>NW_010973325.1:2161956-2264973 GCF_000737465.1 Haliaeetus leucocephalus
TTGTGAGTGTCCAGACAGCATAGTAGGTCACTAACTATTTCCTCCTGGATTAAGGGGGGTATATTTTGCTCTCCTTCCTTGCCTTCCAGCTCAGGGGGCAGAGTACCCTGCGGATAACTGGTCTCACTATTAAAGACTGAGGCAAAGAAGGCATTAAGTACCTCAGCCTTTTCCTCATCTCTGGTGGCAATGTTCCCTTCTGTATCCATTAAAGCATAGATATTCTCCTTGGGGTTCTTTTTATTGTTAACATATTTGTGTGCAAATCAATAAACAAAATTGGTCTGGGCTAATGCACTTTGACCATTCAAAATATTAATGTAAGAGAGCTCAGTTTTGTTTTAAAAACTCCTAAAGGCGTAAAAAGAGTAAAGGCATTACTGGTTTTTAAGGCTTAACACTGTGTTGCTAGGAAAGAAAAGGTCTTACGTATTTTAAGGAAGAACCTTAATGACAGAGACAGACTTGACGATGGAAGGACCACATATGAACTCAGCTCTTTCAGATGCCCATATGTGGATGCTCACACCAGTCCCCAAAAGATAATTGCAGGTCCTTGTAAAAGCTGCATCTCCCAGGGTCTGAAAGCCAGAGAGCAGCCAGTGCGGGCTGAGGAGCAACATTTGCTGCTTCAGCACTGGGTGAGGGGAGTCACTTCTGCTCAGTTTGAACCCTCACTGGGTTTAATCTACATCCTCTTTTTAATCTACACAGTTGTAAAGACCTCCCACTGGTGTTCTGCGCCCTCCCAGAGGAAGCGCTGCTTGTTTGCCTGTGGTCAGGAAGAATCAGCAGCTGCAGCAGCAGCAGCACCAGGGGGGCATTCAAAATGCACGGATCATATATAATGGCAAATTTAAGCCAGATGCTTTTTCTCAAGGGATGTAGGCAGACAAAACGACAAGAAATAATTGTATGTTCATGACTGGGTCTTCTCTGAACCCAATTACCTGATCAAAAAGCAACTTTTACCTCCAGTTGCACCTCAGCAGGAGTAGCAAATTATAGTAGCAGTACAGAGGAGCTCTGCTACAAAGTCTTGGAGATTTACCCACTCTGCCTTGCCCTTTTCACCTTCTCCCCCCTGAGATTACTTACATTTTTTTTTATAAACCATCAGTTATTAACTATTTCCCTCTCTGTCCTCAGAAGGGTCTCTCCCCCTCTCTTCCAGAACAGCGCATAGGAGAACGATAAAGGTAGTAAGTGGATTGTTTTGGTTTGGTTTGGTTTGGTTTAGAAAAGCTTCAATATTGTTAAAAATACTCAGAAGTGGGTATGCTGGCACTCAGATGGCCTCTCCTATGGAAGGAAGCCCTAGCTCTGCCTTCCATGACATAGTCTGAATACCTGCCTTTACCTCCAACATCACCAAAAACTCAAGAAAAGAACAGCCATGCTTGTCCCTCCAGGGATGACTCTGCTAACAAGAGAGTTGTCAGTTCAGCCTGGATCTCAGCTAAGTGATCAGTGAAGAAACTGAAAAACTGTTCTCAAGGAAACCTTTCTGCTCAGACACCAGTTGCAAACACTACGGATTAACCAGTTTGCTACCTCTGCCACAGTGCCTGCAAAACCCTGATGGCTTGCAGGGGTAGGAAGGTGGCAGAAGGAGTCCATTGTTAAACATATTTCCTTTAATCATGCTTCACCTTTCTTTTGCCACTTACAGTTGAGTGCTGCCATTCTGTGTGTTGCCATTCGGCTTCCCTTCAAGCTGTATGGAAAAAGGATCAGCCTTATTGAAAGGTTTGTTTGGGTAGCTTCTAGCAGCACAACAGTTCTGGCTTGTGTGGGATTTCACAGTGCTACTGCTGTGGAAATTGGAGAAGCTAAGAAGTCTGTAGTGTCCTGTATATCCTTAGAGAGCCAGCTTAAACAAAAGTGTTGATTTTGTAGGCAGGCAGAATCAGAACAAGACCAGCAGACCACGATTCCAACACCAGCACACATCCTGCCCCATCAAACAAAACATCTGCATGATTAAGGCTTTAAAAGAGGAAACAAGTTGGCCTTGCACCTACAACATTCTAGTGTCAGCAGGTAGGTATCTTTTGGCGACATATCAACAATGTGCAAATTTTGGTGAGGCAAATATATTCAGTCCATCTGACTTCAGATATTTTACCTCAATGTTGTTTACCAAATATTTCGTAGGAAAAAAATACATGCAGATTAAAACGTGTTAAACAGCCCTTATTTCAAGGATAACATCATCCAAATGTGGCATTAAATGGACAAACAGGTATAACTGCATTTTAGGCCAGATCCTAGGCTGGTATGAATTGGCAGCAATCCCTCAACTTCAGTATTCATTGATACTCTGACAGTTTTATACCCCAGGATTCAGTTTCAGCATGCAGAACATCAACGGAATAAAATCTTCCTATGTGAGCTGTTGTTTCATCAAAACGTTTTCTTGTTTGCAGCTAGTTTTATCTAGTTTACACAGAACAACTGAAAGTCTACAATGTTTCTGGTTTCAGGGTCCTGAAGTCTGTGTAAATCCCTGCACCTCATGTCTGGATGCTTCTGAAGGCTTAGTGCCAGCCTGGGGTGCAGGGTGGGAAAGGAACACTGAAATAGGAAGATTTTAAGCTCTCTAGATCTGCACCTGACCCTATTGTAATTATCAGTTAAGAAATCTATAATATAAGTTTTATCAATGTACAAGAGTATATACAAGAAAGCCTGAATATATGGTGTGTCTTTTTAATTATGTGGTTGATTGTTAATCTTACAAAAAAAAAAACCAACCCACCTTCAAAAAATGAAAGTATACCCTATCAAATACCCGCCCCCCCCAAACCAAACCAAAACCAATAAACCAACCAAAAAACCCCAAACAAGCAACCCTCCAGCCCTAAGGATTAAATTTTGTTGGATCTTACAGGGAAAAAGTCACCAAAAAACCATCTTGGGAGTTACCAAGTACTCATGGAATTCCTTTGCTGATACAAGATATTGGTGACTGCTTCTGTATCTGTTGTTTCAGAGTTACGGAAGATGATGAAGGGAAGCCTGAGCTGTGGAAGAATGGAGAACTACATCAGTTGTCCATTAAACAATGCCATGGGCAAAGTTCCACAAGCTGATGCAAGTAACAAGTTGGAAACAAGTGGGTGAGCCATAGCTGTCCTCCTGAGACTTCCAATATCAGCCAAAGAAGAAAGTCTTAGAAATAGCTCAGTATTTTTTCAAAATAACATATTCATTGGTATCTTTTCATATTTTTCCTT
Organism: Haliaeetus leucocephalus; assembly: GCF_000737465.1. NCBI lineage: Eukaryota > Metazoa > Chordata > Aves > Accipitriformes > Accipitridae > Haliaeetus > Haliaeetus leucocephalus. The sequence continues at coordinate 2,165,196 of NW_010973325.1, forward strand.
CAAAGTTTTGCTTTATTCTTACCCTTGACACCCATAACTAACTTATAGTCATTCTGGAGACATGTTGTCCTAAGATTGTTCCTGTAAAGCCAACATAACTTCTCTGATAACGTCTCATTTCACAGATAGGAAATACGGTCTGCTTAGGCATTGATTTCTATCATGGTATGCGAAATAAAACCCCCAAATACTCAAGAAAAAAAACATAGGCCTGGTTTCTTTCCTGAAGTACACTATGGTGTACTTTCTTTTGGCACACTATGTCACTACTAACAATATCAAAATCATTTTAGCAATATAATAATGGTAAGAATAGGTTTTTCTTTATCGTAATAACCCTCAACCAAAGCAACTTTAATTTTATTTTGTGTACAGAGAAGGAACCTAACTGATTGTAGACAAGCAAGATACAAGCTGGCATTATGTATGTTTGAAACTAATGTAATAGTGGGACTAAAATTGGCACCCTCCTTAAACTGTGTGTTTGGAAACTGTTCTGCTTAGAGATACTGTGTAACAGTTCAATTTTCTTTAGGATCTAGATTTTGATAAGGGCACATACTGTGTGATTTTTGTCAAGGTGTGCAAATCTGTTGTGCTCCTATGAACTTTGACATCTATGAAAAAAGCAATAAAGTGAATTGAAAGACATGTTACCCTCTATCTGTAGTCACATTCTTGTTCATTGAGTTAAACTTAGGGAAAAATCTGCAAATACCCCTCACCTTCCAGGGAGCTGCCCAGTAATCCTATAAAGCAATTGCTCTGATATATTTACCAGAACACAATACTTTACAGAAGACTTGTGAGATCTATTCAAAGCTATCAGGCTTTGAGCACAGGTAAAGAGGGAGGTGTGGGCAGGACATTTAAGACTTCACTGATTTAAGGTCTTAGTCACTTGGGTAAATGAAACAGCAGCTAAATTCTCTCTTCTGTCTGTGTCCCAAGCCTACAAAAGTTGAAATCTGAATTACTAGTTGTAAATATCACACCCAGACACTTTAGAGGATAACAGATGAATTGAAGGGAAAAAAAAAACAAACACAACTACAACAGGAATGAAATAGAATAGCAATATATATCTCCTGTTCAGGGAAGATAGAAGTGAAGGTAGAAGTAGTAGGATCCTATGACATATTAAGCATTAATAACACCCAAACACACAGCATGAATAAAACAGAAGGCAGTTTTAAATCTCTTTAGGGAAGGATAGTAAAGAAGTATAGTTGTAGAAATATTCTATAAACTCCTATTTGTGACAGAAAACTGAAATATTACAAGAAATACTAATAGCCCTGAGAGCCCTCCTCATTATGGTAGACTTTAGCTTCTAAAGATATATATTCGAGAAGAAATGCTACGAATAAAAATAGTGCTGAATGTGATAGCAGGCAAATTTAATCTCCAAATTTGCATAGATTCAAAGAAGACGGTGTTACACAGGAAGTGAAGTTGGAGAAGCTGTGATTTAGTGGAGACATTAGAGAAAGGATGGGAAACTGATTAAAGAAGAAACTTCAGTGTTTCTGGGATGCACTGGAAAAGGAAATAACCAAGAGGTAGAAAGATTACAAATGGAGTTTCCCAGCAACCTGTGTTAAACTAGAGCTTTTTAAATATTTTAGTCAGTGAGCTAGATGCATAAAATATGTGTGTGCCAATGAATTTAGTTGGTGATATGTATTTTGGGATAAATGCTAAAAGAGAAATTATTTAAAAGATAAAAAAGATGGGGTGAAAGTTCAGTAGTATAAAATTCAAGGTCATGTATTTGAAACCAGCAACAAGAACCTCTACTATGGGTTTATATCTTAGAACAGGCTATAGCTTGGGTATATTACTTCATCACAGAATGAGTGCCTTTACATTGTACAGTCCAGTCCTAGAACAAGATACACAATCTGGCGCAAGTATGGGAAGGAGGATATGATAACCTTCTTTATCTTTTCTATTCAGGCAAGAAAACTGCATTGCTACTTTCTTTTGGATACAATGAAATATTCTTTTATCTCTTTTCTTCAGGCTGCTGAAAAACAGCTGATTTTAGGGACATGTGAGTAAACCAGTATGCAATTCCTTTCTCCCTAGCTGAACAGTCAAGACTACATCCTATTATACTTACCTGTTAAATTGATAGGATTCATACAGTTTTGCCATTTTTGGTCTCCACTGACCATTCTTTATATATGTGTTATGCCATTTTTTTGTTTGTTTTTGACTTCCTTCTATAGCAATAAAAAATATATGTAAGTCAACTACAAGCTTCATCAGGAATAACCACCTTCTCAGTGCTACTTATCTCATTATTCCTTTTCTTAGCCTTCATTTCAGCCCAATGATTCTATAGTTTTTGCAAGAACAGCAAATATAAGCACCTCTTGAGTGCCATACTGACTCTACTCCTGTACATGTAAGTAATTACGTACACACACACACACAAGCAATTCCAATGTAATTTGTGTACTAATGTACCCAGTGGAAATTATTCACGGTGCAACATCAGGTAGTAGGAAGCTGACTTGCCACATTGGGGCTCTTGCCTTCATTGGGACAGCTATTAAAACAATACAATATGCAACAGTAATTAATGGAACAGGAACCATAGGAGTTTTTTCTTCCTTACTCCCTCCCATTTCCAAAGATGTTGAAGGGAAAAAAAGCTAATAAGGAAAGGAGAGGTTGGTTATCTTCAGGCACTATATGACTCTCACTATTATTTATTTTTAATCTGAATAACTAAGCTACTATTTTTTCCCGTGTTTTCCTGATCCATCTTTGTGTCCCAGCCTGGTTTCCACTGAAATATGAGGAATATAAGTATGAGAGCAGGCATGTTATCGCTAGAATTTACAGGGAGTAAAGAAGACAGGGCCAGACTCTTCTTGTTGTTATTCAGTTACAGGACAAGGGATAACAGACACAAACTTGAATACATAAAATTCTGTTAAAACATAAGAAAAAAACCCAAACAAAACCCAACCTTTTTCACTGTGAGGGTGGTCAAACACTGGAGCAGGTTTCCTAGAGAGGTTGTGGAGTCTCCACCCTAAGAGATATTCAAAACCCAACTGGACATGGCCCTAAGCAGCCAGCTGTAGCTGACCCTGTTTGGAGCAGGAGGGTTGAACTGGACAATCTCTGGAGGTACTTTCCAGCCTCCGCACTTCTGTGATTCTCTGATGCTGTGTTCAGGATCAATTTTCCTAAACAGGTGAAAATTGTTGAGCTCTGCTTCTGTATTTTATGCTTCGCTAATTATCTTTTCCTTCCTGTTACTTCTGCTAATGAAGCATAATAGTTGGCATGAGATTCTGAAAACAAATATAAATCATGTGGCGTGTGGTATTATATTTATAATTGTATTTAAAGGAATAACTGACACAATGTAAATAATCTCTACCTTATTAGCTACTTCCTAACAACATTTTCCAGAATCCTGACAAACTGTAAGTTACAATTTTTTGCTTGGAAATAAAATAAAAAAAAATAAATTGCCGTGTCATAAATAAGTCTGTGAGTTATTTATAACAAATATTTTCCTGGAATTAAACTCCTTTATAGCTGACAAAAAGGAAAAAAAATAGAAAAAGAAATGACAACACTTAATAATAATCGTTCTAGTTTAATTAATGTTACAGCCCAAAATTGGATAAAATAAGTTTTTCTATTGCTTTCTGAGATTCCACATAGAGCAATATTTTGACTGAGTTTCATTTACAAGCACAGACAGTCCTGAAGTGTCTCATTTTGCATGTCAATTCAGCTGATTTTCCACCCACACTTCATTACTTCTGCCATATAATGTCACTGTTATGATTTTGCTTAAAGTAATAGCTATGGTCGCTTAACAAGAGAAATTGGTGTTTTCCACCTCTTCTAATTATATTTTTTGCTTTGAAAAGAGACAGGAATATTCTACTATACTATTCAGCTCAATAACTTGCATAGAGCATTATGTATAAATTGCATGCAAGATTCTAGATATAAATAGTAAATGCACAATATTTATTTTTATAGTTAACTTATTTTTTAAACCAAGGGAGATGTTCATTTTCAGACTACATTAGTCTCATTTATCTCCATGATGTCCTTAATGTTATAAGATGTTACAGCAACATTACCGGCTCCTGCAGGCCTGTATCAGCCTTTAGCTACTCAGGCACATTATTAGATTGTCAACATAATTCAGACATCTCATATAAAAAGAGCCAACCCACTGGCTCCAGTTCTTTGTAAATGTATTTGCCTGATTTAATAGCTTTAAATTTATCGAGTGTTTTTTTTTTTTTTTTTTTTCTTCTTTTTGCGTACACATATACTACTTGGAGAATCTTGTTTGAGACTGCTAAGAATATTAAGAAAGGTAGCACTTAGCACAAACTCTTGCTGTTGTCACATACGTGCTCCTCTGGTAAATCACTGCACAATATCTGGATGAAGAAGAAAAGTCGTAGAATATTTTTGAAACAAAAATAATTACAGAAGTATTTTGAGGTGACTCTAACTGATACAACTCTGCATAGGGCATTTTGATTTTTTGAGGAAAGCTACTCACTTTTCATAGGATTTAATACCATGTAAGTTTTTTAGAATGTGCTAGTGAATTTGTGTTTAAAAAAGACAAGATATTTGAAAGAAAGAAATTTCAGGACAAATCTGGTTGTGAAAGAATAACCAGAGAAAGGATGGATTCTTTTTGAAGTGTCTTCCCTGATATAACAGCATACTTTTCAAATAAGTCACTTTGATCCACGCTCTGCAAAAATAGTACAATCATTCAGCTATGCTGGTAAGGTTTTTTATTTATGCACCAAAGAATAAAAAGAATTAATCACCAAAGCCCAAAGACAGAAAGAAGATTATCAGTAGAACCACTTATATAAATGTATGAAGCTGAACCAGGCCATCTCTGAGGCAAAGCAATGTAGTTTTTCATTGGAATTCAGGGCATTTTCCCTTCTCAAACCTTCTCACTAAACCAAATCAGATAATGCTAAACACAGGAAGCATAGTAAGTCAGCAAACTTCAGTTCATTGTGGGAAACCAAACTCATTTTCAAATATATTATTGTGATTTGCTGTGCACCCATACACTCAGGTACACAACTGCATGTACCACACATAAAGCGTATGAAATATTGTTGTTACATTTTCTCAAAAAATATGTATTAGTTTTCTGCGGTCATTGTAACAGCTTTTGGAAGCAAGTTACTGAAAGTGAGTAAGTCTCTTAGGGATGGAGAAATCTTTGTGTATTTTGCCTAATATATGTGAACTTACTATATAAAAGGCAGAACTGCATACGAATTAGCTACATGTTATTTATTAGGCAGAACTATATACAAATTAATCATATAAGTGAAGCACTTATTCACCTTCCAAACCTCATCCAGTTCCATCTAGTATAATGATGAACAGATCGATCATGGAACAGAAGTGAGTGGATACTCTAAATCCATCTAGCTTCAGCATCTGGAACTGAAATCAGTGAGTTAATAAAAGAGCTAGTTTCAGGAGAAGATGAATGTGCCCAGAATCTTAAAAAACATTGAGCAGGTGTGAAGTGTAACTGGATAAGACAAAGCAAAATCCTATTCCAAACCCTAAAATATTTTCTGGGCACTAGTAAAATTCTCTGCATTTTCATAACTGCCTTATGCCATCTAGATGGAAAGTGGATGAAATAAAAGGGCCTAAAAAAATAGCAAATAATAATGCAAATGTTTTGGCTAGCTTTCTGCCACTTGGTACTCTGCCCATGTACAGTGTTCTAAGCAGCTTTTAGTTTGTTGGGCTTTCTTGGAGGGGGAGTGGGAGTATGGCAATAATAATTCAAAAATCTCTGTAAAATGTCTTTACTACTGATTCTGCCATCTCAGCCCCTGCTGAGGGCACACCTACTATCATTTGCTCTTTGTCTACATCTATCAAATGCTGACACTAAGCTTGTTAGCGTTTGTGTTAGGAATATATGAGTTTGCAAATACTCTGATTTAAAGAAGCCATTAAGCACATTATTATTCGTTAAAACTCAGAAACCTTTTGCTTAAATGGATAAGAAAGTATGAAGGCAGGCAGGAAGAAGGGACAGAGGGAAGGAAGGAGGGGGGAAGGAAATAGATCACATGCAGAGGTATGTTTTTGGTTTTGTAACCTCATATCCAAATTGCTGTGCTAGTCTGTAACAAGCTGTCAGCTAGCTGTTAATTTGTCTACTGTTTTACTGGTGACATTTACTACTAAAAGAGAGTTCAACAAATTTTACTACTGGTGCAGTTTTTCGTAAAGTTGAGTGAAGAGTTTGCAGAGGGTAACACACTTGTGAAGTTCCAGTCTTTCTCATGATTAAATACCTGCAGGTGGGTGTAGAACTCCCTGTGCATCCATTTTCACTTGTAATCTATGTCTTTGGTCAGGTTTTATTTTGTTTTGCTTTTCTTACAGTGATTTTCTTTTCAAAGCCAAGAACAAGAAAACAATTTGTTATTTTTGTCCATCTCAGGAGCCAAACATACCATTTGGTCCAAGCTGATCCAGAAAGTTTATGCTGTAGCATTTACGCAGCAGGAACTATTACTTTTACTTTGTTTGAAACAGTGTGAAAAATTACAGCGGTTTACTTAAAGTCTTTTTTTTTCCCCACACAAAACTTTTTCACAGTTGTCAGTATGTTATCATCCTACCTATGGCACAAAGGAGAAACTAGGTTTTCTGTCTCTAGCTTTGGCATTTAACTTGAACAATTAAATCCATTGCTAAAATGATCTAGTTACTCCAGTGATCTAGACTGAGTTGCAGCCATCTGAAACCAAAGTGAATTTATTTTAAAAGAATATCAGTAAAAAGTTCTGGGAAGAAGAAAAGCTGTAACTCCTAACAAGGAGAAAAACCAGTGTCAGCTGCGATAAGCATCTTTTCAGGCTAACAGCAACATAACAGCTTGAACATCTCTTCTCAGTAGCAGGTGTTTCAGCAAGAAGTGACATTTATTTGGGAACACATAAGCCAAGGGAATGATGCCGCTAGGAATAAGACACAAAAAAACTTATTAGAAAGTATAAGTTTATTAATACTGCAGATGAAGACGATAAAAATGTATAGAAGTTAATTTCCACTTGCTTCTCTACATTATATAAAATGTTACAGATTCAAAGGTAAACCCAAACATACTGTCATTTCCTAATGGATGAACTCGACAAAATCAAACCTGTGACATGGAGATATGAACTCAACTTTTGCCTTCCAAAGAAAAATTAAAAACAAACCCATACTATTGAGTGGGAGAAGAACAGCCTATAAAGCAATGTAAACTGCAGCTAATGCAAACCGTGATTCATCTTGTCGTAGCTGTTCTACGGGTTGACTTCTCTGCAGCTGCAGAAGAAAATTCCTGTCAGGAGTCTGTCCCTGGCTGCCTAGACATCTGAAGTGATGCAGTTCTACCAGAGGGGACACGTCCATCGCACAGGAAGGGGAAGCTCCCTTTCACTGTGAAACTGCATTATGTAGTGCCAGAAACCTCAAACAGTAATTATTTTCATATCACCGTTGCAATTTAGATGAGTGTTTCATCTTTCAGTCAGAATTTTTTCCCTTACAGATAGTGGTGGGGGATGTACTGAAAGATAAGTAAACCAGAAACAGGTGTAAACAATCTATGCTTTGCATAGTCTCATATTTTACAGTTTAGAAGATGTAAGGCAGGCTAGAGATATCAGCTGAAAGTAATATAGAAAAGCCCTCATACTGGTGATAGAACTATGCCTGATGAAAGGTTTTCTTTAGATAATGCAAAGGAGGTCCACCTGGCACCCTGAAAGATGTTGCCAGTTGCACTGACTTTTAAAATATAATTTACAAATAAAAGGTTGACCTTCACATTTTTGCAATATTAATTAAGCTTTTTCTAAGGAAGGTAAGACAAACTCCAAATGCATGCAGAGGACATGATAGCTTTCTGATGATGCTCAAAAATCTTTATGAGATAGAAACCATTTCTTTTTAGCAGGGAGGGTGACCGGTCATTGCAGCACACTATGAGGGAAAGTGGGACATTTTTGATGCTTTTGAGTCAGTTTGGTTCCTTTCTAAAAGAAGTGTTTTATCTAATTACATCTTAAAATATTCAGTGACAAAATAAACTGGTCACATAATATAGTTTATGTGATGCAAGAAGTAAATTAAATTACCTAATGGTCTCTCCTGGCCTTAATGTCTGAGGGCCTGTTAATGAATGACACAGAAAGATTTAAAAGTTCAGAAGAGTAATTTATCAACTACAGATGGATAAACAGGTATAGAGACCACTTTTGGTCTCCCTTTTGGTAACCACTACCCTTTTGATTAGTCTAAAAGTAGACTGACATTTGTGCCTTATTTTATGTGGTAGAAATTCTTTCCAAGCTGCCCAATCTGATATTGTACACCGTTGTTGTGCATGGGATCTTTGAAGTTAGAACAAAAATACAAAAACATATCAACATCAGACAGTCAGGGCCCATCCTTCCACACCTCCAGAAAAAACTTTGTGCAACCTTGATTTCAAAAGGAATGGCATTTTAAGATGGGAAGTAATTAATATCTTATGGATGAAGCTACAAGTGAGGGTCATAAAACTGGCTGGTGAGTTTCTCTTCTCCATTAAACTTCTGTACTGTTTTACATGGGTAACTATTAATGACTCGGTGCATTATAAAGTGATCAGCATTTCGGTTAATATACTTATTCCAGAACTTTTTACTTCATTGAGTATTTCTTCTATACTTGAATATCACACTTTTGTAGACCGCTTTTTAAGAAATGTTATTCGTGTGTTTCTTCCACAGTATTCTGTCATATCTACAGTAAGTTTTAGATAAATGATAGTTGTTCATAAATCTTTATATAAAAAGCTGCATTTCAGAATAATTAATTGTAGCATTGATTATCAATAAGTAACAAAAATGTAAATACTTGTTACTTAAGGGTGAGAATAGATTTAAGTAGAGAACATGGGCAGCATGAATAACACATTCTTAGCAAGGGAGAGGGGTGAGATGCAATCTTGACTCCTCAGGCTCTTCAGATAGTGAAAAATACTTGGTAGCGTTGTTGTTCAATTTCCCTTTTTTGGACTCTTCTGTAAATTGGAGATGTTTTATATATCAAATTATGAAATAGTTTGAACCAAATTTGAGCTCATTCTCTTTACATTCTTAGGAACTGGAATTAGGAATGCCTGTAAATGACACTGTAATAGTTAAAAAAAAATCAGCTAATAGAGCTAACATAAGCTGCAAACCCTTTTTTCCTGGCAAAAACTATTCAGTTGCCACAGATTATGGAGCTGCAAGTAAAAGTGGTATTGTACTAGCAGCACAACATTCTAGTAATATGTCTGGTTTAATTTAATTTATATTCATTTAATGTCTTCATTCAAATTCGTCAAATATATTTTAATGTCTTCTTGCTGCTACCATCTGCTTCAACACTGACCAGATCAATAATGCTCAAACGAAGTTGGAAAAATAACCTATCTATTTATTCCCTGGCTTCTCTGCAGGGACTTAAGTAGATGTAGCTACTGCAGTTGTAGTTGTAACTATAATTTATCTATCTGTTTAGACTTTGATATAATTTGTTGAAGATTAATACTCTTTAATGTATGTTCTGAAAAAAACTATACTCCATGGAAATTAACTGTTCTATCATCAATGTCCTAGCAAAATCAGATGAATAAAAAAAAAAAAAATTAAAAAAAGATTCAGACCCATTTCATTAAAACTTACATATCCGCTATTCTGGAGATCAAAATCAGCTCCAGAAGCTGTTAACCATAAAGAAAAATTGCTTTTTGTAGGAAGTCAGTTCTTTTAATCGGGTTTGTATGGAGAACAGGGCAGCTTGGTTGTTTATATTAGGAATCTAAAGTTAGGTGATGTTAATGCCCAATACATTTCATATTATTTGTATGAAATTTCAGACCAGGACCCTACAGAAATCAGTGTATTTCAGTACAGGGTTGCTGCTAACATCAAGAGAGAAATCAGTTTTATCTTACCTTTTACTCTTAGAATAATGTAGATTGGAAGCCACCTCTGGAGATCATCTAGTCCAACTCCTCACTCACAAAAGTAACATAGCACAGGTTACTAGGGTTGTGTCTGGTCAACGCTTAAGTATGTCCAGGGATAGAGACTCCACAGCCTGCCTGTGCCCTTGTTCTGGTGTTTGATCATCTTCACAATTAAAAAATAGAAATAAAACACCCAAACTAATATCTAATTTGAACTTCCCCTTCTTCAACATGTGCCTGGTCCTTTTACTATGTATCTTTGAGTCTGGCTGTGTCTTCTCTACAACTGCCTGTTAGATAGTGGTAGACAGCAATAAGATTCTGCCTTATCTTCAAGTAGAAGAAACCAACTCACTCAGCTTTTCCTTGTCCTTTTTGTGCTCCTGTCCCAGCCCATCTCAGTGGCTCTCCACTGGATTCCAGTATGTCAATGTCTTTCTTTTACTGTGGAGCTCAAAACTGGACACGGTACTCCAGATGGAGCCTCTCAAAAGTGCCAAATATAGGGGAAGAGTCACTGGCTGACTTGCTAACAGCCCAGTGTTGAGTTGGCCACCTTTGCAATAAGGGTGCACAGCCAGCTCACATTCAACTTGTTGATGAAAACTGCCAGGTCCTTTCCCCCAAATCTGCTTTCCAGCTAATCAGTGTCCAGCCTTTACTGTCACTTGGGTTTATTCCATTCCAGATGCAGGACATTGCATTTTCTTTTGTTGAACTCGGAGAAGTCAGCTCATTTCTCTGGCTTGCTGAGGTCCTTCTAAATAGCAGTCCTGACCTCCAGCACATTGGCTGCTCCCCTTAATTTTTAATTTGCAGTAAGTGCATTCTGTCCAGTCATCTGTATTGTTAATAAAGACACTGGGCAGTGTTGGCCCTGGTACCAACCACTGAAGACCACCCCTAGTAACTGGCTTCACAGTCAATTTTTCACATGCACTGTTCTTCCTCTGTTCACCAACTAGTTATCATCAAAAGCTATCAGGTTGTTCAGACACAAATTGTCCTTGTTAAGTCATGCTCATTGTCCACAGTCATTCATGTACTGGATTGTGGCGTGGCATGTACCTTATCATTCATATACTGGATTGTGGCTTCCCAGAGGATTTATTTCAGAGTCTTTCCAGGGACAGAGTTGAATCTGACCAGCCTGCAGTTCCCTGGATCCTCTTTTTTAGCTTTCTTGAAGACAGGCATGAGATTTATAAGCAGTCATCAGGAACCTCCTCTGATTGCTATGACTTTTGAAAGTTAATTGAGAGTGGCCTTGCAATGACATTGATCAGCTTCATCAACACCCTCAGATATATCCCATCTGGTCCCATGCACTTCTTTATGTGAAATTTCCTCAAATGATTGCTAACTTCATCTTCCTCTACTTCACTCTCACAGATTCTACCACTAGTCCCAGGGACCTGAGGCCAGAATTTACCAGTAAAAATGCGGGAAAAACCCCACATTGAATACATCAGGCTTTTCGTATATTTTGTCACTGGGTATCTGACCCCAATGAGCAGTGGGACTACATTTTCCTTATCCTTCCCTTTACTTACAATGTATTATAGAAACCCTCATCATCCTCCACATCCTGCATGAGTTGCAACGCTGAGGTTTGCCTTTCCTCACTCCGTCCCTACTTGCTCAGGCAATGTCTCTGTATTCCTGCCTGGTAGCTCGTTGCTCCTTCTACCTTCTGCATAGTTCCTGTATTTTTGTATTTGAGCTCAGTCAGGAGCTCCTTGTTCATCAGTGTTGGCCTTCTGCCATGACTGTAACTCTCTGCAAGTTGAAACAGACTGTTCTGGTGCTTTAGGAGGTCATTTTGAATATCAACTAGTTCTCCTGGGCCTCTTTGCCCTTCAGGGCAGTCTCCTACAGGATCCTGCCAGGCAGACCCTTAACAAGCCAGTATCTGTTCTGCTCAAGTCCAGGGCTGTAAGTCCACTGTTAGTCTTGCTCACTTCTCTCAGGGTTTTAAACTTCACAGTCTCAAGGTTTCTGCTGCTAAGGCTGCATTCAGCCTTCACAGCTCTGACTGGTTCTTCCTCATTCATAAGTAACCAACAGGGGATAGTTGGTTTGTTGATCCCCTGTCATCAACATACTCCAGAAATCTGAATCACACCACCACGTTGCCCTTCCAAAAATGAGCAGTGTGGTTGAAGTCCCCCATCAGTACCAGTGCCTGTAATCATAAGGCTTCCTCCAGTTGTAACAAGGTTTGTCTACTTCCTTTTCTTGATCTGTCCATCCATAACACCTACCATGATGTCAGCTGTTTTCATCTGCCTTTGGATCCTTAGCCATAAGCTCTCAGCTGACTCTTCACTTGTCTGCACACATTCAAGCCACTCCTTTGCCTGGAGTGTAACCCCTCCATCCCATCTTCTCTATCCTTCCTAAAGAGCTCGAATCCAGCCATGGAAATGTCCGTTCATGTTATTCCACCATGTCTTTTTAATCTCAAAAAGATCATAGCTCTGCAACTCTGAACAGGCTTCTATTTTCTTCTTGTTTCCCAGGCTACATGAGTTTGCATACAGACACTTGTGATGGTCCCTTAGTCATGAAGCTTTCACACCAGAAGTAGGAGAACTTTCTGCATTATGCTGAGTCCTTGGGAGTACTTTCTTTTGTCTCTGTGTCTCTTTGGGTTACCCTTATTATCCTCAGATGAACCTAGTTTAAAGCCCTCCTCACTAGGTTAGCAAGCCTATTGGCAAAAAAAGGTTTTGCCCCACTTTGCATCTTCCATGGGCCTTTTTCTCCCCAGAAGCTCTTATTTTTCAGAAATGATCCCATGCTCTTAAAAGACAAAGTCCTGCTTCAGCATCAGCCATGCAGCCAGGGTCTTCCTGCAGGACCCTATTGCCTAAGCTTTTCCCTTTTACCAGCAAGATCAAGAGCACCGCCTGCATTCTCATGCTCTTCATCCTCACCCCAAGGGCCTTGGTATCATTCATGATACACTAAAGGTCTCCCCAACAGCATCATTTGTCTCCATATGGATGAGCAACAAGGGATAATAGCTTGTAGATTGCATGAGCCTCAGCAGTTTCTCTGCAACATTCCAGAACTGAGCCGCTAGCAAGCAACAAATATGCCAAGACAACAAATCAGTTGTGTTTCCATCCCCTGCAGAGGTTAGTCTCTAACCGCCAGCAGCCACTGCTTACATTCGGGGCCAATTTATTACACAAAAATGCTATTGCTATGTATAGATACAGGTATGCACTCTTTTTAACTATAGTGACATTCTTGACACAGAGAATAGGAAATCAGGAGTCATGGTCTATTATTTAGAACTTAGAGCTTTCAGAGCTTTTTCATTTTACTTAAATGTCCCTTACTATACATTTCTAAGGAGACAAAACACTCAGGAAGTGGTATTGAGCTGTGGGAACTCCCCCTTCTTCTTTGAGTTAAGTTAATTGATTGCTGTTGGACAGCTGCTAGTGCTGCTAGCTCCTCTTAGCTGAATTGATTGCTGTGTCTCCTAGTAGGTAGGCACAAGACAAGTTTCCACTTCACAGAAAACACTACAATAATTTGACTCTTTTATTGGAAGTCCCTGCAGAGAGGCTATGGAATGAAAGGACTTAGAGGAAGAATTATCCTCTCATCCTGCCTTGAAACAATCCTTCATATCAGGGAAGTAGGTTGGAAGCAGCATGGGGACTTTTTTATGCTCGGGAACATGCTGTATCTGTTCAGTGAGAGAAATAACTTTTAATTCTTTCAATAGGGATTTAAATGTTGTTGAAGGCAGCATATTGCAATATTGTCCAGTAGAGATGTCCCAAGCGGGAAAAATATTCCTTATTGTACTATTGACCTATTCCTTCTTGCATTTGTCCAGATTTCTGTTACAGCTTCAACCAGAGGGACATTATTTTCCAATTCAGTACTAGTTAAAGTGCTGGGCAAAGCTTTAATCCTGTCTGTATCTGCTTCCATTCTCATTCTTGAACATCCATATGTAGTTCTTGATTTCCACTAATTCTTGAACTTGTCCAAAGAAATGAAATGAAATTCATACCAGGGCTAGCACCAAGGGGATCCCTTCTCTCCCCACCACTGCCCCACCTTCTGTACAATCTCTCTCTCTTGCTCACCCTCTCTCACACATTATAGTAGCATTGATGATTCATATGGCAAAAAGACACTTCAGAGAAGTGCATAACATGAGCAAGAAATCTAATATTTATATTTTTTTACTTTTAAATTTTCTAATCTTTACTATTTTCAAAATAAAAAAAGTCCAGCCACTTCAGCCTCTTGTCTCCTGCCGAAAAAAATAAGCTTATGAAAGACAAAGTATTTTAAAATGTAGGAAAGTTATTGAGTGAAGCCATAAGACCTAAAAGAAGAAATGCTAAGCTAAAACAATAGTAACTTCTCATTTAAAAAATAATCTAACTGAGGCAATTCTGGAAAGTAGGTTGATTAATCTAGATAGAGAAAAGTTTCTGGGTAAAAAAATCAAGACTTCTAAAGATTTTTTTTTCAGTGCTTTTGAAAATTTTACTTTTAGTAGATGTAGAGAGATATATATGTGGAAAGTCTACTACTCAGAGATGTGGAAATTGAAGTACTTGGCTGAACTAGTCTTATGTGAAAAGTCTATATATCTAAACAATACTCAGCATCAAATAAAAGACTAGATATGTAACTTGTGCAAATTGAAACACCTCTGGTTTGTCCATGGAATTTTGCTGCTGCATTTAAGGTAAGGATCTGTAATAGCACTTGTTTAAAATAAACAATCAAACAAACAAACACACCCTTCTATTTTACCTAGAAATTAAAATACCTTAATGCAAGCATGTTCTAACAGTAAAATGAAGCAGTGTGGCAAATCCCGCAATAATTAGTTTGCATTTCAGTTCTTACTAAGACCAGGGAGCACTGGACATCTTTTATGTAGGTTTTCCTATCAATGAGGTTTGTTCATCTTTTCTCAGAGGTGTTCTGGAAAACAATCTCAACATACATCCATAAAATTGAACTTCTTGTTTATTGTTTTACGAACAATTTTTATTGCCTATTTTTGGCATTCTGGTAATGGTAACCCTAAATAACTTCCTGTTTTTCTAGAAAATGAAATTACAGATTTGTATTTACTTCTTATAAATAATAAAAAAAAAAAAAAGAGGTGCCTGTTGTGATTAGGTAAATGGATGGCAAATGAAACCCTAGCATCTTGTAAATGTTGTAGTTATTTACCTATACATCTACATATTCCCTGTAATAGTTCTTAAAAAGGAAAAATAGGAATAGAATAACATCCTTAGTATTTCTGCCAAACAGACAAGAAGAGTGAGAATCAAGGAAGCAATCATCCAAATACAGAATTAAAGCATTAGCAAATTTATGTCAGGAAGTCCCAGGATTATTTCTCTGTGTCACACCTCCTTCTGTGTTAGTGCTTTATTCATTACTAGTTTGAACTAGAAAAAGACAGCAAAAACATAAAGGAAAAAAATAGGGTTTGAATATCTATAACAAAATGTGTGATGAAACTAAATGCACATGCAGAGTTTATCCTTGACATTATATTTACAGGTTCTGGGCTACTGGTATCAGTGGGAGTTTTGCTGCAGATCAAGAGATGTATATGGCCCATTGTATTAGATTGATAGGAAGAGCAGCCAAAATGCTATTTAACCACAGGAGGCTTTGCTTGTTATCTGAGATGGAACAGCAACACAGAAGCTAAAAGAGGTAGACAAGCATTAAGTTTACAAAATAAATAAATTAAAAAAAAATAATATGCTTAGCATTTTTCTGTCATTCTAAAAATGTAAAAAAACTAGTTTCCATTAGGAGGTTGGTTTTTGGTTTGTTTTTTGTTGTTGTTGTTGTCTTCCCCCACCCCCCCACCCCGCAATCCCTACTTTAATATGTATTTAAAAAAGTAATATGGCAAACTATTAAGAGGAATAAGGAAAGAAAAGAACACCTTCCTTGTGTTCTGTATTTCTAGTAGCCAGCCTGGAGGAAGGCATAATATAGTCATTCCTGTGAGTACAGTAAATTCCTTACTATTATTTTGTAGCAAACAATGAGGTATACATGCTGAAAATTGCTTCCACATGCTATAATGTTATAACCAGTTAGAGGCTGCAAAGGTTTTCCAAAGAAATTTCCCTCGGTTAAGAGCTGAGAAATGGATCCAGATCAGATGCTGTGTTATTTTAATTAAGGAAAGGATGCAGTCAGCAAGATATCTACAATTTACAGCCATCAATTAGTAAGGAACTGTTCGTAGTTGTCCTGTCCCTGGATTGAGTTGAGAAACAAATTAATTATTTCCTTGCACAAAGCTCTCAGAAGACAGACACAAGTTGCCTTTTTCACTCTGGAGCTTACCTACCCTCTGTACTGTTACAACGAGACTTTGCTTTCCCCACTCTCAGCTGAGTTTTACAAGGAGGAAGGATTAGTGGGCCTGACCTTTCCCTTTCCCTGGATTCCCAACTCCGGCGGACCAAGCCAAGGTATGAAAATACTCCTATTACTTCTTTCTCCACCTGCCTTAGGACAGCACTCTATTTTTCAGAAAGTTTGAAGTATTCTAAAGAATTGTTTCTCAAGAAAAAGAGATAATTAAGACAGATACCAGAAATCCACCAGAAGTAGACCCTGGGAAGTGTCCCTATGGTGAAAAGTCTGCTGGTAGAAAAGATTGAACAGCATCCAAAATAAGCCAGCTGCTGAAAAATATGGATAGTCACAGAGACAGGAAGAGGACTTGACCAGGGTAGATGCAGGTTACAGTAATTTGCTGCCAAGAGCTGGGCCTCACAACTAAAATGTCAAGGTATTGCAGGCAGCTCTGTTATGGGAAATTGCAGTAAACTTTTTTAGAAGACATATGGAAATGAAACAAATGTTAATAGATTCATCTAGCTTGGGGGAAGTCGTGTTTCTGGTTTGCTGTATCATTCCGTCCACCTTTCTTGCAGCCCTCCTCCTCTCACAGTTTCTGCCTCCAGGCCATTGAGTCTATAAACAGGAACAAGGTCATCAGTAAAACACAATTTAGCTCTTCTGAGAGCCTGATAATTAGTGTTTACATTATTGGAATGGAACTGGTGGTGTATTCTGGGTTGACTACAATGAAGTCAGCTTCATCTGTCACCTTGCTGAAAATCCATCATTCTGAGTGAGTAAATGATAGTACTCCTGCATTGTTATTAGCTAAAAGGAATCAGTGACTGCTAGTTAAAATATATATTTAAAAAAAAAAAAAAAAACAACAAACAACCAAACCCACATCCCTTCCTGGCTGTCCTCTTTGACTGACAGGAGCTGTTATGGACTGACCATGACTCCCCATTTCCCATCCCCTTTGCACCACTCGGCACGGGGCAGGGGGGAAATGCCTGTGACAGTAATTGACAACTAATCTCCCCACCCTTCTCTCAACCCATGAGCTGTTTCATCTTATTTTCTACCCCTGTCCTGTTGAGTAGCGGGAGTGAGAGAGGGGCTGGGTGGGCATCTGGCAGCTAGCCAAGGTCATGCATAACATTGCACTGTATACATTACTATATAGATTAATAGGCTTAATTGACAAAGTTTCCACCCCTAACTGAAATGCAAAGATGCTTGAAAAATTATATAATGAGTTCTGGAGACTTTGCTGAGAATAGTTTTTGAACAGAGAGTGTGAAAGGAAGAGGCAGGAGGGTGAAAAACAGAAAGATAAATCTGGAAAAAAAATAGGAGCGGGCTCCAGCACAGCTCAAAAGCCCCATGATAAGAGCCAAAATATGGGATCTGGGGGTAGCATGTTTGCTGAAGCCTGGTAAAGCAAGAAATCTGTTCTTTGATTCCTCTTTTAGTAGATATACATATCAAAGTCACCTGACTTTTCTGTCATGAATTCCAGCTTCTAATGAGAACAATCTGCAAACCCCACTATTTTGGCTAGCCACATAGGCCAAAAAAGAGAAAATGCACACAACATTGTCAGCATAGTTGGTGTTTAATATTCTTACTTTTACACACAGATATCGTAAAGACTTTTTCTTAGAAAATATTTGCAGAGTTCTTAAAGTTATTTTTAAACTCTTAAGTTTTTCTTTTACCTCAGTAACTGAATCAGAATGAGGCCAGGGATTTGGTTTCACATTATTCCCCATGTTGCATTCCTTTTTATGATGAGAAATTTTCTTTAAATTATTTGGTTCCATAAAAGAGACATTGTTATCACTAGCATTTCCTTTGAATCAGACAAAAGCCAATATATAACAAAGTTGTAACTCACTTCTCATATTGTGTCACTGTTTCTTATTACTTGCCCTCTTAAAATGTGCCAGTCTCAAATTTAGAAATAAAAATTAAGTGGGAAGCCAACTAAGATCTTCTTCACAAAGGTTAATAAGCATTCAAATATATGAGTAGAGAAGCTTCCACTTCTTACTGTAGCTGTTCGGGGAGGGCGGAGAAAAAACATTCTCAGTTCTTTACTTACATCTTTACTATATCCAGATGTGCAAAACAGGAGTTCTAGGCTGATGTTATATCAGCTCCAGAAACAATGGGTTTCACAGAAAAAAAAAAAAAGAAAGAATGTAAGGAACAAGTTGTTTGGGTTTTTTATACTTTTGTTTGCTTGGAGCACCTTAAATATCAGTGTTTTCTGTTATCAGCATTGAAATAGGCATGTAATTTAAAATGCATACTGTACTTTAGTTTGAACCAACACCGAACACTTAGTTTTTACCAGGATATGTTTTCCCTGTATCAATTTCCCTAGAAACTTTAATTTTAACTGGAAAGGCTTTCAGATGGTGGCCTCACTGAACAGCAGTTGAGATTCCCTTGCTAATGCCTTTCTTTTCCCACTCCCTTCTCCCCATCTATCAGTCACAGAGCTCTGTTGTGCTTTTATAAGAAACTACATTTTATCCTCAGAGGCTTTTCTCTTCCCAAGTGAATGATAAACAAAAGCAAATTCTTCCTCTTTTCCCGCTGAAAGCACTGTTTGGTGGTAACACTATGGAGATTATACTTTCATGCTGAAAAAATTGTCTTCCAGACTTGAAAATTAATTAGGTAAAACATAGGATTTTAACACATAGGGCCAGCAATCTTTCAACAAAATGTCTCTGAAGCACTAGAAACCCATCTGTACTTTGAAAAGCTAACCCTAAGACCTGAGAAAACAGACAAATATATCTGTTAAAAGAACATCACATACATGGGTAGAAAACACTCACAGCTAGCCTGATGAGATCCCAATCAAGACATATTAGTCAAAAGTCTATACTAGTCAGAAAGACACAGTACAAAAATCTCAGACATCCCTAGTAATATTTCAATTTAATAATACTCAACTTTCTGTTTCTACTTTAGATCCAGTTTTTGTTTATTTTGTGTTTATTGGCTTTTATTTGTCTTCTGTGACCTCAGCATCACTTTTTGTGAATATTCATTCCTGAGGGAATGTTTTTCCCCAGGACACATAAACACACCCTGTGGTTTGATAGGTTTGGGAAACTGCATCACCTGGATAACCTGTGGTAGAACAAATTTGGTAAATTATTATTTACTAAAGAAAGGGAAATTTTAAAATAAAATAAATCTTATGTTGTAATGATTTCTAAAATAAGTTTTTCAGAAAGGTTGACATTTTTTATTTGGAGCGAATATTTTTTGATGTTTCATTTCAATATTTAATTAAAATTACTTATGTGTGAAAATATAATTTTTGAAATTTTGGCATCTAAAGAATAAAGCTGAACAGTTCATCTGAGGCTCCTCCCTGCCTTAGCTATTTGTTCTGTTATAGTGTAAAATCCTTGCCTTTGTCCAAGAGTTGACAAACTTCTTGATTTCATTGGTACCAGAGAGACACCCTATCTGGAAAATAGTTTCTAATTGCAGTTGTATTTATCAGTGATGTAGTTCCCTCATGTCTCATTCATTTTCCTATGACTCATAAGCCATACACTGTCATGAATAATGTTTTTTTTCACAGAGGCTCTGAAAATAGCTATTCCAGGTAATCTATCTGACACAGCTGCGAAAATGACTGACATCCATTTGAGTTCCAGCTAAGGAAGTGGAGGGAACACTCACATGACTCTTATTCTAGCAGAGTTAAGGTAACACAAGCACTAGATCTTCAGTATCTTCAGATCTTCAATAAAGGGTCAGCTGTACCTTAATTCTGCTTCTATGAAAATCAGTATAAAATTTAACATTTACTTTAACCAAAGCAGAGCTAGCTGAGGAGTTTTTAGGTTTGGTTTGGTTTGGTTTTTAATATGACCTATGCTGTTCACTCAGAGATTTTTTTAAAAATGAAACTATGCTGCATTTGATGTTGAAACATCAATAGCAATAGCAATTCACATCAAACAGCAATAGAAAACAAACTCAAGTGCAGTGCCAGTCTTACAAAGCACCTGTGTCCTTAGCTACTGATTTTGTTTCTGCTCTGTATGAGGGCAATGGGAAATCAATATACAAATCAACTCAAAAATTGGGTCACTCTCCAGAGAACCTTTCTGGTTCACATGAGCCTGAGAGAGGATGCATGCACTCAGTGTGAAAAGCTGTTTTTGAAAGGGCCAAAATCTTTAGATGCATAGAATAATAGGCTTCTTACTGTATAAAAACATATGTCTCCTAACAGCAAAGGAAAACTCTTGGAGATTACATGTATGATCTCTTAAATCAGTGATTTCAATCAAGCAGACTTTGGGGAAGTGCTGTTTAAACTGTTGTCATTTACTTGAGTCATTTATTAAGATAAGAACTTTTTTTTTGTAATATCAACAAAGACTGTGATCTGCTAAATGGCAAAACTATGCAGTGTTAACAGAGAGGGTAGTCTGAGCCATTAAAATATATCCATAATTACAGTACTAAAGGGCTTAGAGAAAAACATCCATGGACCTCAGTGAGTTCCAACTGAAGATGACCAGAAGGTTGGGATGGGGATGGTAAAGGGGCACTTGAGAATGAGCTTGTAAGAAAAAAGGATCAAAGCTTGTGACAGTGTTACAGGTCAAAAAGCTGAACTTCAGCACAATTTAAGAGAAGAGGCCAAATCAACATATGAAATTTAAAGTGGACTGCAACCACACCCAAGTTTTGTTTCCATTTGTAAAAAAATTAAATTTGGTCTATAGCATCCTTTTTATTTCCTCACTCGTTCTGTCATCATTAGGTGAATACAGTGGATAGCATGCAACACTGGATATGTAAACTGGAAGATTAAATGTAATGGGTGTGTGCATGGAAAGATTCCTTTGAGCAGAGTTTTACTGCAAAAATGTAGATGGGATAGGCATACTCATTCAAACTACCAACTGCTGACTTTAAGAAGGGGAAATAAAGAGTTAGGTTATTAGCAGAACTTTTAATATGTGACTTACTGTGGTTAAGCGGCTCTTAATGCACTACAAGAGAAACATATGCCAGAACCACGGAATATTAATATCCTACATCCCTACCTCTCCGTATTCATAACCAGCATCAAACTAGAACAAGGAATGTTACAACCAGAAGAAACAGACATTTCTTTGCACAGTATAAACAACCAAAACATGTTTTGCTTGTCCCATAACGACTTGCTAGTTCCTTGGATTTCCTTATCAGGCTAAATCTGAAGGCACGATGCAGCCAAGTGACTGTCTGGTTTATGTAATGATAACATCCTCTCTGTTATGAGGTACCAAAGAGAGATGAGGTGTTTTTCAGCTACCTTCTCTTTCAACCCTCAGCTTATATGAAAGAACATTGGGGTTCATGCTGGAGATGTTAACAAATTCAAAAGATAAATCCTGACTTTATATTCAAGAAAAATGAGAAATACCATAAAAGATTTTACTGAAGAATCAATACTGAAATTTGATACTGATCTAGCAAGAGATGGTATTTCTCTAATTCAAAGGACTTCCGTTTGTAAGTTTAAGTGTCCTATCAAACATACGCACATGGCGACAGAAATGAATGCTCAAATAACAGTTATTTTGTATCAGTATTTAAAGAGTAGACCTATAGAGAAAACATTTATCTGCTATCAAGCCCTAAAACTGTTAGAATATCTATGAAACTTCACAGATTAAATAAGAAGAAAACAGTCAAGTCCTCTTTTAAAGCATGATTTTGATCTAGTTAGAGACTTTCACAAAATAGTGATTTTCATGTGGACATCTGTCTTGTACTGCTGGTACTCAAAGAACTCTCTTTCATTGTAGAGTGAGAAGGGCAATTAATAGAATACAACTAAAATTCCAACCAAGTGTCATCATCCTCCAGCTTTATGAGGAATCAAAATCAGAATCTTACTAATTTATATTTTCCTATGAAGGTATTTATTTTTAGCTCAAACTAATGCCAAGAGCATAGCACTAATAAGCTATATGTTGTTATACATTCAACAGTTCTTTTCTAGGACTTGTCATGTAGAGAAGAAATACTGGTGGAACATATTGGGACAGACAAGACCTTTATTACTAAATAGTAATTATTCAAAGGCATGCCACACTTCTCTATCTGGACCAAAGGTTTGGAAAACAGACCTTTATCAACACATCATTAGTAATCTGCTAGCCAGTCTTCTCTTGTCTTCAGTTACTGAACTGAAAGTAGTAAGTATCGATCTGTAGTCCTCAGAGTATGTGAGATATGTCCTCAAGAAGGAGGTATCTGAGAAATAAAGCTAATATTAATTATTTCCATGTATTTTCTAACACAAATAAGATAGGTGTCAAAACGGATTTTCTCCAGCATCCACTGCATTTTATTAAAATATAGTCCCTATCTTCTACACTCTTACCACTGCAAACACATGAAGGCTCCTGTATCACTTGCATGCAATGATAGAAATAAGTGCTTAAAGAGCTCGCATTGTCTGAGGCTCAGATCTTGAGGACAAATTATATAAACACCAAAACCTTCACAGAATGAATTTGAGTGGTTTCTTTCTTCCCTAGCTATTCTTCCAACTGACAATGCCAAGGAAAAGTGATTTCAATGTGTTCTCACTTTTCTTTCTCCCTCTGAACTTTCATCACGTGCCAAGTTTCGTGTCTTGCTTTCATAAAGCCTCTGAACATTGCCCTCATTCCATGGTAATGGGGTGTTAATTTTTCAAATACAGCTTCTCTGATGCCATACTCACTGGGTATAGATTGCTTCAGGGACTCTTTGGATGTATATTCCTTTATTGAGTTAATGTCACCATTAGTTCTGATTGCCTCTTTAAGTGCCTTCTTGTGTTCTGCTCAGGGTATTACAGATTCTTATTGTTGTCTTCTTTTGGCCAATTTTACTTTAATGCTTTGTTTGTTTGCAGTCTCCCTGATTTGTACAGGAGCTTTTGCCTCAATTTTCCTTCAAAGTGGATTCCAGTTGTGTTATTAGGTGGAGTACAAAGTGGTTTTCCATCACTTCAGACAGTTTTATACTTGCTTAATGAGGTTAGAGTTTCTGTTTCTGGGGATGTGACTTGCCTTATTTAGTGGAGTTTTAGTCATGCGCACTATTCAATGACTGTTGGCTGAGTCTTTTCAATTCCCTTCTGTGTATTTGGTGTTTCTTGTAATATTATTCAGAGTTATGACCAGTGGCAGCTGTGTGATTTCATGGCTGAGGCCTGCAGAAAATTCTGGTTATCAATAACTTCTCAACAGCTGGTGAAATTCTTTATTTGTGTAGAGTATTAGTCTACAAAATTCACCAAATCCCCCATAACAAATTTTGCTTTGGTGCAATTTACCTGTGCATGCATGAGTAAGTGTCATTTAATGGGAACTGTATGTCAGACTAGAAAGGCTGCGGCTGCATTTCTCCTATTGCACTCTATTCTCTGGTTAGGAATCACTTTACATGTTTTAGTGCACCCGTAACAAACTGGGATCCATTGTATAAGCCCCTGTGCTTTAGACTCTGGATTTGTTCATCCTTGAAGAATTGAGTGAGCCGAGACATTACAACTCCATCCTTCAAGAAGGAAAATATAACAATTACAATACGTGACTACTAAATTTTCCTCCTGGATGCTTTATTAGATGGACAGAATTAAATTTAGCAGGATACTAAAAAACCAAAGGACTACATCAGGAGACCCATGGCAGACGTTTAAACTATTCGGATTTTTGGCAAATGGAGTTTTCACAGAATCCAACACATTGTGGAGGAAAATGGCCTACTTTCACTGTGGGTTTCCTCTGGCTTCCTAAAGAAGAAGGTTTGATTCATATCCCCAGGGTGGATGCTTCTGACATGGCCACCACCCTTCTGCTGCCACAAAGCTCAAAGCAGCTCAGGCTGCCCTGTGACAATGTGATTTTGGTGCTCTAAAAGCTGTTTATTTTTTATCTGGTTTTATCTCAGCCCAGCTAATGTGTATTACTCTTCCAAAGGTAAAACTACAGTGAGGATAAAGCATGATAGTTTTGCTTTGAGGTTAACTTCAAGTACTACACCAGGTGATGTATCATATCACCTTAGGTAAAAAGCACAGCATTTACTGCTTTTTCTTCTTTAAAGCCATGAAGCCATGAGACTTGATAGCTGTGGAGATAAATTATTTCAGTTCTGAAATGCTTCAGTCAGAAAAGCTTCCCATAGCCACATTTTAAAGATTATTTCCAGGGAAAAAGAAATTTGTCTTGGTTTATGTTTCTTCATGGCTCATAAACAAGTCTGAAGAGTTTTGTTTACTTTAAAGGCATGATTAGTGGAGTCGCCAATATCAGAGGCTGACTTAAAAATAAATAGAACATTAAAAAAAAAAAAAAAGCATAATTTTTATTTTCATTCAACATTGCAAGTCTTTGGATGAAATTGAATCATGTTTTAAAGCCTTTCTCAGTAACTGTCAAACCAAGAAACTTCCTGAGGAAAAAAAGGCTGTTATGGAGTAAACATGGGATCACTGCTGCGGGGCTTCAGAATAGATCATTCGACAGACTCCTTCATGAATGGGATTATTGCATTTTGGGAAGTGTTGCTTGAAAGAGGCTTTAGAACTCACACCTGAAACACGAAACAGGTTCAGATTCAGGAGTTTCAGTATCAGATGTCCAAGTCAGGACAAGGCACTTTTAGTGCCCTGATAGTCATTTACTCAGAGTAAAAAGCATTTCCAGGAGATAGCTCATCCATTCCAAAATCAGTGTTTAGGATAGGTCAGATGAATCACCCTCCACCTGCTTTTATCTATTGGCTATTAGGGGAAATTAAATTTATCTCCATCCCTAAGAATAAAGCAATAATCTAACCATCTTAATTAATGTTATGTGATTAGTCCTGAGAGCCTCAAAGATCTTGGTTGTTATCTTGGTAACAAATCTGTGAACCACGTCTTCAAGAGAGATTATGAGATGTATTAATGCATGTATCTGGGAATAAAATATTTCATGTGTAAACAACCCTTTGTAATTGTCAAAACAAGAGAGTACAATTGTTGTGAAGACGCATCATGGCTCAATTTGTATAAGTATCATTTATGTTCTAGGGCACTCAGACTTGCAGGTATAAAATTCTGTGATGATTCAATGCTCTGGAATCAAGTACTGTAACTAAAAATAATTATTTCTGTGCATCAGAAGTCATTAATTGTTCAATTACCTTGCAGAATTTGAAAGTATAGACTAGGCTAGAATGCTTTTTGAATTTTCAGCCTTTTAGTCTTGCAAAATTTGGAAGACACTTCAGCAACTGTCAAAAGGCGCTTGTTCACTTCCAGCAGCCAGATTATACCTAGAAGTTCATGCTCTATGCAGGTTTGTCTGACATGGTTTTGGAGATTTATGCTACCAGAACTCCACAAATTAATTCCCTGTGAGATTTGATTGAACAATGGGTCATATCAATATCAATTCTCCCCTTGACTCAGGAACTATTATCACTGTAAGTCACCAGCAGCTACCTACTGGCATTTCTTTAACATCTCTTAATAATCATAACACTCATTGTCTTCACAAAAATCCTGGATTTAAATCTGTTTTAAGAAGTGATACTAAGAATGAAAAGATATGTTGGCGTAAACTTCCCAGAAACAAAGATGTGATCCTGCAGAAGCTTGAGTTCATTTGAAAAAACACCCACTGAAATCTCACAGCATTGTATATGGTAGGACAGAAAATTGAAACCACTGTTGGAACTAAAATTTTGGGAGCAATGTTGGAAAAATATGAAAACATTATAAAGAGAAGTATTTACCACAGCTAATGACAGCTCATGGAGATCAAAGCGATAGAACATTAAATTGGTCTTAGTTTTCATTATTAAGCATGTGGATGCCTTAGAAATGTCTGGTATTTTCCAGCTGTCACAACAGGGTGAAAGAAGCAATCCTACTGTGAGAATTTCAGATCTGCCTAAATGACACGAATGCCCTTTTTACATCAATGTGAATAAAAGCAGGTTGCTCAAATGCCAATGGTCTCATACCTTTAGGGGAAAGGAATTTTTTCAAGACGTGTTTGTTCCTAGGTCCCTTGCATTCCCATTAAGACACAAAATATACATTGGAGATACAAAGCCAAACAAGGGGGAAGTGCTAGGCTCCTTATTCCCACTGATGCTGTTGCAAAAAGTGAGAGCTCTCCTGTAGCAGCAGTGGCCATTAGTCACAGCCTCTGACCTTTTCCTTAGGAAAAAAGTGAGTTTTCCAGCGCTCCAGAGCAAACTGGGTAGCGTCATAAACATTTTGTTACTCTTGGCAGCACATCGATCTGGGCAACTACTTGTCTTGCTTATGTCTACAGTTAATCCTGGCTGATAAGTAATTACAAAATCATTATTGTTGTAGGGAGGGAGGAAGAAAAGACTCTTTCCTTGCAAAAGCAAGGGAAGTGGAGAAGAAGAAAGGCTACTGTAGTTTGTATGTGCCTGAATAAATGTATACCTAGTTATTTAGACCTTTTGTGAAGGCAAAAGAGAGAAAGTATGGAATTAAGTGCAGACGCTAATAGGTAGGGGTGATGAAGGATTCTGCTAGGACAGAGAAGCAGTGCCTTTGGCAAGGAATTGGGCAATGCTGCATGAAGAGAAATCACTGTTACAGTGGAAGAATTCTGCAGAAGAAAATAGCTCTGGGAGCATTTCACTGAATCATAGGAAAGGATATGGTGATGAGTATTGACAGAGACATTGTCCACAGTCCTCACCTAATTCAAAGTTTCTCCTGTATAAATAGTTCTTCTTCTAACTTTGTCATAATTATATGACTCTCCACAAAAATAAGTTAATGTCTTATTATACATCTTATATATTTGCAATTTATCACTTTCTTCCAAATGACTATTCTCAGAATACTTTCTAAATATCTTTTAATTAAAAGTTTTCAAATATTCCTCCTTTATCTCAGGATAGCTTTGCATTTATGTTTCCAGGTAAAGTGATTTTGACAATTAATTGTGTATACACTATCCATGTGATTTTTTACATGGTGATTATTAATATTTCCCCTAGATACCTGTCAACCATTTTTATTATTTGGCTTGAATAAAAAGCATATTTTTGCTATCAATTTTTTTCCTCTGTAATTCATTTGAAGCTTTAATAGGTTTTCTTTATTTGTGTACTGGCTAAAGTAATGTGAGTAGGAAAGATTGTTCGCCATATTTGATTATTCCCTTAGAGAAAATGCTAATTATAAGTGATGGACATTCCTCTTCGCTTTTCAGAATATATCTATGGAGAAATATTGGACCGAATAATTTTCCTGATAGCTCAAGAACCCTCATTGTCCACTCCATTGATCCATTTTCATAAAGCATATGTTGCTGAAGTCGGTGATATTTGCTCAATTTACTTGATCTAGAATTGTGTATAGAATTTTATGGTTTATTTGATCCAGAATTGTGTTATTTATGTCAGTGCCTCCTAAAATATATTCTACCACTTTCTCTTTTGTTAGTGTTTAACCCTCCCTTTCTTGTTTACTCGTTCTGCAATAAACTTGAAGTTACTTTGGACTGAAGGTATTACAGCATTTGATATTTACACGTCTTTCAATATTGTTCTCCTATCAGCTGAGATGCTACAGTGCCTTCCTAGGCCTACTTCTCTCAAATTTATTAACAAAACAGTACTGCGTTTTTTGTTTCATTGGGGTTTTTGTTTGGTTTTTTTGGTTGTTTTTTTTTCAGCAAAACTCATTCTCCTTTTGTCAGTATCTCAATAAAACAACAAAAAAAGAGGTTCTATG
The DNA here is from genome assembly GCF_000737465.1 of Haliaeetus leucocephalus. Classification (NCBI taxonomy): domain Eukaryota; kingdom Metazoa; phylum Chordata; class Aves; order Accipitriformes; family Accipitridae; genus Haliaeetus; species Haliaeetus leucocephalus. Next base: position 2,193,440 of record NW_010973325.1, read on the forward strand.
GGAGTAAGGCTGAGATAGGGTAAATTTATGAAGTGGAACCCTCTGTGACACTGCCCACTTGCCACTTTCACAGACCCTTTATTCTGGATATCTCAATATATGAATCTGATCTCATCTTCAGGGAAATAGGACTGCAAATTTGGCACCAATGTCAACACAACACAGAACCTGTGTGTGGTGAAATAGCTTTTGAAACAATCTCAATAATTATATTGAAACTAAATTTTGATAAAGTAATAAAGTTTGTGACATTTGCCAGATCTTGTTTTGTGTCTAAAGAAAGCAATATGTATTTTTATTGTTTAAACCTAAATGTTTGTCATATGCATCTCTTAAAAGCAATGCGGAAAAAATGCCTTTGCATAGTTACTGAGAGTAAAAGCTGGCTAAGGGTAGTAGAAATTTAATCTGCTAGTGGAGTTCCAGAAAGAAAGCATTTTGAAGTTACTGCCATGGTCTGAAATTAGACCTGCATAAGATTGAACATAGTATATTATATAGCAGTTCTTACATGAGGAATATAACTTCATTTTGACATAAAATGTATATTTAAAAAAATATCAAATTGCATAGAATCCATTGCATCCATTTATGGTTTTTTCTTAATTTTTAATTAAGGTAATTATTCCAAAGACACCTTATTCTTGGACTGAATTTGTTTAGTTATCCTTTCTGGATATTAGACCTTTTTTACATAGTCCACTCCAGGCTTTAAGTAAATATCTTACTATTTGAAAGAATCCTTGGCCATTTCTACAGACCAAAACTTCCAGTAGTTGGTGAAAATGATCCAGAATTTGTGTTTGTCTTTCCCAGATGATGAATTCTCTGTTCAATCTTTCATTATATGGTGGCTATAATGAATATAAAGTTATTCACAGATTATTGAGACAAAAGGATTCATTAGGTAAGCTTTGCCAGATGTGATTTACCGGGCAAATTTTCTTTCAAAACTCTATCGACTGTCCCTGAGATGGGATAGAAATGTATTTCCAGCATGCACTAGGTTAGCATCTGCTTCATTGCTAAGGTGCCTGAAAGACATGAAAAACTAGTGGGAAGCTATGGGCAAATCTTTCCTCTCGGATGGTTGAAGTGAGAGCGATGTTAAATGTGTATTGATTTCTTCAGGTATGACAATGTTATGTGTGTCTTAAAGTGATTTGTTTGGATGCTTATTTTTGTACATAAAACAGACCCTGAAGGAAGGCATATGTCTATAGTTAGCACTTCATGTTTGTATTATTCTCCTTATAATTGCTTATCATCTCATAAAGCCCACTCCTCATATAGGTTGGTTTAGACTCTAGAAAGTATCGTCTGTGTTTATCTTTCATCAATACAGTCATATCACTAATGATGACTGCACCCCCGAATACAGTATGGTATTTCAGTGGCGCACATCGGTAGAACAGCTTGATGGAATACAGAGGAAGGATTTCACAAACTCCAGGTGCTGTCTGCCGTGCTTTGTGGAGAGCTGGAAAGATTTTCCTCCCATTTGACAATGACATACATAAAATGTGTGGCAGCACAGCTTGAAAAAGCTAGGTCATGCCCTTGCTCTGTATTTATCTCCACACAGTTCTTGAAGCCATTAATAAAGACAGCACTGACCGAATTCCTGCTGAGTAGGCAGCTGTAGGCAGAACCCAACACAGTGAACTGAGCTGGACATTTAACATGGGGCTTAAAAGTTCTGGATACGTTTTGGCCATACCATTGGATACAGAAAGTGCAAACCCAGCTTTTCATAGTGGAATGGAAAAACCCTTCAAGGAGTTGAGGAACTGCAGAGGCTCCTGCCATGGTGGATATCTGTTTGTTTCCAAAAGCACATTCATCACTATCACAAATGGGGATAAGCCAGCCTTAATACTTCTTTTCTGCCCGTGACTAGTGGCATCGGGCATTTCTTCATGACTCAAAAATTGATGTGCTCTTTAAAGTAGGACACACTGTACACCTCTGAGTGATAATGCGAATGTGATGGATAACCCTGCTAATTGACAGAATAGCTCAGCTGAGGAGTCAGTAGAGTCAAACTTCACATTAACCTCACTCTCACTGGGGAATATCAAACACCTATCAGACCAGCAGAAGCCAGAGGTTGCCTGTTTTAAGCAAAGTTGTAGAGCATGTTGAGATCAAATCAATGATTTGAACCCTGTTACGCCTTAACCTGTCCTTGCCACATCATTTGTAAAATGTGCTGCTGCTTAACATGAGTTCCTGTCACATTACCTAGCTTGAGTTTCCAGACAAAGACTAATAGTGAAAGTATCAATATGGATGACAAGGAGCCATTTAATGATGAATATTCCATATCAGGCATGACATATAGTTCATCTTACCGAAATATTTCTAAAAGTATTAAAGCTGACATATCCATAGCTCATACTAGAGGATGCTAATTTAGAACAAAGCTATCTCCATCTGAACCATGGTTTTAAATAATATTAATTAAAATGCCTTAGGAAAGTTGTACAACCTAAACCTAAAAATGCAACCTTTGTTTTAAAAAAATCTGGCACAGCAGCCATCCAGAGGCTATACAGATTAAAATAAAAAATAAAAATCTTGTATTTCTCACATCTGTTTGTAAAAGTTATTAAAAAAATAATTTGGATTTATATGACACATTTATTCTATGTACTTCAAAATAACATACTTGATGTAAGTAAATACAGCAAATTTACAGAGAATAATCAAAATGTAAGAGCCTTGTCCAAACAAGTCAATAAAAAATTTAGAAGCAGGGTAAAAAATTCTGTCATACTAGCAATAATTTGGTAATTGGGTCAAATGTGCATTGGTCCCTGACTATAAAGGGACATGAAAAGTTAACTATAATTGCAGCAAGAAATTCATTCTTGCTGCTATAGACTGTTAATGCCTTTTTGTGGTAAATATTTTTTGTATTATACTAGACAAGGAAGTATGCAGAGATTGCAAACACAAGTAATAGTTTTTAGTTTTTTATTAAAATATATTCAGAATACTAATGATAAAGCTAATTCTAAAAAGTCACAGACAAAAATGAAATGTGAATGGTTAATTTAAAAAGAGATTTAGAGGTTAAACTTTTCATTAAACTGTGATTTTAGACACTTCAAACATCATGACAGTGTCCACTGGACTTTATATGTTATGCTGTTTCTGATTCTTTATGTGTATGTAATTGCTTTTCAACTTATCAACAGAATAAGCTATGTTCCCACTCACAGTTGGTCCCCATCTAAACCAGGATGAAATATCCCCATTTTCTAAAATATTGTTCTGCCCATATGATATTCTGGTCTTGAGTTTTTAAATTGTGGTATGGAACTTAACTTATCCTTACTAGTGTTGTACTGATGAACAGTAAATGCTAATTACTACCCTGTTTCAATATACAGAACAAAAGAACATTACTGCTTTAGCTTTAAAAATTGTTAGTAGGCCAACTTGACAGGATTCTGCAAAGTAGTCTTTCCATTGCTAGTGAGAAAAATCTTTGCTCATGGGTTGATTTTTTTAAATTATGATCAAAAATACCAAACAAATTAAATCAAGATATTTTGAAGAAAAATCCATGATCCAGTTGCATAATCTGAAGGAAGATAGCTAATCAGTAGGACAAGCCTGAGTTTTCTCTTAGAATAAGATTTGACTATACTAACCTAATGGACTTGAATTAAATTCTGCTTAATTTCAGATGGAAAAATAAACTCTTGTAGCCAATATGAAATAGAGTAGTAATGTAATGATAAAAAACCTGTTCCCTCCAAAATGCACCAACTTCATTGTAGGTGCCGACATCAGCTTCATCTCATTCTTGGCAGATTTTTTTTCTCTTAAAAGAATGTAAATAAAACCATGTGCGTATTATATATGTGGAAAAATACTATCCAATTGCATGCACTAGGGAGATGTGACTTTTCTTCTCCAGTGTACTTTTTAAAAAAGAAAATAGGATAGAGGACTGTTGATAGATGATAATGGATAAAAAGAGGAATAACCAAAGGTCAGTGGCAAAACAAAGAAACTATAAGCAAAATAGTTAAGGAAAAAAACAAAGCACCCCAGAAAACCTATGGAAAGATAAAATTGAAATGAGGAAAGGGAAGAGCTAAACCAGACAAGAAGAATGCATCCTAGGGAAAAGTGAAAACAGAAAAAAAAAAAAAAATTGAATTTAAAAAATGAAAGAAATTATGGATTATTTATTTTAAATAATAAATTGCTGAATTTCAATATTTGCACAATAAATTTTTCATTGAAGCAAATATCAAGGAAAAAAAAAATGTCTGAAAAGAGTCTCTGGTCTGAAAATCCATTGCTGTTCCCTGATAAGAAGTTGTTTTGAATTTCAGTCATCATAATTTTCTGCCAAGTATGTGTATTTTGATATAACACTGGGTGGACTTCACATGTTGCCAGAAAGTATAAACTTCTAGTTCAATTGTATTTTAGGTCAAAGGAAATTTCAGTTTCAGATGATGAATTTTCAACAAAAATTTAAAAAGAAATCAACAAAAACTTATATTTTTCAATTAGAAAATGTTCTGTTACAGAACACATTTAAAAAAACAAAAGTAAAATTTATGTTTAAAAATTGAAGAATTTTAGTGTTATACTCAAATACAGAAAGTAATCGCACACAAGGAAAACTGTGTTATTTTTAAAGCAAGCATTACAGATATTTTCCAGTGATTGGCACTAGGCACAGTGCAATCCTGTCAAATGACTTGGACTGAAAAAGCAACCTCCCCTTGCAAAATCAATGTGTATTTAAAACTCTTCTTAGGCATAAAGATAAAATGCACGTGAAGCTACACTGCTAAATTTCATACTAGCTGGTGTGGAATTACATAGCTACTTTTAGAACAGCACAATGTCCATGACCTGCAAATTCACAGCCTCGCTATGTAAAAAAACATTACATAGACATTTAGTGAAAAGGTTTCATATTCAAAAAGTACGTTGTAACACTTTTTACTTGATTTCTTAACCTCACTGTCTGCTGTTGAAACTGTAGCAGAAAGAAAAGCTGCAGTTCTGAAAGATCAACACTTAATGAGTGAAAGCGGTGCTGACCTCGCCATTGTGATTCCTGACGTTCAAATGGCCTCATGTTTTGCTTAAACCAAAAACTATTCCCCCGAGACTGAATTTCCTAACAGCTAGCCTTATGTCTGAAAATGGGGAAAACCTATCAATTTTCAGAGCTGTTTCGCAAGGTGTGCTTCGAGGACCTCAAAAGAGCTGCCACCTGCTTTCATTCCAGAGCTAGGAACAAGCTGGTGGGGTGAGCCCTGCATCTCAGCACCTCATCCCACACGCGGAAGGAGGACATGAATGCTTTGACACAGAAAATCTATTCGAAATGACAGCATTGAGCAAGCTACCTGGGAAATGATCACCCCCAAACCTTCTTCATCAGTATCTTTTTTCCAGGGGAAGAAAAGGGCTCAATACCTGTAGATCAGAGTAAACAGCACTTGGCACTTAAGCTGCCAGCAGCAGTACAGAGTCTTGAGCTGAAAGGAAGTCAATTCCAGAAGACTTCTCAGAGACAGACTAGGTTCTTGAAACCCAGAGGTATGTATGTAAAAGAAGACGCAATTATTCAACACTGCAGGAGAATGAAGGTCCCCATGGCATTTTTTAGGAAGTATTACTGCCTGATAACCAGTTCAGAGAGAGACATACACCATTATTTAATTGATCTTGACCTGGAAACATGTAACATCGAATCCGTGAGTTTTCCTCTAGACATGTAAATTCCTAATTTAGGGGGCATAAAGCTCTCTGAGGTCTCAGATATGGAGTTGAAGTAGCAAATCTAATGAATTATTATACTTTAGAAAAACATAAAAAACAGTTTCTGTGTACATATTTTTCAGCACATAACGGTTTTGCCCAACTTCACCTGCTTCATTGTGACTTAAAATAAATATGAGATGGCATTTTTTTCAATGGTCTGGTACACAAATAGACAATTTTGATTTTGTGTTCATTTTTGATAGATACATTAGAAAGGCTGACACATCTTTGCTTTTTATAAAAGCAGAAATTAGAAAATATTAAATACATGGCCAAAAAGAAGATAATAGCAAGTGTGATAATAAAAAAAATAAATTTATTTTCAGATAACAAATCAAGATGTTACAAATTCACCTTGCTTATTTTTCTTTTATGCAATATGAAAAATTATAATGCTCACCCAAAGTTCCCTTACCTCTTGCAGATCTTATCAGGGCCAAACTAGTTTTAGTTTGCCCCATTCAGTATCTTCTCCCTTCCATTGAGAACACATGGAAACCCTTTTCTCCTAGTGAACACATAAAAATGAGAAGATCTGATTTCATCATCTCCTGGTATATATACCTTAAATGACTGGTTACACTTTTTTTTTTTTTAAGATACAGGGTACCTGTTTAGTTGAAACAAACACAGAGGGGTTGGCAAAGGACTACTAAAAATGCCAAAATAAATGTTCAACTTAACATTAGCAGGAAAAGTAAACATAACAGATCAGGGGAATAATAAGGTTAAAGCCTACTGAGCTGTATAAATTTTCAAGTAATGTAAAATTCTGAGTGCTAACAAAGAATTTCCACATATGGTTCAGAATCAAGTTAAGGAATCAGTAAAGAATGCAAGAAAATAAAGGGTCATTTTAAGGATTAATTTAATTCCTCACACAAAATTTTCTATAAATTCAAGCTTATGTTACATAATCTCTATCTAAAATGTACACAAATAATTACTGTATGTCATGTTCTTGCAATATCTATTTACCACTCTGGAGTCAATGAGGTTATGTCAGGGACAAACCAGGTCTTGAAAGTATATCCAATATGTCAGTGCTAGGGTAAATTCCTGGTTTAGAGTATTTATATTAAGCTAAAATGTGTTCCATCACTCATAAACCAGTCTTGACTACACACCCAATTTATCAGTGCTAGGGCAAGTTCTAGGATTACAGCATTAAAACTAAAATGCACCTCATTGCTCAGACTAGACATATTCTTAAGGCAGAATTCATCCCTCATACAGCTTCTTCAGCTTCAGTGGGTTTACTGACCGTGAATGAATTTGGCCCAATGCTCTTACTAATGCAAATTTTAATAATCAATTGTCTTTTAAGAGGTACAGCTGAGAAAGTGACCTGTTATTCTCTCAAACTGATGTTGAATGATGTCACTTAGGCAGAATCAACTATAGTGCTCATCCAAAATCAGAGTAACTTCTTCGATTAAAATAACTCCAATTAATAGCTCTAATCCAATAACCCTGATTTAAATAGTCTTTCAGATTATTTTCCAGTACTTCATGATGAACTCCAGCTTAAGACATGAAAATTAAAATGTGATTATTACTTTTAATTCCAAATAAATGTAAACATTTATTTTATTGGTATGCTTGTCAAAAGGAACAGTAACAATGAAAAGGCAACCACAATTCAAGCCATGTTCACTTGGGCTCTGCTATTTTCTTAGCAAAGAGCAAGGCAAGCAAACTAATGAATGAATTACCCCTTAAATAACTGGATTTTCTCAGTTTAAGCAGTATAGCAGTTTTCTAAGTTAAGAAACACAGGTCAACTTCTTGATATGCTTTATATAGCAGAACCAACCTCAACATGGCAGCACCTTTTTTTTTTTGTTTGTTTGTTTCTCTCCTTTTCAGAACTTTATCAGTGTGACCTAGTAAGTGGCCCCCCAGCCAGATGTAGCATGCAAGGTACTCCCTTACTCGGGTTGTGCTACTTTTTCCTCATGGGTAGGAAGTGTTATTCCAGGAAAAAATGCCTCCCATAACAGCAACCACCACCCTTAACTCATTGAAGACCAGCTCAGAACAGCTTCTTCCCCTTCCTTCCTCTTCTTTCCCTGACTCTAACTCCCAGGCCCCCTCACCCCAAAACCAGCTCTTCTGGTCCCATTCAGCCCAGCCCCGACTCCCATCTTTCATTCTCCCCTTCCCTACTGTTACCTGCTCAGGAGTCCCATATCATGCAATTCCCACTTGTGTCATACCAGCCATGGGAGTGGTTATTTGGCAACAATAGCTGAAGCTGCAGAAATAAAAATAGAGAGGTTGTTACTCATCTGGGAGAGAAGGTAAAAGACAAAAAGGTGGAGGATGATCCAGTGCTGTTCCAGGAAGCTGGAGAAGGTAGCATACATCTGGATCTAAACTCCCAGAGCTGCTGAAGTTGAATCACTCCAAGTCCACTGTGAATATTGACAGTATTTTACCTGACTTCCCAGGGAAATAAGAAATGTGATTATTCTGGATTACCCTGCTCATAATTTTTAAATCTAGTTTCCAATTTTATCCAAACTTGGCAAGGGCTAAAAGGTCAGAAATGTTATTTATTTCTTGTAAGAATTGTCAAAGAGAATGGCCAGATACATAAACTCAGCTCATTTCTTGGAGTGGCTAAAGTTTGCATGTTAGCACACTGTTAGATATTAGCGTATCTACTCATAGGAGAGGGATTACATATTCTGGCACTGTGAAAAACTTCAGTCTTATGGTTTGTTGAAGGTCTGTCTTTAAGTCTAGTTCTCATGAACCCCCCCCCCCCCCACCTTTTCCTTTGGATATACAGCAGTGATTTTGCAAGCGGCAAATAGCTATAATACAGAAAAGATATACCACCATATAATACAGAAAAGATACACCAGCAAAGGCACGTAAGAGCTTGTTCTAGAGCAGGAATTTGGAAGAACCATAGCTACTACATTCAGAGGTGTCAGGCTGCTTCTCCTTCCTCAAAGTGGACAAGAAAAATTGTACGTTAAATGGAGCCAAGTCCATTTACTAAGAAAGACTGCACTACAAACCTAAACCGGTTATCAATACATTCTCTTTCCAACACCTTAAATTACTATTAGGGACCAATAGAGTCTGCAGTATAAACAATGCCATATACATGACAAGTCATGTGACACTGTTGTGGAGTGACGCACTTCACTCGTAAAAGAGAAACAGCAGGTTCAGAGCGGAGCCCGGCCTGCAGCCCACTGCCATGCAGGAGACCTCAATGGGCCCTGGGCTGTCCACTGTTTATAAAGTAAGATAATTGACTTATAGCCATATTTGCATGCCAGTAAGATGTCTGGCTCGCTGTTCTAGACAGCCCTTGGCTACCACGTTGCCATCTGTCCCCGAAGTCCAGAGTAAGCTTGGTGCAGCCATCCCAAGCCCCACTGGTGGTTATGGCGTTATGGGAGGGGGAGCACACCGCCACAGACACAACACAACTTTCACGGATAGGTGTTTCATTTGATCCTTTCTGCAGGAAATGTTGAGATTAATGTCCTTGGTTCTGGAAATCTTGCTGCTTTCCCATTTTTGTGTCTAAACAGAATTTCCTGGGTCAGTCCTAGCTGCCTGAGTTCACTAGGAAAAAAAGGATATATAATAATTTCTCTTACTTTATATTAATCACTATTTGTTAGATATAACATTATTAAGACAGGCTGTTTTTTTTATTTATTCCACCCACCCACCTCCAAGGTGAATGGAAAGGTAAGTAAAGAACATGAGAGGAGCTAGAATGCACCATGATGACAGAGAAAGGAAAACCCAGTATATTTCTGGGAGAGTTCAGTGGGTGTGCAAAAACTATATGACAGGAGGCAAACCTTACATGTTCAGAACTTAGGGGCATAACTCAAGGATATTTTTTGCTTATAAACTATGATTATGTTTATTTAATTTTCATTCATACCATAAGTACACAGAATGTGTCATAGTAGATAAGAATATTTCAAGAATGCAAGCTTGAAGATAATTAAAGGTATATCTTGAAGCCACAAATATCAGAAATTGAGTTCCCATGGATTTCTCCAAAAGTAGGACTGGAGATGCATAACAAACAAGCTTTGCTTGCAGTGAATAAGTAAATAGTTGTAATTAAAGCTCAAGACACTGTAATTGTTTTGATGTATGAAAGGAGGGAGCAAAATAACGTAAGAATCAAAATATGGCTGAGGAGATTTAATGAGAAGCTTCCTAGTCATCTAAGAAACTATTATGTAAAGGCAGGGATAAGTCAGTGAAGAATCACAGACTCATTTATAGATTGTTTATAAGAAATCAAGTCTGGAACAAAAGGAAAAGGAAAAAAATAGAAACAAAACAAATAAAAGAGGAATGCTAATTGGGGAGAGTCAAAGAGGTGTGTAGGCAGAGAATATTTTTTATTTGGCAGATTATCTAGCTTTTTGGTTTACAAATCTGTGAGCTCACAAGTCCAAAGTTGAAATGAAGCAACAAACTACAACCTGGATGCAACCTGGAGAACTTTCTCTGGGTTTTAAGTTAGTTATGTCAATCAATCCAGCAGTATAAGTGGGTTACTCAGATAACCTACTACACTGTGATTAATAAAACACATTATGTCTTCCCATCCAACTTATTTCTCATATCCTAGACCTTGAGAACCAGGATAACTGTACTGGGTCTAACTGAGATGGAGTTAACTTTCCTTGGAGAAGCCCATATGGTGCTGTGCTTTGCATTTGTGGCTAGATCGGTGTTGATAACACACCAGTGTTGTGGTTATTGCTGAGCAGTGCCTGCACAGCATCCAGGCTGTCTCTCCAACCCCCACACCCCCGCCAAAGACCCGTAGGCTGGGGGTGGGCAAGGGGTTGGGATAGGACACAGCCAGGACAGCTGACCCCAACTGACCAAAGAGATATCCCGTACCATATGACGTCGTGCTCAGCAAGAGAAGCTGAAGGACAGGAGGAAGATGCGGGGCTGTTTATAGTTATGGCATTTGTCTTCCCACACAACCGCTATGCTAAGGCCCTGCTTTCCAAGAAGTGGCTGGACATCTGCCTGCCAGTGGGAAGTAGCTTTTGCTTTGCTTCTGCGTGCGGCTTTTGCTTTTCTAATTAAACTGCCTGTATCTCAACCCACAAGTTTTTTCCATCTTATTTTCTCCCACTGCCCTGTTGAGGAGGGGGAGTGAGAGAACAATTGGGTGGGGGTCTGGCAGCCAGCCAGGCAAGGTCAACCCACCACCACAACATTCCCACTCTGAGTCATGGAGAGGATAAAATAGGTGTATATAACAAGAAAATAAATACTGACCAGCAACTATTTTAATTAAGAAGTAAGAAAAGGATCAAAAGTATTACTTGAAAATGCCTGAGAAAGTCTGTGACACAAATTAAACCATGAAGTATAAAGCTATATGTACAACAAGTTAGGGGAGATGAAGTAATATTTGCAAAACCTGAATAGACAAAAATATATTCTAGAAAACAGATGGAATTAGAGTAATTAATGTACCACCAAGAATTACTGTTGATTACTATAAATTAAAGGAATATCAAAATGAAAGACAGACATAATAAGTAAATCAGTAAAAGAAAATGACTGTTTCTGGTAAACATTACATAAAACAAGAATTGTTCAGGGTCAGTAAAAAATGTAAGAACTACTTTATTAAGTGCTTGTGTGTTAAAAATTTAAGTAATATAGTAACATATAATTACACTCCATTTTGAGAATCCCTTTCCTGCAGGAGTTTCAAAGTTATTTATTAGAAATAAAGGTGTTCCACTATAGTAAAAAAAGAAACTACTGTCTACAGTGAAAGTTTACAATTATCACCACTTTGCATTAAAGGTGGCATTTCTGCTCATAATTTGATGTTCAATGAGTTATTTCCTTACGATGCAGTCATGAAAACAGTATATATCAACAATAACTGATTTGGGGTTTCCCCCCCCAAAAATCACAATCATGATATTTTCCTCTGTATTTTGCAAAGTACTAGAGATGGTGATACTTACCAATATGTACAGTGAAATGAAAATCACTTGTAAAAATAAAAGGACTCCTTATAAAAACTCATGAGATTCAATGTTTGTGAATTAACATGGAAGCCAGCAGCTAACACTTTATCCGGCTGGAAAACTCCGGGAGCAAAAGGAGTATAGTCATCATTCTTCATTTTAAGTTATATATATAACCTCAGGGTAACAAGCAGGGATTACTGCTTGCCTGAGGAAAAAAAACCCAAACAACCAACATGTTAAATGCTATCTAACCAATCACAAGACAGTACTGAAAATATCACTGCAAGCTGGAGAAGAAGTTGTGGTTCTAGCTGTGGAATTTTAAGGGGGGGGGGGAAAGGAAGCAAGTTCTTGTCCCGTTCTGTAAGAGCATCAGGAGAAGTAGAAATAAAGCCCCAGAAGTGTAAGTTAGTACACACAAGGAATTTGATTTCCACAGAAAGATATGAGAAATTGAGTCTGAAAAAATCTTAGTGGAAAATGACAAGAGGGAAACTGTATTGTCAAAGAGTTCAGAGTTATTAAGTACAACTGATTTTTTCTTTTTGCCTATATAGCCTCCAATGAAAACCACTTAAAGAGGGAAAGGTTTAAAAAAAAAAAAAAAAAAAAAAAGCCTTCAGCCTTATTAAAACTTTTGCATTCAAAATATTCAGCATTTACAGAAAACGTGAAACTTCTCTGTTGCCATTAAGGCAATATGTAAATAAACCAGTTTAAATTTAGTCTCACTTTCTAATGTATGGTAATTTGCATGAAATAAATAACTTGGAAAGCAGTGTACTCTGAAGTCTTCTCAATAAGATAGTCACAAGTCTTCTCAGTAAGATAGAAGCAAATTTTCACTTTGAAATGGAAGCATTACAAGTGAATAAAAGGATTGCAATTTCTCAGCCCTGCCACTTTCATCCACGAAGTGCAGTGTGTATGTGTACACATATGTATATATGTATGTATATATTACTGTCTCTGGAAGGTTTTGTATCACATTCAATATTTTTCTGGGCGTATAAACATGAAGGTGGGTGTTTTTTTGGCTTTGACTTTGGCTTTCCATGGAAGCTCTTCCCTTTCTGGTTTAGACTTATTTAGGTAAATTATTAAAGGGAATTATCAACTCAAAACCACTGCAATGCACCCAACTGGATACTAGGGCTATTGTGTCTGGAATCTTTAATGGACTTCTGACTTAATGCACTGAGTCTAGCAAACCATTGAACACAAGTGAACCAGCAACATTGCCGTTCTCAATGACACCAATCAAAAGTACTTAATCTTAACAGAATCTTCCATGATTTTAAAAAATAATACATAACTGTAGATACAACAGGGTTTAGGTACACAACTGTTGTATTAAAAGCACATTATATTTATTACATATAAAACTGCAAACAAAAATATGATATAAGGTATTATACCCTCTATATTATATCCTATATCCTATATCCTTTGTAATGTATTTCTATACCTGGAAAGATGTACTGTGGATAAAGACAGCAAGTTTTCAGCAGAGCTCCAAGGGTTAATTTCCTACAAGATTTATTAACAGAGCCATTAAAACATTTTTAAAAATAAAACACTTTTTTTTTTCCCCTGCTGAAGTAAATTGATCAAACTAAGGTGTTTCTTCAAGGTCACAGAAGTAAAAGCTTGCTTTTTTTGTGCCTTCATATATCTAAAGAGAAAACTCTAAGAAATTCCCTAAAGGAAATAATTACTTTGATAAACAACCTTTATTGAATATAGTCAGAGGAGTATTTCTTCAGGGTACATTGCATGTGAGGTATATTTCAATGGAATTAATTAAAGTCCTGTTCAAACCACCTTTCTTTATTTTCTAACCAAGTCATTTGCTGTCCAGCAGAAAATCAAATTGAGTGTAAAACAGAATCAATTTGTCTGACAGTGAAATCAAGAAAACTCATAATTAATTGAGAAACTTTTTATTTATCTTAAATAAAAGACACCATGGGCATGATGTATTAAATTGGATAGGTAGAACACTTCCGGAAACCTTGGCTCATAGTTGAGCTAAATCATAATGAAAATGTTTTTTTAATACCCTTGGACATTGTTCAGAAATATTTGTGCCTTTTCTTAGCATCCAGGGATAGAGCTATCACCACTTTTAGGCACAGAGAGTCAGATCTGTGTGCCCACATTAGGTATAGCTTAACTACAAGCACTTGAAGGCCACCGCCATGGTAGACAAGACAATTCACATAATTCTGTGAAGAATCTGTCTCTGAATAATGGAGCTTTTCCAGCCTGGGCAGCTTGGGACTTCATAGTCAGTGTAGTTCACTGTATGTGTGTGTATATACATGTATATATGTCCATATGTATATATATGTATATATGTGACATATAATTTTAATTTAAATTAATATAAATGTAATTTTAATTCATGTGGACAGATATTAACAAAATATTAAGCACTATTTAAATATAACTATGTATTTTTAATTTAAATATAGGCAAACTGAGGATGAGATATAGTGATTAATATAGTAATTAATAGATTTTTTTTTGTAATTTTAAAGACAGTCATTTCAAAATAGAGAAACTATTGACCTCCCTAAACATGTTGAAAGAAGAAATTATTTTGACATCCAATGTAGTTTGTATGTATTAACATTGTATATAAATACAGTCAATTGTATATAAGTGTGTGTACTAACATTGTATATAAGTATAGTCAATACATGAACAAATCCTTACAAATGCTTTCCTGAAAATAGGGTATTAACAAATGTGGACCAAATCTGGCTGCATCATAGCAGTCTTACGGTGATTTGGTTTGTGCAGACATGAAACCAATATGACAGTCTCATACTATTTGAGATTTTCCTCTTGTGCACCAGAAATCAGGAATGATTGGCTAAAAGACTTTTTGGTCTGTGCCTAGAAGACAGGATATACATAGTTAACACTTGCAGTTAAATTGTAAAGATAAGTAAATACTAAAAATCACAGTGCTAAGAAAGAGAAGAAAAACGTTTTCAAGAAATGAAAAATGTGCTGGATAAAAAACATTCAGTGAAAACTGTTACAATCTTGAGACCAAACACTAAACCCCACTTTGCTAAAGTAAGAAGTAGGACTGAAATAAATCTTGATCACTTTTGTTGTGTTGTGCAACAAATGCTCTAATCTCGTGCTCCAAAGTTTTTGTTAGTTATATGCAGAAATTATTTCTCCTTCTCGTATGAAAGCATTTGATATCTAGTTTTGGAAAATGTTTCTAGTCTCTGAATTGCAGGATTTTGGCCAGGGTTTGAAGCAAGCTGATGAGGAAGGAATATTGGTGTGGCCAGTCATGATAAAAATGTGTTGCTCTTCTGGTTACCGTATCTCATTTGCATATTTAAGGTCAAAAAGCTGAGCCAGATGTGGGATAAGGAAGGAATTTCCTCCAGTTTAAGTTGTGAATGCCCCCATTTTTTCCTCTGGAGCATGACATTGACCTTTCTTGTAAGAGAGTTCGTATTTCCCCAAGGGTCTTCTAGCAAGGAGATGAAGGCCTTTCCCACAATATGTAAATAATTAATAGGTATTAAAGCTTGGACAAGAAATTTAGAATCAAGAAAGAATCCCTTTGTGACAATAGCATATTTTGTCATTTTTTGTCTTGGGGAATTCTGCCAAAATTTAGCTAATTTAAATGCCTTTGAAAAATCCCTGCTTATCAGATGTGCTGAGAATTGACATTTTACATTTCAGCAACTGTAACCTCTTAAGAGTTACATATTTCACTCCTGGTAGAAAAAGAGAAAGAATGGGATCTACTCAGGGCTTCTAGGGCTGTTTCAAACATGTGGATTATAAACAGGGAGCTTGTATTGTGGAGGGAGAGAGCTGCTGAAGGAATGAATCTGTTTCGTTATCACAGGATAAGGAGACTGGGCAGGATATAGAAGACAAATTGAATAAGGAGCCTCAGGAAGGATATGGGAACCATGGGGCAATATTGGCAAGCTTTACGGGGCAAAAGGGGTAAGAGGGACAGGTAAATACAGTGTGGACTTTGGGAAAAGAAACAAGGACTTGAAAGATATGAGAAAATCCTGGTTGCCAGAGAACACAGGCTGGGAATGGGAATACCATTCCAGCATGGTAAAATGGTGTTTTCAAACAATCCTGGGATGAACAGCCTGAAGTCGTAAGTGTTCAGAGTCAGGCTGGATGGGTCTTTGAGTAACCTGGTCTAGGGGAAGGTGTCCCTGCCCATGACAGGGGGGTTGGACTAGATGATCTTTAAAGGTCCCTTCCAGCCCAAACCATTCTGTGGTTCTATGATTCTATGAAGTGAGGGGTCTAGAACCGCTGAGGTACAAAGAATGGGCAGGGTGAGAGAAACTAAGAGGAAAAACAGCTAGATAGCATCAGCATGGAGAAGACGGGAAAAAAATGTGAGCGAAGTTGGTTTCTGCTTTTTTAAAAGTAAAATCCGTAGTTCTGAGTCTGGTCCTTTTTTGTGTATAATAGGAAACTCACTAACACATGTGCCTCAGGATTGTGTGTTGGATGTCATTAGTTCTTATCACATCATTCATTGGATATGGTACGGAGTTGTGTGATATTGTTTAATCCATTAGCTTCAGGGATCTAGAAGATCTAGAGACTGTGGTGATAGTTTTGAGAACTTAAATGATAGAATTTCAGTCTTTTCTTTTTTAAAATTTTTCCCTAGCTAGGGGAATTACAGCCACAGAAGCATGTACAACTGCATTTACATCTGTTAAAAATATTTATAAAGAAGAACATTTTTAAGGTTAAAACATTAAGCACTTGAAAGTCAGAAAATGTCTGAGTTGCCTATGCTTTGTATGACCTGACCTCCCTTCCACCTTTTTGGCAGTATGGTTTTCAATTAATCACAGTGACAGCCCCAGCTCTTGTGCTTTCAAAGAAAGCTTGGGAGATATAAAAAAATAAAAGCAACTATAACCTCAGTTCCATACCACGTACACTGTATATCAAAAGCATTAAAGTTAGTGCTATATAGAGCAACACAAAATACTACAGTTGAAACAAGGGAGAATTATAGATGTACAAAAGGCAGTTCTCTTGATTAATCATGCACAACAGTCAGTAAACTCTCTCTCCTCTGCAATGCTGCTAACAGCTTTGCATACCTGACTCCAGTATGAGAACAGCTACCACAGCTTGGAGGGCAAGGAAAGTGGCTACGGTAGTAATGACAGAGGTTGCATTCAGTCTTTAGCGCTAATTGAGGGCTGTGTTCAGTAATGGATTTGCTGTGTTTCCATACCCAGAGCTTTTGTTTCATTAAGACAGCCAGAGTATAAACCTTTTGTAACCTGATGACAGAAAAATGTTGGCTCTCATTTCAAGAAAATGCTTAATCATGCACTAATTTTGAGTATGTGGTAGAGTTCTCTGAATTAAAATGCCTGCCCTGTGGAACTGAGTCTTAATAAAAGGACAACTGAGAATGGAGGTACTTTTCCACACATTTCAAGGGCAATCAGACAACACGCATAGGTTATATATAGGCAGGCTTGACAATCATTCAAAGTAATAACATTTACCAACACTTTCACACACAAAAAATATTTCTCCATTCCTTACTTGTAGTGGAATTAACCTCTTTTCATTTTAGACATATAAAACCTAGGTATTTCATGCACATGATTCAAAAATACCTTTCTAGTCAGCAGA
This sequence comes from Haliaeetus leucocephalus, assembly GCF_000737465.1. NCBI lineage: Eukaryota > Metazoa > Chordata > Aves > Accipitriformes > Accipitridae > Haliaeetus > Haliaeetus leucocephalus. The sequence continues at coordinate 2,210,941 of NW_010973325.1, forward strand.
GTAAGATACCTCCAGCGAGAAACTGATCTGAAAAAATGTATAAATGACATCTTTATCCCTCTGGTGATGAAAAAGGAGCCCAGATGTTTGGCCTTGATAAGACACCTAGATGCCAGATGGCTAAAATGGGGTGACATGAACCCCATCTTTGATGTCCAATAAGAAACAGTCACCAAGGGTGGACCTATACTCTAGACATAGAGTCGGTAAGCTGACATCAAATCTGTCAAGTCTAGACCTGTAAATCTGGTACATTGATGATCAGATTGTCTGGCATAAATTCAGTTCAGCTCAAGATTATAAACAGGGTATGCAGGATCACACAACCCTGAATTTTTACCTAATAAACACTATCTGCGTGGTAAGACTTGCTGTCCGACTGATAGTGAAATACAGATAAGATAATCCCAATTGCTGCAAGAGTTACTGACTTTGGTCAACACATGCAGTGACATGTGGGTTTGCAATTCCTCCTGGCCACAGCTCAGTGATTTGTAGCACTGCACATAGCGACATGCTGAAAGTCTGTCCACCTCTCCCTTCAGTTTTGTTGAATCAGAGAGAAATATACACAACGTATATAACTGTCTATAAAAAATGGTTTCAGCTCCTTGCAGCTTCCCTACTTGTTATCTTTTTTCTTCATTTCTTTTATTTTCTACACTACCTCATTATTGCATCAGTGTGGCTCCCTGCCACCGCTGAGCCATACATTAACCTTTAAAAGAACCTGATAGTTACTGCTTTGGTTGCATGAAGCTAATATCAGCTGACAATAGCACTGAAGAAACTGTGAAAATGGCTCCCTAACTAGAACCCAAAGTGAGCAGAGGGAGAACAGGGGCATTTACAGGTAAAAATTGGTAGAATAGAACTGCATGGGGGGGTATTTTTTTTTTTGTTACATAGCTATGAGGGAAAAAAAAAGGAAATATATATGCCTACCATATAAATAAATCAGTCACTGAAGACAGTGGCACATAGATGGTCTGAAACACCCAGATGTTCAAATCAGCGCTTTCTGCCTGTTGTGTTTCTTGTAATAACTTGAGTTCATCAGTCATAATTAAGTTTCAGCATCTTTTATGTGAGTAGCACCGTGAAACACACAAAGAGGGAAGACTTAATTCAAGTCATCAGGTATGTTTTTAATATAGCTTTTAGATTTATTGCACTTATTCTCTCACTTTGTCATTAAATGGCTATTAGAAAAAGAACAGAGTAAACACCTGTATTCATAGAAAAGCAAACAAAAACAACAAATGTGTATCTGTGTGGATATAAATACCTAATCATATTTATAACCCCTAGTTTATTAGAGACAGGATTGAATAAACATGCTGCACGAAGTGCTTTGTAATTTTGGATTAGTTTTCATAAGTCAGGACTGACATATTAAACACTGTATCGAGAACTGTGAAGGCATAGTAGCTTCTATTTAAAACAGTTAATGACCTTAGTTTAATATGAGAGCTAACAGACAACTTACAAAGTAAGGAGGAAAGTAGCATGGGATAATCGTTGTGGTAATAGCCACAGAGAGACAGAAAGAGTGGTTATCATCTACTACTACCCAGAAACCTATCCAGAAGACCTCATTCTTTCAAAAAATTTAGTTCAATATTGCCAGTCATGGGAGATGGAAAACATTAGTTTAGCATGGTAGCTTTACACTAGCAAATATAAAAATCTTAAGAATATACACATATACTTGGTTGCATTTCTGAATCCGTTACTTCTTGGGTATCCGAAAGAAATGTTGCAAGTCCAAAGCCATTTCCCCTGAAATACCCATATTCAGTGAAGTTTCCTAATGAATTTCTCCTACCATTTTTTTTTTTAATTTACCTGAGTTTACCTCTCCGTAAAGTAATAATCTAAATTTCTTTTGATATGCAACTCTACAAATTCATTCAAGAATCCAGAAGATATCTATGAATGATCTTGTGAAGAAAAAGTCTTTTTTTCTGGAAACTTCTCTGAAGATAGTTTGCTTTAATTCTCTTTTGAGTTATATGGAATTTTATGTTAAAAGATGTTCTTGGAGCTGCTTAGATGTTACAGCTCTCTCAAAAAAATGGAGTTTACAATCATAATTCTCTGAAACCCAGAAGTTTGGGACTGGGCAACAAAGGATGATAATTTCATGTTAATATAGAAAAGTGAAAATAACAACCTGAATATAAAAATTTCTAATAGCATATAGACAATTAGTATGTCTAATCTAATTTATTTTGTACTCCTTACTCTTTGGTTTAAACAAATAAGTTTATATCCTCGTAATTCTGAAAGTCAGAGGCAAATGAGAAGACACTCATTTATCTTCTGTTGTTGTTTATCATAGTTATTTTTCTTTTAATACTATCAGTGCTTCATAGTTAATTGTCAATAGATTGCTGTTCTTAGCCTTTATTGGACTATTGTTATCCAAATCAGGAAGAGAATATTATGGTAAAGACCCTCCATTTCAGGAGACTGCAAAGTCATGAACATTCAGGTCCTGATTGCAGTTCAAGCTTTCCATTTTCTGCCTTAAATAAATCTGAAATTGGAATTGTCTTATGGTTGATGTATATTTGCAGCAGTCAACCCCCCCCCAGCAGTTTTGATCCACCCACAAAATTTACATAAAACATGAGAAAAGGTCAACTGTCTTTTCTGTGCTCCAGCTATCCACTTTCAAAAACCACTTCTGTGCTACAAAAAAATTACTTGTTATGTCTTTTGTGTCCAGTTCTTTCCTGGTCCTTATATTCAAGGAACTGTTCCCAAAAGTAAAGGAAAGGCTACACATTTGTCACCTGAGATATACTGTTGTACTGTATCTCCCTAAAAGTATGTAATTAACAGTAAGAAACTGGCATAAGAGTAAGTACATGAGTCAGGATAATTCATCATAAAAAAAAAAAAAATTGTTCTGAAGAAAATCTGATTTTACTAAACTTATCCTATGTCTTTTATTTTTTATCTGCGTAAAACCGTATGAAATTGCTAATGAGACTGCAGAACTGGTTATCAATCAGCCTGCCCACAGCAATTATATTGCTGTCACCTGGGGTGCACACTTTTGACAGGTGTCTTCACTTCATTCTTTTTGACGGCTGTATTTTAAACTTGCATTTAGTTTGTTTGACATTTGAGTATTCTCCCAGTGCAAGAGGTGTTGAAAAATGGTGCATATGATCAAACAGTTTAGGGAGTCATTATAAAACTCAGATATGCATTTATTAAATTTGAAGAGAATGTGGTATTGGAGGCTTACAGTGTTGAAGTATCTAATCAATAGAAGAGGACAGACACTAGGTAAAATGTGATAACAATATAAAAACCCCTAATCTTGGTAGTTTAAAAGAACAATGCTGTACAAAACATCTAACTTAGAAGGAAAATATTGTACACAGATTCTTATTTCCACAACAGATTGTTTTTTCACATTAAACATTAAAAATAATCCAAAAGTTTCCATTGCAACCCTCTATAATTTATTAAGCAAACTCCATCCCAATTGACTGGGGTGCCTTTGCAGCTCTGTAGCATCATCATCATCCAGATGACACAGGTAGTAGGTTCTAATGAGGCAGAGAAGCAGGGAAACTTATTATTTTTCCTAAGAAACCAAAGCAACAGTCTAAAGAGTAATTTAGACAAAGGATGGCTCACCATCAAGGAGGAACTCTTAGAACAGCTACATTTTAAGAGAAAACTGAGTGCATTTTTTTCCTCACATTTCCTTAACCAACAATACTAAACCTAAGAACGACACAGACTTATTGATAAATACAACAGAATATATAATACATGTGTGGGTTTTTAAAATCAGAACAAGTCAAGGGAAAGGTATTTTAGTGTCTCAGATTATGAGCATTGAGTGCTCTGTTAGGAATGTAGCTCGCATCCTTCCACTTCAGAGAAAAAAATACAGGTCACTTGCTTTTCTTTTAAGATTCTTTAAAATCGTTAGCAATTTAAAACACTGAAACTGATTATGCAATATGCCTTAATGAAACCATGAAACTTATCACCATTGGCTAATTGTATTTATAGAGTTTGAATTTATGGGGCAGGATTTGTTAAATGAGACAGAACAGTCATAGTAGCTGACTTTTATGAATGTTGTTATAGAATCATAGAATCATTAGGTTGGAAAAGACCTTTAAGATCATCCAGTCCACCACTAAACCATGTCCCTAAGCACCACATCTACATGTCTTTTAAATATCTCCAGGGATGGTGACTCAACCACTTCCTTGGGCAGCCTGTTCCAGTGCTTGACAACCCTTTCAGTGAAAAGGTTTTCTTAATATCCAATCTAAACCTCCTCCAGCACAACCTGAGGCCATTTCCTCTTATCCTATCTCCAGCCACCTGACAGAAGAGACTAGCACCCACCTCACTACAACCCCCCTTCAGGTAGTTGTAGAGAGCGGTAAGGTCTCCCCTCAGGCTCCTTTTCTCCAGGCTAAACAACCCCAGCTCCCTCAGCCGCTCCTCATAAGACTTGTGCTCCAGGCCCCTCACCAACCTGGTTGCCCTTCTTCAGACGTGCTTCAGCACCTCAATGTCTTTCCTGTAGTGAGGGGCCCAAAAGTGAACACAGGACTTGAGGTGCAGCCTCACCATGTCGAGCACAGGGGGATGATCACTGACAGTCCTGCTGGCCACGCTATTTCTGATACAAGCCAGGATGCCATCGGCCTTCTCGGCCACTGTGAGGGACCGAAAGCATTAACGCCTCAAACCCGGTGTTTGCCCGACCAGGCAGAACCTCCGGGGAGAGGTCGCTCAGCAGTGACAGGGTGCCGGGGCCAGTGAAATCGTCCTCTTGTCTCTGTTTTCTCCCTCTTTTCCCCCGTAACCCCCATACCTCGCCCCTCTAGAGAAGGGACCGCCGGCCGAGCCTGGGACGGGGAGCGGGTCCAGCCACCCCGGGCTCCTCTCTGAGAAGGAGTCTGGAAGGCGGGGGCTCCGCTCTGAACCTCCTGACACGGCGGGAAGGATCTCAGGAGCTTCTCTCCTCAGCTGGTCCCCAGAGAAGCAGGGCTCGCGGGGCCTGCTGGGTGACCTGCGGTTTCGCGCGCGTGACGCAGTTCACTGAGGTGGTTTCATGCCCGTTCCTGTTGTGAGTGACTAGAAGTTGAGGTCTGTGAGTTAGAGGATCCCTGGTGTCGTTTCACCTTAACCCTGACCTGGGAATCTGCGAACCTGTGTCGTCGTCCTGAGAAATGGGGACGTGACAGCCACCTGTGCACATTGCTGGCTCACACTCAGCTGGCTACAGCAACATGGCGACTTGGATGCAGGTTCTGGAAGTTCTAAGAGTCTAAGTGAAGAAAACTGAGAGTGTCTCAGGGAAAGAATTGTTGCTTGTTTCACTAAATATTTGCTACTGGCTACTATTGTCTGTTGAACTGGATAGACTTGGGCTGATCAAGGTGGGAAGAAGTTGTTTTGTTTTCAAGTGTAGCTTTTCTCTGATACAAACCACCCTTAGTCTTTCTGACATAGATACACAGTACGCACTTGCTACCTATCCTATAGTGTAGAGGACTGGGCAGTTTGGAGCAGGCAATGGGTAATGAAAGTAGGTAACTTGGAATCTTCCTAATGGTATATCTATGAAGTTGAATCTTATTAGGATTATCAAAGTTATGGTTAAAAGAAGTCAAATATTATCTTGGAAAAACATAAGCAAAAAGAAATTAAAAAATCATGCAAACCTCTTGTCCAACTCCTCTTACAAATATGAGGATATTTACTTACTTTAGAAAAGTACAAAGTCTGGGCAGCTAATTTTTTTTAAAAAACTTTCTAGAATCTCATGATTTTCAAATTTTGCTGTATTGAGACAAAGGTTCTTCTGCAGAAAAATGGCAATCTGAAAGCCTTTATGCCATATTTAGTAGGATTGGGGAAAAAAAACAGACAGTTAAAGTTTAATGGATTAGCATAATATTAGACACTTTATATTAGTGTTAACATTAATATTGTTAATGAAACTGGCCTGCTGCTGAAAAACATGCATACGTCTATGGTTTGAGACAAATGTTACTATTATAACAGTGTTCATTTAGTTCTATATTTACTTTTTAAGTCCATAGCTAAACAGGGAAGACTGGGCTAATAATTTTTTTCCCCTTTTTTTTTTTTTCCCTTCGTCTCCTCCGTTGTTTTAATGAGAAGTACTTCAAATTAACATAGAATATTCTAACCATAGTGTATTTTGCTATGGGAGGTTAATGTTAGGAGAACATTGTCTTGCACAGTTAAGAAAATGTCACTTGGCAAGAGACATTAAAAAATTTTCATCAACACAGTCTAAAGAAAAGGGCCACCGCATGTTGGTGATGGATTACTCTTCCAATGCCAGGCAGAGTTCATTAGTTCTTGTGCCTTCAGGGCCTCATTCCAGGTTTGAGCTCTCACGTGACAATACAAATTAGGGATACACGAGGTTGTAATGACATATTCAGTCCTTGCTGTGCACAATAGCCATGCATCTGCAGCAAGTGGCAGAACGTTTGTCAGTTTGAGGAGGCTTTATGACGCACAGAAGGCATCCTGCAGCTAAGTCATTTGGCTGAACTGACAGCTACTGGTGACTGTATTACTCTAATGCATGTTTGATCCTTCCAAACACAGTCTCCCATTAAGATACAAGGCATTTTTAATTTTTCATCCAAGTGTTTATTAAATATACTTGGCCAAGTTCAGTGATGATTTACCTGTGCCTTTGCTGCTGCAGTTTGTTTCTTTGCTGTGTTTCTTCTTGTTTATGGTTTTTTGTTTCTTCTTTCGTTGTTTTTTTTTTTTCTTCTTGGATTAATTTGTGCTGTAAGAGAGTCCAGCTGTTTTTGTAGTTTCACTTAGGGAAAAAAAAAGACACTTGGAGGTTTAATGATATGTAATATTCCTGCCTTTGTTGTGCTTTTCAAGGTTTATGTATATGTTTATTTTTAAGGACTGATTGTAGAGTAATTTTTACATAGCATTTTCATAAGGTATAGGAGGGATATTTTATATAAGCAATGCTGTTGATACCAGTAGTTCTTAAAATACAGGTTGAAGACATCATTGTGTTCACTGTATCTTTGTGATATAGCTGTTAAAAACAAAAAGTTGTTCTCAAACTGGCTAGTTTAAACAACTGTGGATTTTATCCCCTTTGCAGAGAAATGCAATTTCTTGTTCTTCAAGGATGATTCTGTTCAGCAATGTTCATTCTTACCCATTCACTTACTTAGAGAAAAAAAGTCTTGAAAAAAAGACCAGTTACAATCCAAGACCACTTGCTTTTCAGCAGAAATACAGTTTTAAAAAGTTAGAAAATGTGGCTGACAGAGTTAACTAATAGATAAACTATCTTCTAAACCTTCAATGCAAATACGCTGGTTTTGAGGTGAGTATGATCCCTGTTGGCACCTGTATGAATGCATGCAAGGAAATTTATTTGGCTCAGAAATATTTAATCAAATAAATTTGCTGTTGCAAAAACCCATCAAAAACAAATACCAAAGGTAGTCATAAGAACTAAGTAATAAGAACTGACGTTTCTCTCCCATTGCTTTCATCTATCTTGAAAATAACCAAAACATCTTTAAAAGATTCTTTGTAATTTAGATTCTATGCTTTCAGTCTTGAAGAAGAGTTACATTCCCATGACTTTTGCAACTGTGAAAGCTAGAAATATTTCTAAGTGAAAATTGAGATTTGAAGTCCTAGGCACTGGAAATAAATATTTTAACTGAAAATTTTGAGATTATAGAACATGAAGGGTAAACTTTCTAACATAGACAAACTGGGCTGTACTGAAATTACTGTATAGAAAGGAATACATGAAATAATAAGAAGCTTGTAGTAAAAGAGTATATAGGAACTATAAAAAGGTGTTATTTTAGAAGAAAATTATATATTATGTACATATATTATTATGTCTGTCAGAGTATAAGGCATTCAGTTGCTTATAATGTCACATTCATACTGCTAATAATTGGTGCCTCATACTCAGTAGGAAAACATTTGTCAGTTTATTTGTGGTTTAAACAGTTCATTCTTTTTCCTGAATCCCACCCACTATTCTGTATAAAAATAAAATTTTCTAAAATCTAAATCACTTCTATGTTGCAATGACCTTCCATACATCTCTAGGAAAGCTCTTTCCAACATCGATAAAATACCAAATCTTTTGTTGTGAGAGTAAAATAATAATCCAAATAGAATACTCAGACCTTTATAAAAAAAGTTCTATCAGGAATAGTCCTTCCCTATGATCTGCCTAGATCTATCTTGGTATGGTCCTAGCCTTTCTCCTTAAAACACTACTGTTTTCACAGATAGACTTGTATCACTTTTCTTTCAGCCCTCAACCAAGCAAAAACAATCTACTACTTGAAAGTATTACATTCCTAAATTTAGCCCTTCAGCGCAACTTCCCTTTCTTACTGTAATCCTTTCAATTTCTTTCTAAACCAACCTTTCCTAGTCACTGAAGCAAGGCCTGAAAATAGATATAGGAATCTATGTTTAATGCAGTAGCTGCAACCCATATAATCATTCCCAAATGTTAGCCAGATTAAAACCATCCCAGCAAAGAATACTATGCAGGACAATGACCAAGGTATTTATTTGGTTTCTTAGCTATGTTTTCAATCTCATGACAGGTTTGATACTGGTATAGTTATAGTAAAAAGGCCACAGGCTAACCTGACAGTGCAGGGTCTCAGGAATTGTCTGGGCATGTTTTGGTGTGAGCTGGTTTCAAGGTTGTTCAGCTGTGATAGCAGTTACCAAGTAGTCAGGCACTGTTGCCCAAATTTGTTTTGGTGTGGTTTTAGTTTATAGTAATAACAAGTATTTACTTTGCATTAAATTGAATTGTCTACTCTAGAGTGAAATGTGGTAGGGAAAAGTGCAGACACAGGATAATACCAGGAGGTTCCAGTCTGTAAATGCAAATTGTAGTGGTCAAGCAATGATCACCACTGGTGGGCAACCCTGTGAACCACGTAAAACTGACTTTAGAGATAAACAAGGGAAGAGAAAAATGGAGTAACTGGGAATCAATGAAAAGACAGATCACAAAACCAGAGTGTGCTAAGAAACATAAAAATTATTTTGAATGCCACAAAGACATTTTGAGCCAAAGATGTAACCAGCAAAGTGATTTGGGAGGGTCGGGAAAGACAGGCTTAGACCTAGCCTCTGTTGGCTCCTGGACTGCTGTTATACATGGCAGCATTTTGAGTGGGTGTAAATCATCATATCTACATGATTCTCTTTTATTTTCTCCTACTTTCATCAATGTAAGTTTGAAATTTAAATTGAAAATACAGAAGAAAGAAAGGAAGTCAATGTGGGGTAAGAAAAGGTCAGCTTGGACCAGAAAAGCGTAGCAATGATTCTCTCAGAACAAACTCTCTGATGTCTCACAAGATAGTCATGGCAAAATATCCTAACTGCGCAAATTGCTAGTTTAACAATGCTTACTCACAGCTCATCTGGCAGGGCTTATACACAAGGGAACATTAGATTTTTCTCTGTGGTACTACATCTGTGCTCTCCAACAGTTTTTTATTGAGTGGTAGAGAATTGTTAGTAGGATTGCAATCGTTCTGTTTCTTTCTTCCTTAGCCTTTACCTTTCTCTTTGTTTCTTGCATTGTTCTGACGGGGCTTGCCATGACTCTTATTTGCTTGATTACAGCATCTGCGACATTCTTACTTCTCACGTGAAATACACTTTCCTTCCTCTCTAACACTTTTGGTGTCTTTTTAAAGATTTAATTTCATAGATATAAAGTGGTGGTGGACACAGTTCAGACCTCAATTTAAATTTTCTCAAAGATCAGTATTAAGTTTGGGTTCAATCCAGTTCTAATTAACTAAATTGTTGAACAATTTTAATTTTTTTTCCTGAAATGAAAAATTTAGGAGCTGATAAAAATTCTCAGGATCAGGATATTCATCCAGATGAAAATGGTACTTACTTTTAATTGTCTCTTATTTATACACAACCAGTCCAGGGTAAGATAGCCATGGTTTAAAATCAGGAATATATCAGGATTTCTGCTTCAGTTGATGAAAAAAGCAAAATTTCTTAGATAACTGTCCTATATACACAAAGTTATGTCCCCTCTCACACACACGTCAAAATAAATTAATTTTAGGTGTTTTAGTTACACATAAATCTATCAGTGTTTTGTGCATCACTTCTTGGCCCAGCATCTCTGTCTTTTATCGATTGTTACCATGATAGCATTTCTATCATCAATCTGTAGCTATAAATAGGCTTGCCCTGGGATCTCCACTAGCTACATTGCTGGGAAGCAAGACAATCTGAACTTTATGTTGCTTCATCCAGCAATATCAAATCCTATGCTACCGAGGTTCTCTCTTGTGGAATAGTTTAGCTTCTGAAATAATGGAATTTAGTTCATTGCTCAGCTCCTGATTTAGCAGCTGTCTGAACTCTCCAGCTGCTGGAATTGCCTTGCCTGGGGGGATAGGCAGGAAACTTTCCAGGTGGCTTGGAGTTAGAGTGGGGACATCAATAAAGAACTATCTGGGACCCTTGACTGCACAGAACTGGAGGTTTCCTCCAGCTACTTGCTCTTCAAATCCCTGCCAGAGAGAAACTAACAGAAAGCAAAAGATGAGCTTCAGTAGTTAGGAATACTGAGCAGGCTTTAAGACTGATTTTTGAAGGATACCTAACACAACATTTAGCCTTATTCCCTTTTGTGCCCTTAGACATTCAGTGCAAAGTATAAATATCCCTAGAATAACCATTTTGCTAAGTAATTTCCTTTCCTTCCTTAAAAGTGAGGAGACAGAAACTGATGGCAGAAGATTTTTTTTTAACTTTGTCTCTTAAGCATTGTTTCTGTGTCATTAAGATAAAGAAGAATCTGGGTTTCTATGATGTTCAGCATGCAAGTTTATGATAATTTCAAGAAAAGTCAGGTGCTAATTCCTTCATATTCTTAAAGCCAGTTGTATTTTTCTTAAAAATGAGCAATATTTATTTAAGAAAGCATCTCTCCATAGTAGTAGTATTTTCAAGAGGTGAAAAACATTATTCATCTTGCAAACAGGAGCAATATTTTCTTCTATGTAAACTGCTGTAAACATAGTGATGCTACTATGACTTAGCTACAGTAGTATTTCCATAGCATGTGACTTTCAGAAAACCTTCCTCCTTGCCAAGTTTTATGAGATACGGGAGACAGAGGGGGATCATGCACTGAAGAACTCCCCACTAAGTACATGCACATATATAGAAGGAAAGGAAAGGAAAACCCATATAACATCAGAGTATGTATTTCGACAAAGGGACTAAAATATGATTGCTCTAGGGGAAAAAAGGAAAATAACATCTTTATCAAAACATGCATTTAGAATCTAGAATATGTGTGTATGCATTGAGGAGAAAAAAAAAAAGGACTTAGAGAAGAAAAATTGCTCTTTCACCTTAATGATATATTTCAACCTTCAAAATTTTTTCCTGTCTGATTTGGGAGAAAATTAAGGATTTTCCTTTTCTTTTTTTTTTTTTTCACTGAAAAATGTGAGAAAGAAATATTTCTGCCATGGTGAAGTTGTATTTATCTGATAAGATACTCTATTATAAATTCAGAGAGCTCTTCAAGAAGCCCTAATACAATAGAAATTGAACTTTTATCTATGACAGCCCAAGTGAGTAACCAGCAAACATGTATTATGAGCACCCAACCTTGCAATGCTGGAACTTTTACAATTTGTACCAAATGATTAAACTATACATTGGACTAGACAGTCATTACAAGAGAGATAATTTAGTCTTCTAGTTCTGTTATTCAAGAGAATAGAAGAGAACGAGTGTTGAGTTGCCTAATAGACTGCAAGATTAAGACATAAATACTCTAGAAAAACTATTGACATTATGGTCAGAGCATACCGGAGACTCCACTTCAAATTCCTATTCCAAACTGAGTTTCAAAGACAGTTTTTTAAGTTATGTATTCCCCTCTTTAGGTGAGGTTGTGGGTATCTAATGAATATTTGAACAGCATATTTTCACAGAAATTCATCTTGACCCTGCACCCAGTGTGCTAAGCAAAATGTTTTACAGTAAGTTAAATGAGTTCCTGACTGTCTCTACTTATTTTTAGGTGTATATATGTACAGACAATCAGTCCATGAGCGAGATATTGTCCTTAACATCACAGAAAAAGGACTGTCAGAATAATGCAGCATGAAAATGTATAAAGTACCATACATGTTCTGTTTAGAGTGTCTTTTGTCTCCAATGTTGCAAACGCAAGGACAGCAACCTTATTCCTTAGAATAAACTAGGGTATGCCTTCACCTTCTTTTGCTGAGAAAAATAGCAGGAATTATTCTGGTGGCTTTCTGCCATTTCAGGATTCCCCCTTGTTTGGGGAAAAATCCCACAGGCAAGGGAAAGTACTTTTACAACAGCTTTGTGTCAACAGATAAGTACACCACTCCACAAATGTAAGGTCTGGGACACTGTATTATTAGTGCTATTATTTTTAGGTGGCTGGAAGAAGTATTTTTTTACTATTCTGGCATTGTGTCAAAGATAAATTTCTAAGTAAGTTTTGTGGGTTTCTTTGTTTAAACTCATTAAAAATCAAGAGATTTATCACTATAGTGTAAAAAGACAACAACTTTTAACCACTACTTTCTTGCCCTTTCATTTGGTTTTGATGATAGACATTAACAGAAGAAAATAATGTTCTGACCATAGGCATACAATTTCTTTTTATCACATTTTATAATAAAAATTCATTATTATTATTATTATTATTATTATTATTATTATTGTTATTATTGAAAGGAACAATGTTGTATTTTCCTACCTGCTTATCCTATTATAAATCAAACTCCTGCTTTTTTAAACAAAATTACTGGTCTCTTGGTGTTTGTATTCATAGCAGAATGCTTCCAAGTCACTATAAAGCTATTGTTAGCTGTATGATTTAAAATGTAATAACAGGAAAACACTGGAACTCAGAGTGTTGTGCATGTGTTACAGAGAAGCAAATGACATTGGGTATAGCCCTCACAGTATCACCCTCACAGTAATGGAATTGACTGATTGCTTATTGTCATGCTCATAACTGCACATAGAATGCAATTATCTATACAAAGCTTTTGGGATTTGAAGGTGCAAGAGGAATAAATAATGTTTTTCATAGGAACAAGTCATAGAACTCACTGACAAAAAGTTTTAGTACCCAGACTTAAAATTCACTTTCTAAGAGAAAGGAGACCAAATAACTGTGCCTTGCTCTCTCACCTAAATAACAGGAGAAGAGGCAAGGAAAAGTTTCTTTAACAAAAGCCACAAACACATTTGTATTGTTCACTGATTTTGGTATGGGGGGGGGGGAAGGTTGAGAAAAAAGAAAGATAAAAACAAACAAACAAACCCCCACAAGCTTGTCTAGGGTTTCAGTTTATTCATTAAGTACATGATATAAAGGACACTGAAGTTACTGGGTGCATTTCCATTGGATTGAAGCAAGCAATGGAAACTAAATCCCAGTAGAGACTTGTAAACTGCTGACATCCCCCCACCAGAATACAGATAAGCAAAAATTAAATCTTTAAATCTCATATTTCCTGCAAGGAATTTAACCTGACCTGTAAGTAAAATTGATAAGAACTCTCTTCACGCTGAGAAATTTCAAAAGAACAAATCTGATTTCTCATTCCATTACAGTTTAACGTAAATTGTATAAACAATGCTAGATACACAGTTTTTAGCAGTGCATGGTAGGAACACTGAACCCAGTGGCTACAGGCACTGTTGCTGCTAAAAACAACAAAAAAATCCCACCCCATCCTAAAAGTAAATTAATCAATATTTTGAGTATATTGGTAATGAGAAAAGCTGGTATAGTAGAAAATACTTATTTTCCAATGAAAAATTTTTAATTGTCAAGTTTTAGTTTTGCTCTGTCTTGTTTTCCTCAGAGATGACCTCTCCTTGTATAGAGGCATATACTTAAAATATCTGTGCAGGGCTGGGTGTGGAGTGGGGTAGTGGTGTGTGCTTGAAGTGGTGCTTGGGGGCGGGAGTTGGTGGTGGTTTGTTTTTTAATAGCAGTAAAAAGGAGAGAGAAGAAACAAGAAAAAAGAAAAGGACCTAATCAAATGGATAGTTCCAGGGCTAAATTTCAAAGGACGCAGTTGCCTATTGTTCTCTGAAGTCTGGCATGGAGAAATGGAACTTAAAATAACCAGATAAACTGTTTATATGCACTTTATATGCATGGAATTTCCTTTTTTTTTTTTTTCCTTTATCTGATGCATTCTCTTTCCATTTTAATAAATTAGCCAGGGTAAAATTTATTAGTTTGTATTTTATTTTCCCAAAACACAACCTTGTATCAACTGAAAAAATTAGTCTATTCACAGAATTATTATGACTAGGGGAAAACAAACATGCAAGGAAATATACAAACAAAAAAACCCAAACAAAAATCCTAGAGAAGGTGAAAAACATGAATCTGAATTTATGCATTTGGTAAACAGATGCATTTGGTGAATAGAAGCTACTGGGAAAACCGTGCTATTTCAAATAACTTTGGAATACCTCTTTTCTCTTTGTTCAATTCTGAAAATAGCTCATAGTGGTGAAGGATCACGTGTGTAATCATGAAGTCTCTCTAGATGTCCAACAATCTGACAAGAGTAATTCAGTTTTGGATTGTATTCTGACTTCGAATCTAAATCCTTGTTAAAACTGGGCCAAATGTGAACAGGGCTTCTTTCTGTTCCTAGGTATAAGATATACCAGTAATGTCCACAAAGGCTACTTTGTAGCAGGGAGGAGGCAAGAATCTTTTTTATTCCCTCCCTGGCTCTCGGTTACATTTCATCACATAGAGTTTGGCCTTGTCACAGAAAGTGGAAGTATAGGACATGGTATAACATGACATGAAAAGGTGCAATAGAGGCACAGTGATACAACACAATTACAATGAAAACCAACAAAAGAACATTGCATGTTCTGCAAACACGAGTTTGCTTATATACAGCACCTAATCAGCTAAAAGCAGTTATTTCTAATTGTCCAGATCTCTTAACCATAGATAGCTGGAAGCCTCCTGAGTATTGCTCTGAAAGTGCCAACAGCTGAGAACAGCCAAATAGCTTGGACTTTTTCACGCTTGCTAGTAGAATTTTAAATAACAGAGACCCTCAGAATTTTTTTCTTTTGTATTGTCTGTTTTATTTATTTAGTTAGCTACTTATTTTCATAAATGCAGAATATGGACACTTCACCCAGAGTATTAAGGACTCTTCTCGTGCATTTGGTTTGATTTGATTTTTCCTTTTGCCTCCTGTGTAACAATAACTACACTGTTTTGAACAGAGAAAAATTTATTTTTTTTTTTTTTAAAGTAAGCTTCAATCTTGGCTTTCATATGAAGAAGATAGTTATAATCTTAGGAGCACAATTTACAAATATTATTCCCTCATCAATGTAGTACATAAATAATCATTTTAATTGCATTATTTGTGTGTAACTATTTGATAATGCGAAGGTTTTAAAATGTTTTGTTACACTGGCAATTAGAAAACACAAAAAAATCCCGT
This sequence comes from Haliaeetus leucocephalus, assembly GCF_000737465.1. Lineage (NCBI taxonomy): Eukaryota > Metazoa > Chordata > Aves > Accipitriformes > Accipitridae > Haliaeetus > Haliaeetus leucocephalus. The sequence goes on from NW_010973325.1 coordinate 2,226,549, forward strand.
GCTAGCTTGTTTCAATAACAAGGTATTTTTTTTCTTTAGAAATACAGATGTTTTTTACAGGGAGTCTCAATAAAAAAAAGTCTGTAAGTAAGTGGATGGTTTCATTTCTCATATTGTACAGCAAAACACACTGGAAGACAGTATTGCTATGAAGACCATTAGAGTATTGCATTAGTAGCATACTGCAGGTGTTTAAGAAGGATTACTTATTTAAGTCTTGTTTGCTTTGAGGGTGGAGAGAATAATGAGAGCTGTTTGAATTTAGGCAAGGAAGAAAGATCACTGTGGCCCAGTACCAGGAAAATGATTTGTCTTGAAAGTATCAGTTCAAATAAGTTATTTAAAGTGTCTTTCACATTCTGATTTTTTTTTTTTTTCCTTTAACATTCTAGTGAAAGCCAAAAGTTTCTTTACTGGAGAGAGTTTGTTTTCATGACATCCGTAGCCAGGGGGAAAAAAAAGGTACTAAAAATAAAAAGTCAATGAGCTTCTTTTTGTGTGAAATGTCATTTAATATTGCTGATTCAAGAAGTTCAGAAAAGCTTCGGGTGAATACAATTTTTGAGTATATATTCTGAGCGGCCTTTTTAGGCTTCTCAGATAAAGATTCTACTCTAAACTTTGCCAAATCTGGATATGCAATGATGTGGAAAAGTACAGCCAAACTGTAATGTGAAACATACTTTTCAGCTTTTTACATTCTTTTGTGTTTATCTGATATTAATTGGAGAAAAAAACCTTTTTTAGAATACTCTTTTGGAGAAGGAGATATAAAAGTTATCATTCATCTACAGAGAAGTTTTACTGCTTATATATTGCATAGATATTGTCCAGTTTAACTATTCCAATTTAAGAACTACTGGAAAACTTCAATAGTAGGAATTATTTAATTGGATTCAGTTAAATACTTTGATGATGCCCTCCTGTTTACTTTACATCCAAAACTGGCATTAGAGATTTGCAACTGAGAATAGGTATAAAGGCATCCATCCAGCAACATCAGCCAATGTAGTGCTTAGCCATCTGTTTATGTTTACTACTTGACAAATGAGATCACTGCTGCCTGTTTCAGGGAGAATAATCATATTTTTCTATACCTCATGAACGCGTGCTAAGTAATTTTGTAGAGATTTGTTTTGTTTTGTATTAATCTGTCTAGATCTGGGTTCCGCAGTACTAGAAAGACATTGACTAACTGGAGCAAGTTCAGCAGAGGAAAGCAAATCCAGTGGAGGGCCACCAAGATAATTAGGGGCAGAAACATAAGGCGTAGAGGGAGAGGCTGACAGCTGGGTTTGTTCACTTTGGAGAAAGCTAAGAGGGAATTTCACTGCTATCATCGGCAATCTAGTGGGAGGTTATAGAGAAGGCCAAGCTAAATTCCTCTTGGAGGTACACAATGAAAGGGTGAAAAGCAAGGACTCAAGTGCACGAAGAAAAAACCTAGTTGGATTATTTATTTAAAAAAACCCAAATTTAATGACTAATGATCTTACATTGAAGTTAGCTAAGATTTGATCAGGATGTTGGACCAGATGACTTCCAAGGACCCTTATAACCAAAATTATTCTATGAAATCTGTTTTAAAAATTTGAAATATAACAGTGTGTAAAGTACAAAGGCATCTTAGTGCTTGGGAAGTGTTCATGTCTGTTTAATAAATCACACTTACTTTCTCCTTGTACCGTTGAGACCATCAAGTAATCCAAAATGGGCATTTCTGAGTGGGTTTTTTTGTACATAGGTGATACCTGTATAATTGCTTTTGAACATCACACTTTGAAAACGGAGAAACCACAACACTAACATAATTCTTTTTCAGTTTCTGATTCTCCAAGAGGTTGCAAAATTCACTTCTGTAAGCACTATTCATTGTGAGCCTTGCTTTTAGAGCTAGATGATTTGATGTGGATATTGCAATATTTGATTGTGCTTAAACTACTAATTAAAAAACTTTCTACTGGCAATGAGTTCTGGGCCTAGAAGTATACAGATTGTGGAAACATTCTATTTTAGGCTGTTGTACAGATTATCTTGAAATTACCTCTAACATGGTACATATAATTCAAATACACACTCTGAATTTCATAAATTTGTTAAAAAAGTTTTTGATACAATCTTCAAAAACAAGTTTGAGGATGATTCTTGGGGAAATCTGTAAATAGAGCAACCCCACATTCCAGACATGTCTGGAAGACCTTAAATATTCTGAAATTATGAATATTTATTGAGAAAGCCAACAATGGCCTTCTTTTAGTATTCTACAATAACTTTTGTTTTGATAGATGACTGTTCAGTTTCAGTTTTATATCTGAGCAACTTAAAGTCCAAGACATATGTTAAACCACCCATTCTTAATAGTGTTTAATAAGATATTCCAAGTAATGAGTACCACAATTTAATAGGTATATATTCATTTCCATGTACACAGTGTGGCTGAGAAAATTTGCTCAGTTCTATGAAGTTTTGAAAACCATTTTTAAAGGAAAATGTAATTAAAAAATAAATACATGATACAGACATACCAAAAATATCTATATCAGCCAATAATCACCATGCAAAGAAAACAAACCCTCCCACTTTTTTCAATACTCATGAAAAATATATGGGTTTTGCAAAATGTCCTAAAGCTGCACAAATTGAGGAGGTTAATGACTAAGGAAAAGTATCTCTGAAAAGGAGATCCTCTCATGAACTCCATTAAATGAAACAAGCAATACACCAAGAATAGTGATAATTTTAATGCTGTATCTTGTGAAAGAATAATTGCTTTTAAAAAATCATATTAAATTATTGAGGAAGAGATTTCAAAAGGGTCAAAGGACAGACACTTAGTTTCTGTTGAAAGGCCATGGGTTCTTTAACTCTTTTTTTTTTGGATTCAAAAATCAACACTTCTGGGAGAACTGGGTCAAAACCAATTAACTTGTAAAAGCTGTGTAGAAACTAAGTTAAATAAGTGTGGATGAAAGATTACGAGTATAATCCCCTCCATAAATTACAGCACCTAATAACCAACCTTTCTGAATTTGACCAGCTATATTTCCTAAAAAGGTTTGTGATCCATCCTGTGTAGATCATTAACCTAGAAATAAAGTAGGCAAACGTGACTGTAGCAAGATCTGTATCATAAGGGAATTCTACTAATTGGCAGGCAGGTAAATTCAAGGAAAAGGAGAAGGAAAGGAAAACAAATATGAAAAAATAACACTTGACCAGTACTTCTATACAGTTTCCCAAACACTAGATGGAAATTTAACCAGACGTCCTACATTTCATTTTTAAGTAAATTTGCACAGTCTCATTCACCAATGAGGCAAATTTATCCATTCCTTTGCAGTTCTTTCCCTTCTACCGTTAGATAACTCTCAAAGAGCTCTAGCTACCAGCTATGAAACAACTCCTACTAGACAATGGGCAAGAAGGTGAACACCACCAAGTAAGCCTGATGAGAGACATTCAGTGTGAAGGTCCCTGTCTTTGGAAGTGTAGTGAACGTATCAGTCACTGATGTGACCAAGAGCCCAGACAAAGGGGAAGGAAGACGAGAAGGATTTTGTGGGTGGCCATGCAGGAGGTCCCTGAGTGAAGAAAATCAGTCACCAACTTATGTGTCATGAAAACTTCTGTCTTTTAAAATGAATGAGTGCACAACCAAGCTTCTGAGTATCTCTTTATGCAAAAATTAAATTAATAAAGACTATTTCCACTCTAATAGGCACTTCTGAATCATCGTGATTGTCAGTTGTTATCCACATGAAAAAGAAAAAGGTTTTTCTCCATTGGCCCAAGCTTCTGACATCTGAGGAGGCATCTGCCATGAATTGTACCTATTACTGATGTCAAAGGACCAAAATTCAAATAATCATTTAATGTTGTCTGACATGAGAGAAAACATAATTGAATTCTAAACAAGTAATGTCACATTCTGTGAAATGATTGCTGCCTGGATGGCAGCAATAACCCCCCAAAGAGATGCTGCATTTCACACAGAAAAAAGAGCTGGCAAATAAATCAGATGCACTTTTGTTTAAATATTACATAAAAAACCACTTAACCAAACCTTTTTTTTGCCTTTTTTGCTCCTTTTTTCCCTGAGCAAACAGGCAACAGGCAAGAATATGTCTGTAGCCTTCCTGAAATATTTTAAAATGAAGAACAAATTAAGAGATCAGGAGGACTCTTCTTTTACATGGGAGGCCTGTCTAAGATAATAGTAAGATCTTGGCTCACATTGCAGTATTATTAAAAAGTATGACAGTGTTCGGGTCAAATAAATATGGAAAATGATGCCATACCAGTTAAGGACTTTGGTGTAAACTGAGCATGGGCACCCTTTGCTGTGTGTTAGAGTACAATTATGCTGAACTCTCACTGCTAATGATCTGGTTGTTTATATGTAAGCCAGGCAACCAACAGTACACTAATTTTGAAACTGTTAATTTGTAGGTATCCAATATAACACAGGTTGGGCCATGTATTTAAATCCCTCAATAAGTAGCTCAAGAAAACCTGGAGGAAGAAGTAGGAAACCTTGATGGAAAAAACCAAAATATTTGAACAAGCAGAATTTCTCAGGAATAGATTAATTTACATTAAATACAATATAAGTAAGATACTTGTTCCATTGGCTGAAAATGGTCCTATGAAATATTTTACTTGTTACCATTTTCCTTTTTTTAATTAAACGTGCTCACTCCTTTGGTAACACTCCTTAATATTATTATCATTATCACGGACAAAAAGCAATAATTCAGGGTTAATGTAATGGAATAATTTAAAGTTTAAACTTATGTTTTTAGATGGCTTCAGTTATAACTGCTTGCATGACGGTATATCTTAAAACCAGAAATTTTTGTGTCATCATCATGACTTTTTGACCATTGTAGCTCTGCATCAGTATTTTAGCTCAATGCATCTTAGTGACAACTTCAATTAAAGTTAATATGTCCTCATTATGCTTAGAACAAAGCTGTCACAGACAGTTTCTGGTATACCAAGACTAAATTCAGTTAAGCATTTTGCTTTATCTAGAAACTAGTATCTACCTATGGAAAAAAAAAAGGATATGTACCTTTTATATAGCATTCTATTGGTTGGAATATGGTGGTGTCGTTTCTACAGAAAAACTAGAGAGTATCCTCAAGAAGAATTTATGATGATCTATTCTCTCCTCTGCTGGTTTCTGTCAGGTAAGCAAAGGTCCAAGAACCACTTCTGGAAGACTTATCTACTTACCAAATTATTATATATATATATATAAAAAAAAATAACTTCACAATAGTTTTACTTATGAAAGCAAGCAAACAAAAAACCCCCACCTTCACCACATCTTTAAAACAAAGGCTGCAGTTGGTTGGGACACATTCAAGAAATTATTCAGGGGTATGGTGCATTATAGGTAAGTCTTCCCCAGCCTAGAGCACTCATATATTGGTCCACATGGAGTACGCAGCACTTTGCACAGAGCCTGCTCTAGATTCTGCTCTGCGGCTGGGACAGGCCTGTAAGCACTGACATGCCCAGGGGTCTGACAGTCCTGGACCACCCTCCAGGATGAAGTTTTGTGGACCTAATTCTGAGGCATCAGTATCTTCGTTGACTAATATTAGGGAGATGGGTTTGTCCTGTATTGAATCCAGATGCTTTCCTAAACCAGGAAAATATTAATATATTATGGAAGAACGTGAATATTGACTTATTAATGTCACAAGAAGCCTCCACAGATAAGCAAGGAAAATAATATGAACTTCAATACAACAGTTGTCTTCCTTGACTTATGCACGACTACTCATTTGCATAAAATTAATTACATTCATAAATGCCTTCAGAGTTGCATCTATCTTTAATTGCAACAACACTTGCAATCAAAAAACAGTAGTTTGAGAGCATGGCTCAATGTAAAAATAGTTAGATTCTTTCTAAACAGATTATTAGTGAATATGCCATAGCTATGGAATGTATAACTCAAAGTAGAGTCTTCTCTTTGTACTTCACACTTTCTTGCCTTGACATATCTATTGTCTTCAGAATTTATTAATTTCTCCCTAAGTACTTGCTTAGGATTCATTGCTTTGGAAGTTAATTTTGGACATATACATCTCAATGTATTTTAATCAGAATCCCAGTCTGATACGTAATAAGATGATCTCTTATGTCAAACTCTCTATAAATCAAAACCCAGCTAACTATACATTTTTATGGAAATTACCTATGCAAAAGAGCTATTTGATCCATAATAATAGTCACATAAGAAAGAAACAACAAAAAGGCCTGAGAACACATGGCAGGAACACAAATGTAATTACAATCAGCTTTTATTTGTCAGACTTAGAAATACAAAATATGCCTTCACAAAAATAATCATAAAACAAAATGTCCCAGGGTTCCAGTCAATTTTATCCCTTTCCTTTCTGAGGAACACATAGATATGAAGAAAAAACTAATTCAAAAATTGAAAAAATGTGAAAAAATGTGTAAAATATAAATCATTTATTTGAAACATTGAATTGCTGACCCAGACAAATTTATTTAAAGCAAAACACCACCTCCTGCATATCCAATTAATGGTTGCCATGGCAAATAAGAGTTCCCACTGTACTGCCTTATTGCAATATGCATGGCAATTGCAAGTATATCACTCAGAATATTTCCATAATGATATTAGCTGGTCTATCCAGCATCAGACAATTAATTCTGTGAAGCATCAGGTGCTCAATATTTATCCTCATAAAAATTAAATACAAACATTCACATATCACATGGAAATGGATTCCTTTATACATCGCCACCTTAATTTCTCTCATTAAATATTTTCTTAGCAATTAGATTAGGATGGGAGATTTTGTTAAGTTTTCTATATGAAATGGCCATGATCTCTACAATATTTTAATTTTTGAGTAACAGCTAGTTTTAAAATGTGTTCAGATAAAGAATACATTTTGTAAAAAAATGTTTCATTAATGAGCCTATATTGGCTTGTAAATGTGGTCCTCGGTGAAATATAACTTAATTTTATCTGGTTTTTAAGGATTTTCTTGCAGGATAATGGCTGGATCAGGCAGACCATAGCACTGCCAGATTTAATATGAAATAAGCAGGACAAGTTTGCTGCCCCACCCCAATTACATGTTAATAAGGAAAATCTAGAGGAAAAGTAAGGTGTCGTGGTTTAACCCCAGCCAGCAACTAAGCACCACGCAGCCGCTCACTCACACACCCCCCAATCCAGTGGGATGGGGGAGAAAATTGGGAAAAGAAGCAAAACCCGTGGGTTGAGATAAGAACGGTTTAATAGAACAGAAAAGAAGAAACTAAGAATGATAATGATAACACTAATAAAATGACAACAGCAATAATGAAAGGATTGGAATGTACAAATGATGCGCAGGGCAATTGCTCACCACGTGCCGACCGACACCCAGCCAGTCCCCCAGAGGCGATTCCCTGCCCCCCCCTTCCCAGTTCCTAAACTAGATGGGATGTCACATGGTATGGAATACACTGTTGGCCAGTTTGGGTCAGGTGCCCTGGCTGGGCATGAGAAGCTGAAAAATCCTTGACTCTAGTCTAAACACTACTGAGCAACAACTGATAACATCAGTGTTATCAACATTCTTCACATACTGAACTCAAAACATAGCACTGTACCAGCTACTAGGAAGACAGCTAACTACATCCCAGCTGAAACCAGGACATAAGGACTGGCCTGAACTTCTGCCTCTGTTTTGAACATGGGTATCTTTAAACTGTTGTGATCCAGGGCTCAAACTTTTCCCTCAGAAATGTTTTAACAGTTTTCTTTTAAGCAACACGTTGTGGTCATTTCTATAACCACTATCTGATTCACTGTGCAGTCCAACTGGAGAGATAGGTGCCTCCAGGACACTCCAAAGAGACACAAAGAATAAGAGCAATCAAGAAACCCTCCGGCTCAGAGAGGCTGGGATCAGGGAGTTCAAGGTTATGCCTGTAGAACAGTTTCTGGGTTTCTGGACAGTCATAGCTTAAATCCCTCAGTAATTCTGAGAGAAGGTCCTGGATCTTTAGGCAATTTCTTCTCTTTGAAGTGAGAAGCTTACTTATTATGGAATCGTGGTCCTTCCTCAGCTTAACCTTTCAGTGAAAATGCCTTTTCATAAGAAACCTTCGTCTTTGAAATTACTTCAGTCTCCCAAAACTGAATAAGGAATCTAATTAAGGGGAAAAAAATAGTAGAGTCATGTTGATAAAGAACCAAATGTAGGAAAGAAGAACTCTTGCTGAAGGACCAATAATGAAGCTGAAGGACTGGTAAAGTTAGAAAAATTATTATTATTAATAGCTCTACTAGTAGTAATAATAATCCTGCTATTTTGGCACTTCGCCTTTTGATAAATTTTAAGAAACAGCTGTCATGCATGTGTGTATCAAACAGAAATCATGCAGTCTCTGAAGCCAAACTTCAGAGCTGGTCATTTTTACTCCTTTGAGTATGTGTTCTTATGTCTAGATTCTGGTTTAGTTTGGTTTGTTTTTTTCCTCGTTTGCTATTGTTGGCATTTGGGTTTTTTTGCGTTCCCCCCACCCCCCTCCTTATCCACAGGATCACTTTGGTAGACAGCTTGAAGTGTAGTTGTACATAAGAAAATATGATTATAATCTTATTTACATATCTAAGGACAAACCTATGGAAAAGTTGAAAATTAGGACAGAAACCTTGGAATTATTCTCTTTGGTATGAAATACTTATTAATAGTAGCACAACAAACTCTTTAAATAATCATAATCTATTTACAGGGAAGAAACAAAGAGCTAATTAAAGACAAAGTAATATGATTTGATTTTTAGATAGATTTTTGACTATACTTGGCATCTGTAAAAACAAAACAAGCCAGCAAGCAAAATTAAGGCTCACTGCACATACTCTTGATTCGTAGCACTGACCTTGAACGTAACAAAATCTGAAGGTGGCTTTAGGCAACCAAAGTCACTGAAAAGTCTGGAGTCATTCTCAGCATTTTCAACACAAAATTTTGCAAGGCTTTTGTTTTAGTCTTTTGGCACATACTGTAAGCAATAGCTTCATTTAGCAATATCCAGCAGTTTGATGGATCAGATTATTTTTTAAATGAATGAAACTAATTTTGCTTGCAGTAACTTCTACCACACCAGCTGTTATTGTTATCACTGCTATCATCATTATCATTATCAGCATAACTATAATTAAATTTTGAAAGATAAATCAAGGGAGTGCAGCAGTGGAAAGAAAAGAGTGCCAGGACATGGGGCTGTCCTTTGTTTCTGAGTCTTAACAGTATTCCTTTATTGCAGTCTGCATTGTGACAGTTCACTGCAGCAGGTTATTTAGTGTCCTTTCATTATATTTGCTAGAATTAAGGGTGATTTCTTGTGTTCCTCTCATGAAAGGCGTAATTAAACATTATATTATCTGTTGATATTTTCTACATAAAGTCAAGAATCAGTTTTGATAAGTAGTCTCATTGGATTTGCTTCTTTCATTAAAAAGGGAACACCTGCAACTCAGCAAATCCTCCTATTATTTCCACGCAATTTATCTAGGTAAATACATCTTAAAAGCCAAATATAGAAATAGAAAAAGGCACTCTCTTCCACGGAATACTAATTGGGTACTTCTGAAGTACTAGATTCAGTAATATGGTCAAATACCCATTTGAGTCTAGCTATCCGTACAATATGATCAAACTGCACTGGCTTGGGGTGAAACTGTGGAAAGGGAAAGGAAGGGAAAAAAGTAGTTAGTAGCGCATTCTGCTGTTTATCTCACATCCACTAACTCTATGCATATAATCAGCTGTCCCTTTATAGCTGGGTAATGTGAGAGTAGCTACAAAAGCAAAGCATCATTGAAATACACATCTCTGAACTCTCAGCTTTAAACGTCACTACAAATGTGAATTTAACAACACTTACAGTTTGACTCCCTGATTCTCATTGTCTCCACAGGAAACATGAACATGAGTGTTTGCCACTAAAAAAAAAGCAAACAAAACATAAAACTCAGTCTCTTGACTAGGCTTCCCTGTCTGTGTTTTTTTATTCTGAGTTTAAATGATTGGCTGAGTCAAAAGTATTGCAATTCTGGAGGAATATTATTAGATCTCATACTAGTTTTGCAAACTTCAAAAAATTCAGGGAAGTTGCTATCTTTCCAATCATGCCAAGTTCTACATTAAAGAAAAAGATTTTCTAAAGATGATACTTCAAATAATCTCCCTGCCATTTTATTAATAAAAAAATCAAATTTAATATTCAACTAATATTTCTTAAATACAGTGGCCATAGTAGTGTCCAGTCAAAGCACCGTAACACTATGAAAGTACATGCTTGTTTCTAGAGACAGGACTAAATTTCCATTGACACATTAAGATTTAGTGTGCAGTCTTTCACAAGTCTGAAGATCTAATCACTTATTCACTCCTTATTTAGACCTCAGGGATAAGAAGGTTATAAAGAGGCAGGCTGTTTTCTAACACTGTGATCTTCCATTCCCAGATTCAGATAGCTAAGACAACACGAAAATTTAAAGAGTAAGTTGTTCTGGGCCTGGAAAAATGGTTACTTTTCTTCATGATCTCCAAGAGCAAGGCAGAACTTGAAGATAATTTTTTTCATAATAAGTGGAGGTCTTACTGAGTCAAAACATCTCTCATTACCCCTGTTAGGCTTCTTTTCATATTGTAACTTTGAGACCAAATATATTCCTTATCTAGCACTCTGCGGTTCTATAATGTAAACTTTAGATTTAAAGTTTTCAAGTTATTTATTTATTTTTACATTTTAATGACTGTTTAATACTTACCTACATTCCCCCTAAAAAAAGCTGAACTTAAAAAGACTTAGTATTTGGATAAGCTACAAACATTTCACTTCATTTAAAATGTAAAAGTAATTGTTGTGGGAATGAAACTTCAAGTTAACCACTGACAGCCATAAATATGCAGAAGGGTTGCCAAAAGTATAACATAAGAACATTAATTAGAAAACTGAATAGCTTTTAAGCTGGTGAAGTCTTTGTTTCTATAGATTGACAAAGTCACTATTTGAACGTTGGACAGTACAAATGCTGACAACCATGCACATCTGGTCTTCATTTGAGAAACAGAAAATGTTTCTTATTTAATACCTAGGCTTTTATTCAGTAATGCATTTAATATAAATTTAACATATAAAGTGCTCAAGTGCTGAGGAGACTGAATTGTATGTTTACACATTTTGTTCGAAAGGGATTAATTTATGTAAGTAACCATTGTTAAATGTTGCATTGTTGGCCCTAGTTCTCCAGAAAATACAGATAATGAATTACCTGGCAACTTCTCCTCTTCTCTTACTCACCCATGAAGAAACAGCATTAAAAGATGTCTTAAGTTTGTTCACAGAAAGATATTGAATACAGTGATACAGTACACTTGGATCGTGAGCCATTGCAGTATGAAACCTAGAGCTATTACTATCTGTAGAGTAATAAATGAAAAATGCTCAAGGTTTCTCTCATTGACTAGAAGAAAGTCCTCTTCCTGTTCTTTTTAATTTCTTCCTTGCCCTTTTTTTATTATCTCCTTAGAGCCTTTAGGGCTTTTCCTGCTGTCAAAAATTAAAATATACCATTATTTATAGCACTGGGAGGGGGGGGAGAAGTGACAGGAACTCCTGGGCATATTAATGTATTTTTCTCTTTTTTGTTCAAGCCTTTTCAGACTATTCCCTAAAATCAAATTTAGCACATGAGTTAATGCATCACTAATATGAGGAATATCTTCTACATTGCTACAACCCCTTTGCTGTGTGAATTGTCTGGTCTTCAGAGAAGTCTTTTGAGGACCCCTTTTTATTCTGTTCTTAGTTAATGAACTTCTTGTTAATAGGCAGTTAAAAATAATTTAAATACGAATTACAAATAATGCTAGTAAATCTACTGAAAAGAACTAAAAGGTTTTCTTTAAAATGGAAGAAATAAAATTGATAGGAAGGTGACTGGCCTGAGTGGATCATCCATCTATTAACATCTGGATAATACCCCAAATGGGTTCACAAATTGATTTGCCAGCAATGACTTCCCAAAGTAATCTGATTGAATTCAAAGAGGGAAAAATTAAAATGAATGAAGGAAGAAGTGAACTATCTGTGTTTAATCTTCAGTTTCATCAGAAATCGATTAACTAGCTGACTTTGGGTCCAAAAGAATTAATTATACTCAGTCTCCGGTATAATTAACAACACTATGGCCGTCTCCCAAAATATTCATTAAACAGTCAGGAACAATATGAAATTCAAATTAAAATTGGAAAAGAGATTAAATAGAAGTAGTCATCTCTAAAAAGAATCATACTACATCTGAGATGAAATCATTTAAGCAATACAAAATATGGAAATACATTTTGTGTTACATTTAATTATCATTAATTCCAGCACTGCAAGCTGGCAGCTATTTTAGGCTCATTACAAAGACTAAAATGGGCTGGAATTTTAATAGAAATCAATCCTCATTGGAATAATGGGAATATGATGCAAACGTACAGGAAGTTTAGTTCTAAAATCCAAGTTTTCTTTTTAATTCTAAGTTTTAACAGCAGAAATTTGCATTCTGCAGCACATCTACCATTAATGTTGTAAAAAACTAAGAAATGGGCACCTAGCTGGGAATGGAAGGAAGGAGAAGAGGGAGGAGAGAAGACACAGCTTAAATACATGTTTGGAATCCCTACATTCTAAATTTAGCAAACCTAGTGTCTGTACCCTGTGGAGCTGAATAATGCTGCCATTTGCCATATTGAATTTATTTACAGATTTCCGCATGTAAAGTTTTTTCACCCCCTGTAATTTTACCCTGCTATATTTGGTACATTATTCTTCTGAATTTCAATACCATTTAGCCAGTAAAAGCCAAGCTTTTCTTGCTTTTTATTTTTTCTTTTTTTAATTAAAAAATCTTAAACACTCTCATTTTATCCCTTTCTGTAGAAAATAAATGCAGCAGAGCAAATGTAACATTACATTCAAAGTAAAAAACCTTTGTTATTTTTATGTCTTACACCAATGGTTATATAGAAGAAAATACTCAAGAGCAGATCAGTTAGGAAACAAGAATCCATCTATGCATGTAATTAATTATCAAAATTAAGTCTTCTATTATTTTACAATTTTATTTTTAAATTACTTTTTTCCTGAATGCATAGAAGGCACCTGGTCTCAATTCTTGATTCCTTATGCAGATCTCATTTTTGCTTACTATTGACACCTTCAATAAGGCTGTATCAAAAATAAATTTGCATTTAGAGTAAAAAACCTGTTGGGTTTTTTTTATAGTTTGGTGGAATGTCATCACCCTGCATGTCAGCTTTTCTCTTCTTCAACCCTCTAGCTGGCTTGACTAAGGAGTGATCCACTGGCAGAATTTTGACACTGCACGCAACACTGATCTTTAGTTCTGTGGTGGATTGACCCTGGCTGGATGCCAGGTGCCCCCAAAAGCCACTCTATCACTCCCCCCTCAGCTGGACAGGGGAGAGAAAATATAACAAAGGGCTTGTGAGTCGAGATAATGACAGGGAGAGATCACTCACCAATTCCCATCACAGGCAAAACATACTCAACTTGGGGATATTAATTTATTACCAATCAAATCAGAGTAGGGTAGTGAGAAATAAAACCCAATCATAAAACACCTTCCCTCAACCCTTCCCTTCTCCCCAGGGCTCAACTTCACTCCTAAATTCTCCACCCTCTACTCCACAGTGGTGCAGGGGGATGGGGTTGAGGTCAGTTCATCACATATTTTCTGCCGCTCCTTCCTGCTCACACTCTTCCCCTGCTCCTGCATAGGCTCCCTCCCATGGGAGACAGTCTTCCATGAACTTCTCCAACGTGGGTCCTTCCCACAGGCTGCAGTTCTTCATGAACTGCTCCTGCGTGGGTCCCTTCCATGGGCTGCAGTCCTTCAGGCATAGACTGGTCCAGTGTGGGTCCCCCGCAGGGTCACAAGTCCTGCCAGAAAACCTGCTCCAGCGTGGACTCCTCTCTCCATGGAGCCACAGGTCCTGCCAGGAGCCTGCTCCAGCAAAGGCTTCCCACAGGGTCACAGCCTCCTTCGGGAACCCACCTGCTCCAGCGTGGGGTCATCCCCGGGCTGCAGGTAGATATCTGCTCCACCGTGGACCTCCCTGGGCTGCACGGGGACAGCCTGCCTCACAATGGTCTTCCCCACGGGCTGCAGGGGAATCTCTGCTCCGGCGCCTGGAGCACCTCCTCCCCTCCTTCTGCACTGACCTGCAGGGCTGTTTCTCTCACATGTTCTCACTCCTCTCTCCTGGCTGCTGTTCCGCAGCAGGGTGGTTTTTTTTCCCCTTCTTAAATCTGTTCTCCCAGAGGTGCTACCACTGTTGCTGATGGGCTCGGCCTTGGCCAGCGGCGGATCCATCTTGGAGCCGGCTGGCATTGGCTCTGTTGGACATGGGGGAAGCTTCTAGTGTCTTCTCAAAGAAGCCACCCTTGTAGCCCCCCCGCTACCAAAACTTTGCCATGCAGGCCCAACACAAGTTCAGAGGTCATTTTGAAAATACCCAACAATTTAAATTTGGCCTTGCACAAGTTTCTGAGCTTTCAGGAATTTTAAAAAGACAGATTATCTGCATATAAATTTAGAAAACAAATTTTAGAATGCTTCTTTTGAAAATGTTGCTCTTTTATAACTCTTTTCCTGTATCCTAACCCTACAATCTATGCATTGCAATCACAGAGTAGGGTAAAGGTGGCAGTCTAGAAGAGATAAAGAATAGACAGGATATTTCTGCAAACTACTCTGCGTACAACATTCAGTTTTTTTCAAACAGGAGATGGTAACAGTTTGAAGGAACTAGGCAGATGGAGGACAAGCAGGTAGGGCAAGCAAAGAAATTTGGCTAACTATAGGGCATGGGGGCAAAGCAGTTAATCAGTCTGCTCTTCCTCAGTTCAGTATTGTATCTATTCAGGCAGAACTTTTGTTTTAGGAGAGGTCTTTTTTTCATCACAGGTCAGAAGCTCCAGAAAGAGAAGAAAGAAAAAAAGGACTGCACCAGGCATTTTCAAGCAAGCTTAGTTTATAAGGTATACTGAGACTAAGAGCACGATCAACAACAGGTAGGAAAAATGTCACCTGAAGACAGATAAAAGCCAAAGGGCTATCAGAGCAGGAGGCAATCCATTAGAAAGAAACAAAGATGCAACCAGGGCCACAGCCTTGAACTTTGTAAGAACTTTTCTCTCGTTCTCCAATCTGGAGGTAAAAAGAAAAGGCCTATCTAAATGTTTGAGTGAAGAAAAGTATTTTCCTACACTCTGTGTCCTGGTTTCAGCTGGGATAGAGTTAATTGTCTTCCTAGTAGCTGGTACGGTGCTATGTTTTGAGTTCAGTATGAGAAGAATGTTGATAACACGGATGTTTTCAGTTGTTGCTAAGTAGCATTTAGACTAAAGTCAAGGGTTTTTCAGCTTCTCATGCCCAGCCAGCGAGAAAGCTGGAGGGGCACAAGAAGTTGGGAGGTGACACAGCCAGGGCAGCTGACCCAAACTGGCCAACAGTGTATTCCATACCATGGGACATCACATCTAGTATAGGAACTGGGAAGGGGGGGCAGGGAATCGCCTCTGGGGGACTGGCTGGGTGTCGGTCGGCACGTGGTGAGCAATTGCCCTGCGCATCATTTGTACATTCCAATCCTTTCATTATTGCTGTTGTCATTTTATTAGTGTTATCATTATCATTCTTAGTTTCTTCTTTTCTGTTCTATTAAACCGTTCTTATCTCAACCCACGGGTTTTGCTTCTTTTCCCAATTTTATCCCTCATCCCACTGGGTTGGGGGGAGTGAGTGAGCGGCTGCGTGGTGCTTAGTTGCTGGCTGGGGTTAAACCACGACACTCTGGTTCAGCTCACACTCATTCACACAGCTACCCAAGCACAAATCAGTTCTGACTGAGATGTGTACTGGGCCTGACTGAGGGTCCCTCAGGCTTTTTGGTAAGTGCAGCATCGCCATGCTAGGCAGAGTAAGCCATTCTGTACAATCATGACATGTGTGGGTGATTAGCTAATATTGTCTCCAGCTTGAAGCAGTTTATAAACAGACTAAAGGCTCTCTGCTGCTCACCTTTAGATTAAAGTCAGCTGTACTGAAGCTTATGAGGATGACAGCGGGGCTTAGCAACAGTGGTTGGCAAGTCATGGGGTCTCAAAGAGACACCCAGGGTCCTATTCTGTATCAGAACTCCTCCATGTTGCCTACATCTACAGGCCCCTAGAGTCCCTGCTAATTAATGATGAGGCTCATGGGCAGGTGCACAGACCACACCGTAGGGCTCGAGGGTGGGTAGGGCTCATTACTCATGCTAGTGGAAGTGCATTTTGGTGACTCATCTCCTTTTGCTTACTGCTAATGATGAACAATTATTTTCTGGTTGTAAATATGGTCCTCCAACTTTTTGGAATAAATCTAGTGTCAGGACATCAGGTTGTGCTTATAAACAGTAAAAATCACAGGTCAAGGTGTTGGGCAATTGCACTGTTTCCTTTTTAAATTTAATATACTATGAAATATTGAGAAGTTTGCTTTTTAAGGAAATGTCAATTTTATGTGCTGCAGTAAAATGACTGAGCTTTGTCAATAACACTATAATTGCAGCTTGTAGCAACATGCTGAGGACAGCTTTAAATTAGGAACAATGGGGAGGGGAGCTAACACGCCACAGAAATTGAGAAAATGATGGATGGGGTGGAAACCAAAGAACAAGAGAGACCTCAGAAATGACAGAGTAGGGGTGAAAGTGGCTCACCTTGAGTGTATGTACATGAGAGCCTGCAGCCTGGGAAACAAGTTGGAGAAACTAGAGCTGTACGGCCCCGCTGCAAGACACAGCTGAGCTCCTCAGCCAAGCTGTTGGAGCCTCTGGAAAGCATATTTAAGAACAGGCAGAATGCCACATGGGGCAACAAGAAGAGCTTCCACCACTACATCTGCAATGCAACACTAAACAAGAAAAATATAGAAGCATTGCCAGATGGGGCAGGTGATTTAGTGACTGCAGACACAGATAAGGCTGGGGTTGTCAGTTTCTTCTTTGCTCCAGTCTTCTCTTGCAAGGTCTCCCAGGCCTCTATCATCAGTGAAAAGGTTCAAGGATGAGAACCAGCAGTAGACAAAGATCAAGTCAGGGATTAATGTAGAGAACTTGACCCCTGTAAGTCCATGGGCATCTCCACTGGAAATTTTCAAGACTTAGCTGGATAAAGTCTAGAGCAACCTGGTCTAACCTCAGAACTGACTCTGCTGTGAGCAGGAGGCTGGACTAGAGACATCCTGAACTCTGCTCCTGCCTGAATTGTCCTATGATCCTATTACCCGAAATGCAGGAGAACATACTCAGCCAAGTTACAGGAGGACGAAGTATGACTAAGAAAATAAACAGAAAAACTACCATCTTTCTGTACATCTGACTTATTCTGAGAGAGCCACAGCAATACGTTTACCACTTGCTGTTTCTGGGAATACAAACACTCTGTCTCAGCAATTATCCTGGAATGTGAATAAGCTATGAGGTGATAAAGGGACACACGCAACAACTTTGTGAGATTCATCTGTGGTTCAGCACTGAGAGCAAAAGAACCTGAGATTCCCACACTGCATGTACAACACAGAGACATTAGGTGTATGTTTGCTTGTATGCCAACTCTAAGACATGCTTAGAAGAGCTTCTGAGAGATGAATGCATTCATTCAGCAAACTACAAAAATTGTGATGAAGTGATCATTGACAGTATTATAACACAAAAAGAGTAGCTCTCAGGTGAAACGGTGTTTTGGGATCCAGATAAAAGTTTTATACTTCTAAGAAACTGCCAAGGATGTAAATTACAGAAAAATGAGTGGTTACCAACCTCATATTGAATTGCAAGTTCAGACATTTATACTATAAAGACATTAGTGTAAATAGCAATTTCCTCCACTTTGCTTTCTGTTAGCATTAGGACTTCCTCTACCTGTGAAAATAATCTGCTGACATTTACAAGGATCCTGTAATTTAAGCACTTCAGACATTCAGAGGGCAGGAAATTACAGCATCAAGTCTGTCCTCAAAAGGAAAGTACGTTTTACGATGCTATTGCAGTGGTTTTGTGCAAGGACTTTTCCGTTCAAATCTACTGCATAATTCATTGCAACATTTGAGAAACCTTCCCAGATTAAAGATAAAGTCTGTAACACTAAACAATAAACCAAACTTACTGGAGTCCCAGAAGACTTTTTAAAATGCTTATTTCACAGAAATTTAATTAGATTGATTAGGATTACTGAGCTGTGTGTGTGAGATTCCCTTAAAGGCCATTCCTTCTCACAAGAGATTTCTACAATAATTAAAACTGTGGCAGGACACTCAACTGCAACTTTTAATGGTCACCCTTACCAACCAACTAGTGTGAGGGCAAAACAGAAGATATACCTTCTGAAACCCACACAAGCAGAAAAACACATTCTTTGAAACAAAGAGATGACCCAGGAAAAGATAAAAGGGACACTGATTTTTGAAATATTGAACAGGTTTTTAAAATCTCCTGTAACAGGTAAGAAGGTTCTACATATATTAATTAATTAGCCAAACTCTCCTTCCTGGAAGACTTATTTTAATGTATTAATGAAAGCCACAAAACAAACAAACAAAAAAGAACTAACCCTTTCCCCATTATGTTTATGAGTTTAACTAACTTTAAAAAAAAAATTAAAATCAAATAAAATCATGCTCAGATCCAGAGGTCTATAAATGTAACAATAAATATTTCTGGGCTGTCTCAAGCCAATCACAGACCACAGATTTTTGAAATTATTTCTGGTTTAGGATTTACAAAGACAGATGTTTTATTCATTGAGCACTCAATTGTGCTCAGGTCTACATCACTTTGAGAATATACAACTGTCTTCAGATATGGTGACAAATTCAGTTTCATGTAGACTTTGTTTAACTAATCTTTTCTGAGGGTAATCTAGAGGTGCATGTGTTGTGTACAGAGTCATTAATGTGACTTAACTACCAGATGATTAATACATTCCTGCATTAGTAGTCCACATCAGAATTAATGCATGGCTTAGGCAGTAGGACCCTCTAATTTCCAAAGGACATCTTTTCAAGGGAAGCCCAAATGGTGAAAACCTGTCCCCATTTAGTGTACTAGCTAAACTGATGAGGTAGTTTGTCAGTCTACATTGAAAATTCCTATGTTGGAAAGATGAACCATAACATTAGAATTTTTTGCAAGTATTATTACTCAAGCATACTTACAATGCAATATACATCTTTAAATGATATATCCTTAACATATACCTTTGTCTTGGTCTAAAAAGATTTCACATTTTTTTGTAAGTGTATATTAAAATTAAAATTATATACATTCTCTCATTATTCTAAATTTATTTTTATAAAAGAAAAATATTTTCATTACATTAATATTAATCACATGAAATAAAACTATCAAAAGAATAAGAAAAAATCTTTGTAATGCAGTCAACAGCCTAAAGCAGTAAGTGTAGATCAAGAATGCAATATTTTCACAGTATCATACATCCTACTTAAAGATACTTCAGCAGTGTACATCCCTTTTAATGCACAACTGTGAATATGTGCCACTTAATCCTTTCCATTCCAGGCTTCTTCCAACACTAGATAAAAGCAGCCGTATTTTCATAGACCTGATTCTGAGTGAAGAGAAAATCAAGACATCTCAGATTTCCACTGTGGGGCAGATAGGCCAGTATCAGCCATTATGACCCACAAAGTTCTTTTCAAATATTAGTTATAATATCTCCCAAATCTTATTTAACCACAGAATGACTGCACTGAAGAGTCTATAAGGCAACACAACTGCTTTTTCAGTGAGGTGTCATTCTGATGTAGCAGAGGACTTATGAATGTAGTAGCATACTGCTCCAGGGTCTGAAGTAATCACAGCAAAACTGCTTTGTTGGCTTATTTTCTGTTCAGCTTGAACAGAAAAGCACAGCTATGAAATTTCTTTGCAATTTTGTTTCAGTACTAATAAATCATTTCAATGGTCATGTTAAAAAGTACATCATCAGGTGGACTGAATTTAAAGAATAAATAGTTAACTTTGTACATTTCAAAGCATATATGACAATAAAGAAGCATGTGGAAAATATTTTCATTGTACCAGCTTTTTTTGTTTTTAGGAGATAGGTGAATATTGGTTTAATCTCTTCTTTTTAATGATGTATTTCTACATTTTAATAAATAATATGTTCACAAGTTCATAACAACATAGTGGCTATCATCCTCAACTAAGCCAGCCACATTTGTTACAAGCACAGTTGAGCGCCCGGGAAAAATCCAAATAGCCTAGATAGCAGGAGGCCAGAAGTGTTTCACAGTGGTATAGGCAGGCTGGTTAACCGTGCCAAGGTCTTCAACCTGCTGGTGAGGCTGGAAACTTTAAGAAAGCTCTAAATGACCAAATCTCACATTGGTTCAGACAGAATCAGCAAAACAAAACTCTGGAAGATTCTCAAACTCTGGAGGCATTGTGTTTCAAGACAAATTCACTACTTTGATTTAATTAGCCCTGAACCTAGCTTAGCTGTAGTTGAACACCCTCTCTTTCGTAGATCTGGTTTTGTTCCTCTTGTGTTATCTTGTGTTTGACAAACTTTGAAAATGAAATCAGGCCAGGATAACCTGCAAATGTACATATTTTGGTTTGACTTATCCTACATCAACCATGTGCATGTAGAAGGTAGTGATGTTCAACATGTAGAGACCATAGAATGAACAACACAAAAACCAGTAGTCCCAGCCCCCAACACAAACACTCCAGAGAGAGAGAAAATTAATCTTTCAAGATCCCATCTTTGCCACTGAAGAGACATCACTGGATGTCTCTGAGTTTTTTATTATGAGAAAAAGTAGTTGTTTCCTAATAATTTTCATTAAGTTAGTCGAGATTTTTAGTTCTCTTTCACATCCTTCCTAAATTGTATCTTCTCTATCCTAAACAGAAACTATTCAGTCTCTTTACTATTCACTGACCAAAAACTGGTCAATGGTTTGTTCAATTCAAATTACTCAACAAGCTGTGTATAAATGATCAATGAGGTATTGCACTGCTTCTAAGTCATTATGGTTTGCCATACTTACATATAATATATTCACATTAATGAAGATTTCTGGTATCCTTGTTATTTTCCTTTGTGATTGTCTTGATCCCATAAAGCAACATATCTTGTTGTAATCTGACAGTAATTCTCTCTACCTTCCTGCTTTATTCCAATGTTTAAAAGGCTGTCGTTTCCTCCCCCTGCCATTCATACTCAGCAGAGGAATGTACAACCTGTCCTTCTCTCCAAAAAGTTCCACTTGATCTGCTCACTATCTTTTCAAATTAACACAGCACTTTTTTACAAAAAAAAAAAAGAAAAAAAACAAACACCTGGCATCCACAGGATGAGTTTCACGTGTAATTAAACAAAAATCCCTTCTGTTTGCTTTGAACCTGTAGTCTAACTTCACTAGATCTCTCTGAGTCTTTTATTATGAGAAAAAAGTGAAGTAGTTGTTTCCTAGTCATTTTCATTAAGGTAGTCAAGATTTTTAGATTTCTTTCACAAGATTCCCACATCATAGCATGTCTAACCTAAACAGAAACTACTTGTGTCTTTATTATCCATGTTGTCCTTGTCTATACTTTGACATTAAGGGGGAGGATGTAAAAAGGAAGGAGATCAGAACCACTTTCATATTCAAGGTGTGAAGGCACCGATTAAACACAGATGAAAGAGAAATAATTACAATGGTTGATGATTAGGCTGACAGTACAAGAAGAAAATTTACTTAGGTGACAAGTGTTAAGGAACATTTACGTTGTGGAAAACCCAAGCATTAAATGGTCTATCTTTAATGCTATGAAAAATCAAACACAGAAAAAGTTGGAGAATTTCAAGTATTTCTAAAATGATAAAAACATTACTTCAGCAATCTTTCCTCTTTTTAAGACATCATTCCTAATTTCATTTAGATAGCTTTTTTTTTTTACCTGCTGTTTTGGATTAATTCTTTTTTCTTTCTGTCTTATTTTTCTAAACTGAAAAAAAAAACCCTAAACATGAAAATATAACAAAAATCCTACACTTTTACATTTTACATTTGCACTTAGCATTGTAATAGTTTATATCAACATCTGGTTATTATCAAAAAGTTGGCCTTAGGGATTTCCCTTCCCAGGGTATATCTAAAATGAATGATATGATTAAATGTTTGCTTATATCCATGAACAAATATACAGTTTTTTGAACCAAAGCACAGCCAGGTGCTATAAACTATAACCATGAGCTTGGTGATGCGGAATTTGTTATCCTACAGGGCTCAGAGCCAAAATTTTTCATTCAGTTGTTCTGCACCAACAAGGTTTTCAACAGAGCTCAGCATATTATCACTCCCACTGTGATACTTAAGGCCAAACTTAGAAAAAAGCCCAACAGCTACTGCAGTGAGGCCTTTCAAAAATCTGGCAAATAGTAACATCATGAAGAGCTGAAAATTACAGCTGATGACTTTGCAGTTGTTTTATTTTAGTTTATTGTTTGCAATGAAAAGAAAAATGTGATTTTCTCCTATATTATCCTTTTGTTTAGCAAGATAGGCACTTCTCTTATTGCCCCTCTGTTTCTAAAAGGGAGTGATAAGTAGAGGCATACATGTATATACATATTAAGATCATCAAATCTAGAACTGCTCAGCCTATAAATTCAATTATAATAAATTCTAAATGTTCTTTATAAAATTGTTAATATTCTATAAATTACAATTAATTAAAAAGAGTAAACTGTTACTTCTTCAGAGGAACAATAGAAACACTACTGTAATGGAAGCTGTTGGCATCAAGACCATCTCAGTGAAGATTTCAAATAGTTAAGGGAAAGGTGTCAAGCAAACTATTTTCCATGAAACATATTTCAGAAATATTACTGTTGGAAACTATTCTGAAGTATTATTGTATTGGGTTTACATGGCAAGGTGTTGGTAGCAGAGGGGCTACAGGAGTGGCTTCTGTCAGAAGACGCTAGAAGCTTCCGCCATGTTGGACAGAACCAGTGCTAGCTGGCTCCAAGAAGGACCTGCCACTGGCCAAGGTCGAGCCCATCAGCAACAGTGGTAGCGCCTCTGGGGTAACATATTTAGGAAGGGGTAAAAACTGTTGCACTACAGCAGCCTGGAGAGAGGAGTGAGTGTATGTGAGAAACAGCCCTGCAGACCCCAAGGTCAGTGAAGAAGGAGGGGGAGGACATGCTCCAGGAGCCGGAGCAGAGATTCCCCTGCAGCTCGTGGGGAAAACCATGGTGAGGCAGGCTGTCCCCCGGCAGCCCAGGGAGGTCCACAGTGGAGCAAGTATCCACCTGCAGACCATGGAGGACCCTGTGTCAGAACAGGTGGATGTGCCTTGAAAGAAGCCATGATCCCATGGTGAGACCATGCTAGAGCAGCCTTCTGAAGGAACTTCAGCCCTATGAAGAGAAGCCCATGCTGGAGCAGGTTTTCTGGCAGGACTTGTGACTCTGCAGGGGACCCACACTGGAGCAGTCTGTTCCTGAAGGACTGCAGCCCGTGTGGAAGGGACCCATACTGAAGCAGCTCCTGAAGAACTGAAGCCCACAGGAAGGACTCATGTTGGAGAAATTAATGAAGGACTGTCTCCTGTGGGTGAGACCCCACACTGGAGTAGGGGAAGAGTGTGAGCAGGAAGGAGCAGCAGTGATGAAGTATGATGGACTGACTGCAACCTCCATTCCCCATCTCCTTGCACCACATGAGGGGAAGAGGTCAAGAATTCAGGAGTGAAGTTGAGCCCAGGAAGAAGGGAGGGGTGGGGAGGAGGCACTTTTAGATTTATTCTTATTTTTCATTATCCTAGTGTCTTATTGACTGACAATAAAATTAATCTTTCCCAACTCAACTCTGTTTCAACCATGACAGTAATTGGTAAATAATCTCCCTGTCCTTATCACAACCCATGAGCTTTTTATCATATTTTCTGCCCCTGTCCTGTTGAGGTCAGGGAGTGAGAGCAGCTTGGTGGGCACCTGGTGGCCAGCCAAGATCAACCCACCACAATTATTAACAAAGCACTATTTTGTAAGACTAGGTAACATTTTCACTTCAGAAGATAAAGTTCATTCTGTGTGAGGTTTTTACTTTGAGATACTTAGCCTGTTTTTTAAAGTAAACAAAGTACATATAATTTCGCTGGCTCTCCATCTGTCTCTGCCATCCCATTCTAGATATCTTTAAAAGTAGCTGTCTATATTCAACTGATCTTGGCAGACAGGTGGAACTCTCAAAGACAAGAAGAACTCCTCTACCTGCAAGACAAGGTATTGTGGTTTAGGATCAAGTGGAGTTGTTCATTTCCATTGCAAATGCTTCCAAGAGCTCCTTTCTGAACAGTGTTTAGCATATGGAATGATTTGCTCAGATTTCATCTCTGAGAGTAAAATCCTGGAAGAAACAGACAGTGATAAGACACCCATACTTCTCTATCCATACTGCAGAAAAAAATATGTGTCAGTCCTTGGGTTTATAGTGTTAAACTGATCTAGGTAAACCAGACTCAATTCTCTGCTGAGTATTTCTCATGAGACCTTCAGGCCATACTTTCACAATCATAATTTCTCCATATCCTATTTGTAGACATGGGCTAATAACACCTCCATACCAAATAGTATGATGCCGGAGAAGAATATATTAAAGATTTCATGATGCTCAGATGCAGGTTAAATCACTGTCAGAGTTCTTCCATTTCAGGTGGTCACATATTAGACTATTTTATGTATGTAGGTACATGTATGTGTTTGTTTATTTACACCTATATACAAAATAAATTAAATGTATCCAAGGTCAATACTAAGTATTAATGCTAACTGACACAGAAGGACCCACATCTCTGCCAGGAAATTGTCTTAGGTTTCAATTTCAGGCAGCTGAAGGAAAACAGACTATTGGGACTGTTCTCATAGCTAAACTGAACCCAGGAGTTCTTTAGTAGAACAGGCCAAATGCTACAAAAAGGTAATATGCTACAAATGTGCTAGAGATTTGTTAGTATAGATGATCTCATTCTCATACTGATGTATCAGTATGATACAACCCAAAGTCTTGAGTAGTAACTTGAAGTCCACATGCTGAATTAGACTTTACTGCATTTTAAAATAAATAAATAAATAAACCCCCCAATTAATCTGTGCATTCAAGAGACTTTAAGGATTCATCTGTATTCTATTATCTCTCCATCTGGTAAATGACCAGATTTTCCATGTTGCAGAAGAGAGGAGCATAAATTCATCCTTACAGGTCAGGTATGCCCCACAGATTGCATGATAGGAATTCCTCTTTCAGACTGGTAAAATTCTCCATGTCAAAGAGGATCATGAAACATTGTTGAAGAACCTGGGACCTGAATTCAGAATTTTAATCTTTTATCAATTATCAGCCCAAGATCTGAGAAATGTCAATATTAATGATTTCTTCACATCCAATGTTCAAGGCACAGGAATATCTTGAAGCACTTATTGGCAACTTTCAGAAACTGATACTGTTTTGAACAGACTTCATATCACATGGAAT
Organism: Haliaeetus leucocephalus; assembly: GCF_000737465.1. Classification (NCBI taxonomy): domain Eukaryota; kingdom Metazoa; phylum Chordata; class Aves; order Accipitriformes; family Accipitridae; genus Haliaeetus; species Haliaeetus leucocephalus. The sequence continues at coordinate 2,252,218 of NW_010973325.1, forward strand.
GTGGTAGTTCCAACATTATTCTAGAATGTTGTGTTCTGTGCTTCACACAGAATAATTTTTAAAGATTATTTTCATTTCAATTTCCAGTTAACGAAATATAATAAAACTTGTGCAAATGTAAAAGTACTCAAATATCTCAAGAGACAAAACTTATACATTGTTATTCAAAGCTTGAAAGACAGAGATTTGAAATACAGTAAGTGCCTCAGTACTATCTAAACACAAGCTATTAAGTGTAAATAAGTTTTTAAAAGTCCAGAGATATATCAGAAAATTATACTGTCCTTACAAGTTCTCTAATGACAACAGAAATATTTGCAATGTTACAGGCTTCGCTTACAACTAAAGTGCTCTCACAGCATGTGTGCTGATGGTTTGATGGAAAAGAACAAGTGAGATGCCCTGATCAAAGGATTCTTTGTCTGAAGAAAGGAACATTTACAGAAAGCATAAAGCCATAATATAAAAAGAGATGAGATCTTATTTGTGTCTTGAATTCTTAGCTGCCACTTAGAGCATAAACAAATTAAAATAGTCCAAAAGAAGCCTATTTATATATTATTCAGACATTGCTTTCATTTCACATTCTTTCAGCTACAAAAATCAATTTATTGTCTTGTACTTCAGGCCCAACTCTCCAGAGATTTATACATGTTATGTAATATATATTCCCTGTTTTCAATGAGTGTGTTTAGAATGCATAATGTTAATGAATGACTATTGAAAATTTTAATAAAATAGATATACATGAGGAAATGAAGGCTTAATTAAAAACTGAAATGTGAATTTACATTCCCATTATATACATAGTATTTTTATTATACATATGTATTTTTCCTTCTTTTCTTTCAGTTAAAAATAGGTTTTAAATTAAAAAAAAAAAAACACTTTTAATTTTCATTCTTTGGAATAAAAAAAAAAAATCATAAGTTCACAAAAAGTTGAAATAGAATTTTCCAGTCACCACTCATGGCTTGAACTTTATTTCTCAGTACCATGCTATGATGTTTCTAAAGTTGTTTCTGATACAAGTTTGTAGAGGATTTAAAATACCTGATTCTTCCATACTTGATCTTTATAGTACTAATGTAAATAAAGATTAAAAAACCAAGAATTCTGAACTTTGCATAACAAACATTATGATAAAAGTATAATTTCAAAGATTAAAGATTTGTTCTTCTTTCATATACAAATTTTTCTAAATATGGAATGGTAAATCATTTAGTCTGATCAGCATATTACCAGCTAATAATTATTTCTACCTGTGTTTCAGACACTTGTTTCTTGATGTTATTTTTAAAAATAGTTTTTCTAGACCTTTTCCATTAAAAAAAAAAAAGTAAAATAAGATTTTCCTATTTCTTCCTTTTCATCACAGAACATCCAGAGCTTCAAGCATTGCAGCCCCTTCTAATCTTCATGGGTAGCTGCTTAAGCAGATGCCCATAAAATATTTGTCTGCAAGGAGATTCCCTCCCCCATTTCCCATACCTTCATGACCTACCATTCTCTAAAGCTTTTTAGCTGGCTACAGCCCACTGAACTTCAAATGATCAGGAAATGGCTTAACCCTTCAGATGTTTTTAACATAAAATACTTTCTTTTCTTTATTAGAAAAAAGACATTTTGAAACTTACCACAAAAACTTAGAGAGGACCATTATCTCCCAGGTCTCTGTGTTCCTCTGAAAAGTAGGACATCAGCTTCCAAATCCCCTCTTCAATATTTTTATACAAAATGGAAGCAAAGCATTCCAGCAGCAAACTTGAGAGAAAAACTTGTTTCAGGACAACCTGTTTGACAACGCAGAAGTGTGGTTTACCTTTCCTTCTAGTCCCTGCCCCCTGCCCTATATTAATGGCAGATTGACGATTTCTTTTTCTCATTCAGAAGTAGTTCTCAGCAGGCTAATTTATTGAATATAGCTGTTATCTCCTCTGTGATTTTTTTTTTTTTTTTTTTTTTTTTTTTTTTTTTTTTTTTTACATTTCTGGTGCAAATGCAGTACTCTGATACATGCTGGTCACTGGGGGCACTCATTCACTCTCTTTTTATAGAATCTAACTATATATAAAATCACAACTGGTTTTATGCAAAGTAGGATTCTGGCAGTAAGTGTCAAAGAAAATACTTTTGAAGAGTCACATCTTATATGAATGGTTATTTTTCTAACAAATAATTGCTGCTAGGATTTACAAAGTTTTAGTCTTTGCCAACAGATCTATACACCTAAATTATTAGATTTTTTTTTCATGTGGGTAAGAGAACTCAGAAAGCACCAACTATTTGAGCTATACTTTTTGTCTTCAATGTTGCTTCTAAATTGAAAAGCAAACCCGAATACATTTTGATTTTGATGAACAAAATATTTATCTGTGCTGACAGCCATTGCTATATTCCATGCATAAGCCAATGGAATTTACCTTACATAGGCTGAGATGTTAAATATAAATATGAAAACAATCAGAGCGTTCATAGCAGAAAGCTTGACTGATTGTTAAATACAGAGATTATCAGGCATCACCGTGAAGGAACAGTTCCTATTCTGAAGGTTGTTTTTTCTCAGGATGTTTTTTCTTATATTAATGTTTCATTCACTGTCATTTTGGGACATCTTGGAGGTGATTCCATCAACATGATTTTCATGCATTTTTGATCAAAAAAAAGTATATCAAACCATGAAATTGCTGCTGACAAAAAAACCTTCCATCATCTTGCTCAATATCTGATAAATAAAAGACTGAAAAAAGAACCGTGTTTGGATGATACAGGTTTCTTTTCCCCCTTCTCCTTGTACAGTAAAAAAACTACATAATTAAAATTTTGAAATAATCTGTTCTTTCTCTGCATTAGCTCTAGTAATACAATACAAATGAACAAGCAAGGTACCAGCGAGCACAAACAAGTTCAAATCAAAGGTCTAAGATGCTTGGCAAGGTATCTTTCCAGGAAAAAAAAAAGCTGCTCTGGTTTGTTAAGAATGTAATGAACTATTCACAAGATCTGTGTCACTCAGGACACTAACATTAACAGTTGCTGAGTAAATGATTTTGAGCAATTTCAACTTCCTTTTACTTATTTTGTTTACTAAATTGGGAGTGTGAAATCATCATTGTGTTTATCTTTGGCAAACAAAGATAAAATCTGCACTACCTCAAGTGGGCTCCCTATTGCTTTAAATTGTTTGCCGAGACAAGAATGGAACTTGTGTTGCAGAAACACTAAGAAAAAGAAATGTATAGTTCTTTTCTGAACATTGTTTACTAATCCACAGATTATCCAGTTATATTGAAAGAAATTATTAAAATTGTGAGTGTACTTTAACAGTACTACTTATACTTAGCTGCATTTTACCTCTATAGGTTATGATAAGTTTACAGAGAAACTAGATTTCCCTGTTTTTATTCTCAGTTTGGTATGACAATTCCTAATGCAAAAATCTGCTGAAGTTCCATATACTGACTGACCCATGAGGGTGTAAAACTGAAAGAAAGGGCTATTTACAAGTCACATCATCATAACAGGGAATTCCAGACAACAAACTGTCAGCCTACCTACTAAGAATCAAGACTTTGCACATCCAAAGTATAGCTATCCCATGATGTGGTCAGAGGAGGCAGAAGAAATGTCAGAAGAGACAGAGGTGACTAGAGTAAGCAGCTATTCCAGGAGACTCCAGAACTGACAGTGATGTCCTTAAGCCACCTTAAAAAGGCCACAAAGGTCTTGTGAAACAGGATGCCCTTTGTATAAACAATACATGCCTTGCTAACAACTGTGCCCCTGAAGAACTAAAAGACTGATAAGAAGGCAACATCCTACCCCAGGAGGCACTGAAAAGTTGAATAATTGCTAATAGGCATGAAGTCAGCAAAAATCTTCAATAACTGGAGGAAAGGTAAAGGTGGCAGGGGGAAATCATGACCACTGACTCAATTCAAGACCAGAAAGACTTATCCCCCCACTCTCCTTGAGCATGCACTGTAGAATAACAGAACACGGTACATTTCATTCAAAGCAGGGAAAACTTTAGCCAAGTAGAAACTGTGGTAGATAAGCAACTACCAATAATAGTTTTGGGGAAGAACTTTGGAAACTAAATACATAAAACTAAACTGTATAAATTGCTTGCCCGTTCAGGTATAAGGTGTGCTAGCTTTGTGGATTACCACCTAGCCCCCATCTTTGCCGGAACATGAATTGGAATAAATTACCTCTTCTCAGTGTGTATATTGGTGTCTTGAACACCAGGTAAGCAACCCCACTTTTGGGACAACAATGGGAATGGCATTTGCAAGCAAAATTTACCTAGGGTGCTTTCCTTCACCAAACTTTAGCCCAACTCAAGTCTATCTTAGGAACTTCTACACATCTGAGATATAAGCATAGCTAGATAATCCTTGGAACTGACTCAAAAAATAGCCTAGTGTCTCTTTTTTATTCCGATCCTTATCTGTATGTATCAACTCTCATTGGACTGAATCTGAATTCCAGCCCTGCTCAGAACCAGAGCGTTAACATCACCTTCTTCAAAGGCACTGCTGCTTAAACCAAATCTGAACATGGCCTCACATTGTGTGCTGACGCCAGACCCATAATTAGGGAGATAGCATCTTTTGGACCCTAAAATTGGTTTGTATCACGGTATTTCTCATAGTCCAGCTTTACAATCATCTATAGTTCCAGAACTACCTGGCTAGTACAATCTTTAGTGTTAATCAAAAACTAATAAATCATATGTGCAGTCCACATTTTATGAAGGTAGAGATGTGATTATTAGCATATTCCTGCAAGTTACACACTAAGGTTCTAATTCCCCCATCCAGAAGGGGAACTGTGAAAGCCTACATCCCCAAGGCATAACTAAAGCAGGACTTTATCTGGCTTTCATATTAGCATAAAACATTCTCATTTCTAACTTATTGGATAGAAACCCAAAAACTTTTCAAATTAAATACTCTCGTTGTACAAGGTCATCCATAGAACATGGAGAATAAAAGCATATTTTATCTGACAATTATTTTCCAAGAAAATTAATTTTATTTTTGTTCAAGCACAATCTGGTTGAGAATACGAACTAATTAAGAAGATCTAGAAGCAACGTCCTGCATGTGAAACCATCTTAGCAAAGAAAGATGACCCAATCTAGAACACATCTGAAATGCACGTACAGTCTACAGAAAAGTTTTCTTCAAGTATTAGGAAAGTATTTACTGAATAAAACTAATAGGGAATCATCTGTGGCACAAAAGGCAGACAAAGAAATAAACATTCATCTCAGTACCCAACCCTAGCCTGACCTAGAGTCATGCAGTCTAGCTAACCAGCTGAAATGTTTCCAAGAGTTCATGTTTGATTTGCAGTAAAGATTGAAGATGCAGCAGATGCTCACATGGGTTTTTCAAAGATCTCCTAAAGCTGCAAAAATAAAGCAATGCAGGAAGCTGGAACTGCTAAAGATGACCAAACACCAAGAAAGACCAATGGGTAATATACATTAATAAACTGTGATTCTTATCCTGGAATCACACCAGAAGCTTCATCACCTAATTCAATAGGAAATAGCCATGCTGATAAGAAAGCACCTGTGCAAAAAACACAGTTCACCTTTTGAAAGAATGTATCAACAAAATGCCAAGGAAAACTAAATGTTGTTTTTCTTACTGCAGTTTGGAAGACCTCTCTCTGTTCTATATATTCAGTCACAGTATTGTTTCAGATTGCAGAAAGTAGCTTCTCTATGAAAGCCTCAAATCCTCCCAGAGGTTTGGGCTTTTAAGTTCTCCAAAAGCAGGACACAAGTTTTGAAAATTTGCCCTATATTACAAAGCTACATGAAATAAGAAAAACAAAAATGTGAAATATAGGAAAATATTCACATATACAGAAAGGATATAGAAAAACTTGCTTTAGGAAAGCCACAGAAATTGCTCAGAGAAGCAGTTATTTTTGCTAAACTACTTAAAAATCTGATGGTCTAAACCTGCAAGAGCAGATGGTAGTGAGAGAATGAAATTCTCAGTAGAGGTTTGGGGAAAAAAGAGGAGGGAAATAATTTTGGTGTTTCCTATATCCACTCCTTATTCCTCAGTCCCAACAAGTCTAACCCTCAGAACAAGCCAGAGTTTGTCCCCAAGCATAGAAAAGATAACCTTGTGTCACAACCCGGGCTGGACAGCCCAGGGAGTCGTGTTGAATTCAGAAGTCCCTCGGGCTAAATTAAGGTGAAAAATGATCAGTTAAACATTTTGTTCATGGCAGAAACAAACTGAACTCAGAAGATGTAACAGCAGGTGGCAAGGTTTCTCACAACAGGAACTGGCATGAGACTACCTCAGTAAACCGCGTAACCCGCGGTAACCCTATACATCAATTCAGGGAAGGAGGAGATCCCTCCCGCCGTGTCAGGAGGTTCAGAGCGGAGCCCCCCGCCTTCCAGACTCCTTCTCAGAGAGGAGCCCGGGGCGGCTGGACCCGCTCCCCGTCCCAGGCTCAGTCGGCGGGTTTATGTCTTAAAGGGAGAAAAAGGGAAAGAGAAAGATCTCACCGGTGCTGGGTCCAGCGCTGAGGGGCCCGCTTCTGGTGGGCACGAGTACCTGGGGCTTCATTTCGTGCCCTTTTATCATCCTCGCCCCTCCTTCGGGCGGGCACCCGAACTCATTAGGCTGATTTCCTTTGGGAAATGGCTGAGCGGGCTCGGGGGTCGTTTGGGGAGTCACGGCCCCTTCCCTGCAGACCGAGCTCTGCCCACACAGCATGAGCTCGGAGCAGCGTTATCAGGGCCGGGAGCTGTGCGCCCTCCGGCACTGCCTCCCCCTCCTGCTGCTGGTTGATGGGTGCCGATGGGTGCTGATTCACCTGGGGTTCCTTGCTGGGCGGGGTTCCTTGTTATGCAGAGTTTGTCCTTAGGCAGAACTTGCCCTGCCACAATGTTTGAGACACTAACTCTTTCAGTCTCTCACAGCTTGCTAGGTACTGAAAACCTAAATGCCATACACTAGTACAAGACGAATTTAGATCACCAACTTTATTAATAGGTTGGGGAGCCAAAACCACATGGTACAATCTAATCAGAAAAATGACACAGTATGGAAGCCAAGGCTAACAAAAGGTTGAGGAAGTAATTTTTTTTAATCAGAAAAGAAATTAATTTAAAGAAAAGAATATATACAGGGATGCGGAAATCCTACAGCACATAATTGAGAGGTATTAAAGGAAGAAGGTGCAAGAAGCCACATGAAAGTAGAAATAGTGAAAGTTAAATGGTGACAAGATGACTTTTTAACAGAAAATTTTGACAAACTGCTAAGTGAGCATAAACCACACACAGAGTATCAGCCACAGACCTGATGTGGTTACTGCCATCCCATCTAGAAGAGACACACAAAGTTGGGTATTGAGGAAACGGGACAGGAAGAGACCAAAGCAGCAGTCCCACTGAAGGAGGCTGCTTATGGAGGTGCTCACGTGGCCTGGGCTTCGCGAATAGCCTGGATAACAGTACTGGTAAAGATAGAAATATGAGCAGAAATAACGTGGGGTGGATAGAACAGTCTGGGAGAGTATTTGCCAAAAATTTGTCATTTTTAAGAGTAAAACGACCAACAGCCAGATTGAAGAGTAATCAGAGAATTACAGGTCATTACAGAGACTTTTGAGGCAAAGAAGAGGTCACGGTGAAAAGAAGTGTAAAAGAAACATGAAAGGAGAGGAACAGGACAAAGCAACAGAAGCAAAAGACCTTGGGAAGGGAAGGAAGAGCTGCAGCACACCAGGCTGGGCACTGCCAGCAGCTGCCCCATCAGCGTTACCACCTCTGCCAGGAACAGGCAGAGCCCTCTCTCGTGGGATGGGTGCTGGGGGCACACTGCACCCCACTCATAGGGCTGTGGCATGGGGAGACCTGCATGAAGGGGTATGGATGTGATCTTATGGGGGGCTTTCTCACCAGCACACATGTTGGGGGGTCACAGGGAGCGGGATGGGTACAGGTAGAGAGCCACAGCAGCACATACCCTGCAGGAGAGTCTGCAAGCAGGGGGACGCAGCACTCCCCAGTGAGAAGGTGCACATCTGTAGCCCACATGGCCTGTTTCTGTGGAGGCGGAGTGCACATAACTGTGTACAGCGTTAGACCTTCAGGGGATTAGTTATAAAAGAGAGCTTAGAAATTTGTAGCCATTTATTAACATCTCATAATGTCTGGTCTTGTGGTTTATCTGCTGTGCTACTGGTATCGATCCTGGATGTATAGTTCACTGTTTGCAAGTTAATTGCATATCGTTAGCAAACCAATAAACCATTTCAGATCCGATTTGGTTTAAACTATATGAACTGAGCAGTTTTTCTGTGTAACAGCAGCTGTCTGCATTACCATAAGGCATTCTGAGATTATCTCAGAAAAGATTGTCTCACTAAAATGCTGGAGTGTTTCTGCTGGAGGGGAGGAAATCCTCAAGGACAGAAGTGAGGTTTGTAAAGAAATGGCCTGTGGATGTCTTGGATAGATCCATAGACACAGCAAATGAGCGCTTTACTGCTGAAGAGGGTGCTTATGAAAAGCTTTGCTAATAAAATATCTGCCACAAATAATCTGTGGCATCCTTCTTTTTGTTTCTTCAAAACTGCTACTACTTAAGTTACTTTAGTGACAACTGTAAATGTGACAATTCTTTAAATGAATTCCTTCTTGATTGGAAGAATATCTACAATTTACAGTGTGATCTCTGCAGTTATTCACTCCAAACTGCACCATCTAACGACCTGTCTGGCTCAGGATGAAATGTTTTTAGCCTATGGGTTGAGTTTTTGGGGGTCTGGGGTTTTTGTTTGTTTGTTTTTTAAATAGTAATAGGAGGACAAAACCCCTTATATTCATTACAACAAGGACCTTGGAGCTGGATCCTTTTCCCCCAGGAGGTAGTTTGCAGTATATAGCAACAAGAGCTAAGGATACCTTCTATAATATGCATGTATTATATATGGATTTGTAGTTCATATTTTCTAAATTCAGCTAGGCTTTATAATTGCTTTAGAGAAGTAATTTTCTTCTGGTTGCACCCAAAACATCTCCTGATAACCTCCTTTGAGTGCTGAGGGCAGGGCAGGACACAGCTATGTTAAGTTAGTTATATTCAGAGCTACTGTTCCATATAAGTAGAAATGTTCCACACATGAAAAAACACAGCATCTGTAAAATAAAGGATTAGTCTACTGTTAACTCTGAACCAGGCAGTTTGTTTTTCTTCATAATTCACAGTGTCAGGTATTTTACTTCTTTTTGTACATTTTGCAAGAATCTAAACCAAACACTTTTCTCTTTCTAATAGCCACAGAGAAAAAAACGAGTTTACTTACTAACCTTATAATAAGCAATGTCTCTCGCAGCATGCTGTATCTTTAATCTTCTCATAAGACAAGCACAATTTTAAGTAATTTAAACTGAAAATAGGCAACCTGGAAATCACTACAGGTGCAAAATGAGTCCTTGCAGCAAGAATTAGAGAAGTAAAATGGCAGTTAATAGATAAGTCAGTTTCTAATTCTCCCAAGATAGTTAAGACCTAAGGTAATAAAGACAACATGTTTTTATCACACAATCTGACACATGACAGTATCTTTGGCCAACCTGTGGAAATAACGGATTTTTCAGGATAACAGCCAAAACCAAAAATAATTAAACACCGTTCCAAATCAGGTAGATGTTTTGACACCATCCCCCCAAATATTTAAAAACCAGAAATCTGAAATTGAAGTCAAAAGTTAAATAAAAAAAGACAGATATTAAAGTGAAACCCTAATGATTGTTTTAATTTGCCCTCTCGTTTGTCCCTTCTCAGTCTTTCAACATGTTCAAATTTGACACTTACAAACCTTTGTTCATTCTCAACTGCATTGTTTTCTGTGCACCAAAAATACTCCATTCAGCTCTGATTCTTTATGTTTGCGTATTATATTACAGAAAAAAGTCAGTAGGAGAATTCCCAAGAGTAGAGTCAATCGATTAGAATTGAGATTTTACCAATCAGACAATTCAGAAGGCTGAGTCGGGAAGCTAGGAACAATTTTTAGCTAACAAAGTACTATAAGTTGATGCTGAAACAAAGCAGGAGAAAAAAAACCAACATACAAACTTTTAGTCATCTTTTATCTAACTTGACTCAAAAGGTAGTCTGTTAGGAAAAAGCCTCATTTAGCTAGAGAGCATAATAGCAGTTGTACGTGCTAGGCCGGCATCCTGCCTCCAGCAATAGCTACAAACAGATATATAAAGAAAATATAAGGTATACAAGATAGATGACATTCTTCTTGAGAACTTGCCTGCCTTCCAAGATTTGTAGCTCTGAAAATTCTTAAGCCTGTCATAACTTCTATGCAACCTTCAATGGACTCTATTTCATGAATTCATTTAATCTTCCTTTGACAGCAGATGACATTTTAACAGGCATGGTCTCTGTGGGCAAAGGATTCAAGAAAATGGCGTAACAGTCTCTTGCATAACAGATTGTGGTTACTGACACTGCCAATGAAGTCACTAGCATTAAATTCAAATCAGATGACTCTATGATTTTTCAAGGACAAAAGTATTCAGAGGATAATTCACATTCACTTAGACCCACTGATTTAAGCTACATAAGCTATTACAGACAATCCCATTGACTATATTAATGCTACTTTGCTTTGCACTGAGTTGGTCTCTTGTTCAATTTAAACCTACACAGTATTTGGGTGGGCAGATTTTATCCTTAAAATAACCCTACAGATTAGGAAAATGCAAATGGTGAAATAAAGCACAGAAAATTCTGGGGTTTGTCCAAATCCTCATAGAAAGCGCCGATTACAATAAATGATGGGTTTACTGAGGCTTACCTAATGTTCTTGTTATTAGAGCACTTTCCATGTAAAAGGGCAACAAATGCTTCAATGTTTTTTTATTACCTCCAGCCTTTTGTTAGGCTCTTGCTATGATGTAGAAACAATTTCTCTCTTTTTCCTTCAACTCGTAAGAGCTGTTAGATTTTTGTTGCCTTCACAGGTTTTCTGGCTGAGATTAGGGTAGGTGATGCCTTGAGAATGTCGTCTCTCTGATTGTACAGATGCGTTCATTCTCAAGTCCTCATTATTTCAGTCTTCATAAAAGAATTTTTCTTCCAGACATCTTGTTCCTTTCCTTTTCCTATTTTCTATTATTTTGCCCTTCTGAAGCATTCTCAAGAAAAGAATATTAGTTCAACCTTTTACCAAAGTCCTCCCAATCCTTCTTTGTATTTTCCAAGTCCATCTTCTTACTCCCCTTGCAGACAGACCTAGCATAAGCCATTTGTCTCCTTTGACATTTATATTCTTTTTTAAATAAAAAAAGTTGCTTCAGTATGGAAGAGAAAAAGTTACTTGCATGAATGAATAGGGTCCAAGTAACAATTTCACAACTAAGAAAGAAGTCACTTAACTAGGATTTCAATGCTTGTGGCTTTTCTTTAACACAGCTGTTTTATGTAAATCTTGCAGTATCTTGATTATCAGAGCTAAGTAAAAGGTACTGGTAGACCTGATCTCACTATATCCTTTAAATAAATGGTTTGATGTCTGAGCTCCACCGTAGCAGATATTTCTCAAGAAAGTAGTCCACATCCTACTTTTGGCTTGCTCTTTATGCTTCACTGCACTGAGACAGCTCTTTTGATGCGTAGGCTTCCTTTACTCTGCTATTCCTTTACACAGCACATGCAAATAAATGATTCACCACGACCTCCTGACAAGCTCTACTGGACATAGGGAACTACAGGGCATGACAGACTGCAGACAGAGGTCTGTTAATACTTTAGCATACACATCCTTCACTGTAGTTTAGCATCATGGATCAACCTCCTAGGTGGAGCTGCCCGCCTGGTACAATGACTTGTAGCACTGTTTTGAAAGAGATATTTAAAATGTTCATGATAGACTCTACCATCATAAAAGATGGCTCAGAGGATGTAACATCACTGAGAAAAAAAAAGTTTCATGGAAGTGACAGACTCCCTGATCTTAAAGAGTAAGACAGGTAAAAAGTGAGTCATTGCTTTCTCCTGTTGCAGAAGATCTCAAGAAAAGATCTCAAGAAAAGATCTCAAAACCTGCAGTAAAGATCACAGATGTTCTATTTTATTTTCTAAGCAGGTTCAAAAAGAGCACGATGCTTTAGCAAATAATTTTAAAATTATGAGGCATGACAGTAAGCTTACTGCTGTCTTTCAAGGTGAATAATACAATCAGTTGTGTATAGAAATGAAAATTTCTGTCTTGGAGTATTTCTGGGTTTATGTACAATATACAGAGGTTTTCAAGACTCACTATGGAGGCCAAAATTTTGATAAGGTTTCAGTATTCTGAAGGTATTAGGCCTACTGAATTTGACCATAGCATAACTACTCATGTGAGACAATGTTATATATAATATCAACCTTGATAAAAGTAAGTCTCTTAGTATATGCAGTTGCAAAGATAATTTCTTGCCCTTCCACTCTCTCTGGGATCCAATCAGGTTCTGAAGTGAGGTTATGATTTTGTTCTTTCCTTTTTTTTTTAAACACAGTAAGTGGGACAACTGAAGACACTCTGTTCACCCACAGTCTTTCAAAGATGCGTGGGAGTTAACTTCTGAGTTTTCCTCATAAAAGGAATACCTCACTGTAGATTTATATGAGTTTGGCTTGATTCACTTTCAGAATAATTACATAAAGTTGATAGAGAGCTTTAAAATAGATTTTATCATAA
>NW_010973325.1:2264983-2275392 GCF_000737465.1 Haliaeetus leucocephalus
GGTTTTCTATTTTTTGAAAACATACTATTTATCACTATTCATATTGGATACTTTGAGGTCAAAATTAAGAAGCTGTAGGTAATCTAATTAAAATCATCTTGCATTGCCTTCTTTGCAAATTGGCAGCATTTTCACTACTGGAAGGCCTGTTATTCTTGTATTGATTTAATAAAGTAGCATGCTTTATTTATACAACACATTACCTGAATGTGTGCTCATCTGTAATGGTAATTTGAGGTTAATAGAACCTGTATGTTAGTGCTGGTTCAACTCAGCCAGTTGCTATTACTGTTTTGAGGCAATAATTTATTCAGACAAGTAATACTCATCTCGCCCACTTGAGGAGCAGAAGCACCTCTTCAGACACTGATCCAGGGGAGTCACAATGATTTCGAATTCAGCTGTCATAATTCAGAGGGCAGAAAGAACAAATCAGAATTTGAAAGATTAGCATTTCAATTGTTAGTGGGAGTATAATTAGGATGAAAAACCAACCCAGGGTTAAATTCACACAAATTAGGGGTTGGAGTTTAACTGGAACCAGGCAGCATCAGGGAGTGAAATGAGGTCTTAGTGCAGAGGACACAATCAGATGTGTGGCATATGCTTATCAGGACCAAAAAGGCAAAGCAAAGGGTAAAATGTCACTAGTAAAAAATGAAGGATAACAACAATTTACTCTGCAAGTGCATTCAGTGTAACAAGAGACTGAGGAAAGAATTACTCTGTTGCTCAACACAGGAAAAAAATTACAAACAAATGGTATCAGAAAATAGTCTTTACTGCCTTTTCTGTTTCAGTCCTCAGGAACAGATAGCTGAGAGCAAACAACTCCTAGAAAGCTTGTAGCTTCAAGTAGTGAAGAAACAAAAATATACTCCCTTGTGACCTTGTTTTAGGATAGAATTGCAGCCTTATGAAAAGGAGATTCAACAAATGACTTATCTTGACTTTCCTAAAGCTTTCAATGAAAATGCAAGATATCCTGATAATCAAACATTAAATAGATGAAACTACAATGGTGTGGGTGGAAAACTGGTTAGGAAAGCTGATTCCAAAGACTTATTATCAATAACCTGTTATTATAATGGAAGAATTTATTGATTGCAATTCCACATGACACTGAGGATAAAAGAGAATGTGTATCATTGAATTTGCTGATAAAAAGAAAATCTGAGACGGACTGCAGGTACACTAGAGGACAGGATCCAAGTTTTAAATAAGCCCAAATTTGTGAAATACTAATAAATAAATAAATAAATAAGGGCAATAAAAAGTGCTGTGCCTATGCAGGAACAACCAGCTACAGAAGTACAGGAAGAGAAATAATGGGTAGCAGAGTGGAAGAAGGAGTTTGGGGCTTTATAATGGATCACAAATTGAACAAGAGACAATAACTTCACATTCTTACTAAAGAAGGCATGTGCCATATTGGGTTGTATTAATACCAATGTATTCAACTCTTCCCAAAATTAGGCAGGCATCAGCTTGATTACTCTTCTCAGTCTTGGCCATGGTACTTCAGAAAATGCGTAAGTCAGTGTGAGAAAGACTGAAGAGAGCAAAGAGGCTAATCACAAGGTTTCAAATTGTGATTGACCTAAGAGAAAAAGCTGAAATAATTAGGTCTGGTTTGCCTTTCCTTTACAATGAGCGTTAGCTGGCAATTCTTTGAAGAATGTCCTTGCTGATCAAACGATGATAAAAGGACCTAAACTGCAAGGCAGATGCAGGTTAGATTTTAAATATTCTTATGGCAAGGAACCTGGAGCACTTTATTATCTGTCTTGTTGATTACTTGTTTGTCAAGTTTTTGTTATGGTTAAATTTGATTTCTTTTGTTCTGGGAAAGAAATTACCTGATCTTTTAAATCTTTTCCAGATTATATTTCTGCTTTAGTGAAGTCCTAGAAATGTAGGTTTTTACTGAGAAGCTGGGATCAGCAACAAAGAAGAGGGGCTGGGAAGATGTAAGGACTTATATAAGGAGCAGCAGGCAAAGGTATCTTATCTGGTAGGATGCCACATGGGATGACGAATTAAAATAAAAGCAGTGAAAATGTTTTAAGACTTACAGTATTAGTGAAATAGGTATAAATACTCAGCAACAATGAAACAGGATGGAAGGGTATAAGGAAAACAGGCATCTAGCAAGCAGTAATGGAAATCCAAGAACCATTCTTTTATTATTATTTTTTTAATTTTCTTGACAGTGCTTTCCTTTTTCTGATTGGTTAGTTTTATTTTTTGCTTCTTAATATTCTCTTGTTCTTTTACTAAGACCAAGTCTGTTTGGTTATCCTGCTATTAGAAATATTTGATCCACAACTTTAAAGTACAAGTGATCCAAGACAGAGCAGTGATTACAAACTGAGAGCAGCCAAGCCCCGTGTTACACTGATGAGATTCTCCCAGGATGGCAGATTTTAAATGCAAACCAATCTTTCCTTTTGTAATTTTAGTTTTAATATTCTCTTTTCCTCACAATCTCATTTCAGACAGCATATTGAAAAACAATGTAGTGGGTTTGCTACTCACAGTTCATTGAGTTTTGTACTACTGACATGTAAATTATGCCATAGAAATAACAACTGCAGTTAGGGGATATGAGACTAAAATACGACTTTACCGCTCACACAAATGACCAGTAAATGAAATGAAAGTCATTGTATACAAGGACACCTGCTTCATACTGTCATGTACAACCAGAAGGTAGGCAGAAGCACAGAGCGATAATAAACAGCATGTATTGCTTCTTGTTTGTCCAAATGTCAGATTATCTTGAAAATTTTTAGTAGATCACAGCATAAACTGGGATCAAGTGGGATGTTCAAAATTGGTGTTGCAGGCTTGCATCAGACAAAATAGCATAAAGAATCTCTAACAGTATTTCAGACTCTGCGTATTAAATCCCACAAAAAATGAACAACAACTTAATTAACTTCCCTTTCACATTTTTTCAGTGTCAGTTCAAGGACTATGGAGATGACAGTTTAAGAAGTCTTTCTCTAACTCCACTTACAATCTTGAACAAACCCCACATTTAACCAAACTCTTGCTTATTGATACAGTCTTGGCACTAAAGTGGCACTACCCATTTTCTTCAGCAGAAACAAAACTGAGAGATAATACAAGTGTATCAGAATTTAATTCCATAATATTTCAAGATAAGCTCAAAGAAGGAAGATAAAAATAAGTATTTTTTCATTCTTTTTCAGGTACAAACTTATAGATAATTTAGAAAGGCCTACATTTGGTCTAAAAATGCAATGATACTTCTGAAAGGTTTTAACAAGAACAGGGTCCATAACTTCTTCAGAACAATACTTGTTTCAGTCTTACCTACAAACAGTTGAATTTCATACATTACAGCTAGAGTACATCTTGGAAAAAAATGCCATTTTGTTAAAAAAAAGGTTAAGTGGAAGGTTTTACATAAGTCAGAAAAATTAGTGTAGAACTATATATGCAAAACCAGAAAATTGTGTTTCATTCAGACATCATTCAATAGATAGTTTCACTTCTCTCTCCCATTCTTAATGCTGAGGGCTGGACAATTACAGTTGACACAAGTGCCTGGAGGATAATTCCAAGTGTGAACCTCAAATCACAGCACAATTCTAATCCTGGAGCACATTACATTGCTGCTCTCAGGAAGGTCTACGTTTTCAGATATGCACATTTAAGTGAAAAAGTAGTCTAGTTCTCTTCAATCTTGCTCTATTGGTCTCAATAGATTTTATTCTTAATAAATATTTCTCAGTTTTTAGAGTAGCACTGCACACAAAAAAAGACAATGGGAGTGAAAGAAATTGGCTCCACTTATAGCCATTGCATTTCCTGAGAAATTATTCCACCTTGGGATATTTCATCTGCAAAACTTAGTAGTAAGTAAGTAAGTGCCTGTAGTAAAAAACAGAGAAATGGAAGCTTAATTTTTTAAGTTTTCCATAACCTCATATCTGCAAAGTATTTGTAAAACATTCTAGAGATATTAAAAAAATAATAATAAAGTTTTATGATGAAATGAAGAATATAGAACAGCTATTAGGGAGAATAGTGCTCTATATAAAAAACAAACAAACAAACAAAAAAACATTGCATCAGTAAAGAAAGTACTGAACTGGACCTCTTTTTCCTCTGCCTTGAACAATAGAAATAGGTGGTCAGTTTTGGTTTTAAAAATATAAATTAGAAAGGCACTGTAGTTCAGACTCTAATTTCCATTTCAGAACCTTTTTCTTTCATGTAAGTCTAATAAATTTAGGAAGTACAAAGAGAAGGAAAGAGACACAAATATATTGTATGGTAATTTCCTTGTATTTGGGTGTTTAGACTCTGTTCCTGGACCTGATTAAAAGTGGCTGTGACATTTTTGTCTTTGACTTTGATGATACTTCACACCCTCCCAGATTCCTTTTTTGGAAATGAAAAGTTCCTGTTGTAACTGCATTTTCTTTTACAACTATTCAGCAGTAAAGATAATTGCAGCTTCTGTTACTAAATCAGTCACCAATGAGATCAAGTTGTCCTTATTCAGCTTCTTGGAGTTTAGAAAATATTATTTGCTATTAACTCTATCTTGAACCCTTGTGTCTTACCGTCTACTATGGACAAACTGAAACACCTTATATCATGGAACTTTATTAGTCACACAAGCTATTAAATGAAAATATGGCCTTTTAGCTTTATGCGTATGTTAAGAGCAAGCATTATATCATGATTCACAGACAATATTTTCTGATTTTATGTGTAAAAAATATGCAGTATCCCAATTTATCTGCCTATGTGAATAGTTTCTTTCTTGCTTGAGTTTCTCAGTTAGGATTGTCTCATCACCTAGACTGAAGTTAGGAGGTATTATTCACTATATAAACAAACTCATGGAAAATCTTAGATTTAAGTCAGTCACTTACAGGTAAAATCTTTAGTATTTTGTTACAACAGTTCAAATACATTAATTTCTCAAGATATTTTAATTTTAATCTGCTCTTACTTAACATCTGTTGAGTATTTTTCATAAAATGAAACTTTAAAAACAGAGGGAAATTTTAATGTATAGGTTTTGCTAGTGTAAGTTTGAGGAAAACCCTGTGAAAGGTATTCTTACAGAGAACATTGGGCAAGATTTAATATTCAGGAAAATATCACAGTCCAATTATGGAATAAATTAGCAGCAAACTGCAAAAAATACCCCTAAATATACAGTATTGTGTTCTGCTTAGTTTGAAATCAGAGAAATTCAAATTCTCACCTGTTTATTTCTTTGCATTGTTTCATATGAAGGTGGGTGGGTTTTGGTTTTGTAAGGAAGAGGATTTCACAATTATTTTATATATACTTAACAAGCAAAGACTTTCTCCATCTCCAGTTTGTGAGACAGACTATTGGGAATGCAAGAGAACTCCCTGCTCTGTGTAGACATAGCATGAACATACTCTGTTACCCTCCCTTCAAGTTAGTATCATCTGCCTGAATTTTTCAATTAAAACATTAATATATTGAGCCAGAAATGTTTTGTTCCAGACATCTTTGTTTCAGTTAGTATTCACTGAAGCTTAAAAGAACTCTAAGAAAGACCATATGGCTAAGCTTATTTCCTTATTTTGAAAAGGAAAAAAAGAAAGCCCCATGCTGACTTGCAACATGTCCTGCCTCAGGCTTCTGACTCCAGAGCCTCTGTCCCCTGCTCCTCATCATCTCAGTGCTATGCAGTTCTTCATATAAGCTAGTTCTTTCTGTTTGTTTCTCAGTTTCTCATAGTCTGACCTTTGAGTGTAACTGAATGACAGTCTTCCTTTCTCTCCATCCATATTTTCATGCAAACACAAAAAAGCGGGTACAGAGGCATGGAAAAAGGATTCCTGCTGGAAAAAGGACCCCTTCTTTTTTTTCCTCATTTTCCAGTGAAACATTTTAATGTCATATCGTGTGAAAGAAAATGAAATTTCATCCCTGGAAAGCCACAAATGGCCAGGATATGTGAAAGCAAAGGATGTGAAAAAGGAGGGGCAAAGGGAAGGCTCTCTGTCCCTTTGCCTCACTAGTAAAGTTCCTGCAGAAATGAAGCTATTAATAACATTTACATGTTTAAGTGTCATGACTCAAAGTTTGATTACAGAGGGGACTCCCTGGACAGTTGATATTATACATGCACATATATAATTGCTAAGTATAAAATGAGAGGTTAGAGTAGAGGAGGTGAGTATTTCAAAGAGGAAAGCACAAGATAACTGCATTTGCAGTACAATTGCTACTAGAAAGTTCTTTTGACTTCCTAAGCAAAAGAGAAGACTACTTTCTACAGGTATATAAAATAACAGATCTCTTCCTTCCAGGATCCAGGGATCATCTGGTTCACTATTATCGCATCAAAAATACTGTTCAAACTACAGTGAGAAAAAACATAAAAAGTCATTGCCTTTTAGAGAAAACAGAAGGGATGTTTGTTCGCTGGAACAACCTAATTGCTTGAAAAACTGTGGTACTTTGGGGAAGCATTAAAACTGTTAGAAAGGATACCATGTAGAGAACATTCACTCCAATTAACACTAACTAGCTCAAAGCACACTAGAAGTCAGTACAGGAAGGTAAGAAATGCATGGAACAGCAGTAAGGAAAAAAGGAATAGACAAAAACCAAAAGAAAGTAAGAGATTAAAAATGCAAGCCAAGTTAAAAAGACAAACCACAACGCAAATAAAAAAATCAAACATTTGTTTCAGCCTGCCATCAAAAGACTTTTTTTTTTTTCTTTTAATTAGAGAAACTCCAGGATTACTTGGTGCCTTAATATAAAGAAAAGAGAGAAAAATGAAGGTGAACTTCTGAATGTTGATATAATTTGGAGGCTTGCAATGTGACATCATGTTTTAGGGAAAAATTCTCTAATATCAGCACCAAATATTATATTGAAATTTAGTTTAAAAATCCTTGTTGAAGGTCAATACTATAGTTTCTGTGGCCTTTTCATCAAATTCCTGAGCATCCTGCCAAGCTTGTGTGTTTTCTTGGACTATGACACTGAGCAGGTCAAATCATTACTACATGCTTCAGTTTCTCATTTCAGACATGGAAGTTTCTTCCCTCTCTTGAGAAATGGGTTAACTGCTGCTGGGTGAGATATTATGATAAAACAAAAGTAGTACTTAACCTGCATCCCACTTCAGAAGAGCATTATCCTTGCATCAGAGTGGGCTTCCTCCAGAAAGCTAGGGTTAGGAAGGTTCAGTCAACAAACGAAAGACCAACTATCAAGGGTTATTTCAAAAATGTATGAAAAAACCTCTCCTTGCCTATCCCTGCCTTTTCTTATGTAGCATTATCTTCATATGTGCTTTGATTTTCTCTTCTGCAGTTGCTGAAGTACAGTTCTGTAGAGCTGTACTGTTTTCTTGAATAAGAATTTCCTGTGGCAGCCAAGGAATAGATTATTAGTGTAAAAACGAAATGCATAATATGCCAGAATGGTAATATTTAAGGAAAAAAAGAAAACCAAAACCAAACCTTCTTAGTAAATAACTTCATTATGACACTCGGATCCCAAGAAAAAATTGGACAGGAAATTAGTTTCTTCATACTTTCAAAACTCTACACTGAAACTATTCCAGAAATTAAGCTAGTAACAAACTCATAAGGATAGAGAAGTAGTTTCCATGATTGCCAAGGTAGAACAGTGACACCCAGTCCTGGGCCACAATAGAGGGTGGGGAGGGAAGGAGAGGAAAAAAAAAAAAAAAAAAAAAGGACAGCATTGATCAGGGTCTGTCATCAGACTTTTACCAGAAAGAAGCATGAAACACAGGTCAACCTCTATGACACGTCAAAGGTATCAAGACATTCCAGCAGGAATTGTTCCCTGAAGGTGACTGAGTCCATGTCCCTAAAATATAAACCAAGAAGCACTGAATTCTACACAAAGATACTCCAAAATAGGTCCCATACAGAAAGGAAGGATCTTATGGCAGAAATCTTGGAAGGCTGACACAAATTGGATAGAAACTATAGGACTTTTTGACAGGAAAGGGATGAGTGAAATATTCACCAGTTGAAGCATCACTGAAAATATGTTGGCTCCTTCTTGATTTAGGATGCAGTGAATTATGATGGCATTCCTCATATCTTTAGTCAATCTGCTTTTTTGAAGGAAGTCACTCCATTACAACTTCAGTCAGAAACAATTTAAAATGTTTTTATCTCTCAGAATTAAAATAAATGGCTGTGAAAATCAGCTTCCCCTTGCATACTTTTCATATGTTTAATTAAGCCTCTTGAAAGACCTGAGCTAAAGCTGGTTTCTTATAACCGCATTTTAAGACATAGCTTCTAAAAATATCTTTCATAAATTATGTGTCTTTTAATAGAAGATAAATTAAGACTGTATAAAAGCATACAGAAGAAAAGAAAAAAGGTGGTGGAGAAGGGACTCCAAACATCTTTAAGGTAATCGGGGGAATGATTTTTTTTGTTTTGTTCCAGAGACTATTTAAAACATTGGCTTTTTCTTTCTTTCTAACATAGTGATCAGCAGAAGGATGTTGGCGTGACTGCAAATGGCTACATTTGAACACTTGTATTTCATGTATAAACATCTTTATACCTTTATTAGTGTGAAGTTGCCTAATGGACCACCCCTGATAAATGACAAGAAGTGTAAAAGAAGTATTGTAATTTGCAATGGGTAGGGGAGACCTTGGGGAGAGAAGGAAGAGACGCAGCACACCAGGTTGGGAACTGCTGGCAGCCCTCCCACTGGCATTACCACCTCTGCCTGCGATAGACAGAGCCCCCTCCCATGGGATGGGGGCTGGGGGCAGCAAAGGGTCTGGTCTCATGGTTTATCTGTTGTACTACTGGTATTGACTCTGCATGCATAGTTCACTGACTCTCAATTAATAAATTGCCATTACTAAATGAATAAACTGTTTCAGTTCTGATTTTGTTTAAACTATGTAAATGGAGTAGTTTATCCTCCCCAACAATTAGTTGTTTAGTTTTCATTTGTGTTTTTTTCTATTGTATCCAGGGATTCCAAGCAGAGATACCATTTGGCTAGAGATTAAAAAAAAAAATAAAAAGTGGAACAAATATGATTGATGTTTTTCAAGTGTTTAAGAGTTTCAGGATTTTTTTAATTACTTTGCAATTTGAAAAATACTGCTTTATGAACATTAATGCAATCAATGGATGTAAAAGACAGAAAACTTTCTTCTCTTTGCTCATTTGATGTTACTCAGATCATTAAGTATGCTTTATCTTGTTTTCCATTTTTCAGTTTAGTTTATCAATATTTTAAGCATATTAGAATTTCATAAATATTTTTCACAATGGTTTCTACACTGGATTGAAACTCAGTGAACACCTCAGAATCTGGCTTAACTGTCATGTTGCATTTAGAACTTATATTATCACATGCATTTCCTTAAGGCTGCATTATCAATGATTAGTCTAAGTTTTTTAACTGAGAGAATAAATTTAGTCAAGAAACTAAAGCAAAATTTAGACCCTAGCCAAGGCCTATATGCTTAAGTGTAATCTGCATGACTGCAAGTTCATTCTACAGGAGCGTATTTTTGTTTAACAGAGCACTTACGGGGAGAAACATACTTTTCCACATTTCCTAGGAGAAAAAAGTGTAGCCATGACAAGATATACTGTTACTTAACATAATGTAATTTACTATTTCTTTCTCTATCTGTGTTTAATATATTAGGTTTGCACTAAGAAGCCCTGATCAAGATTACTCCATTTTGCCTGACACATTAAAAACACACAGCTAACAAAGTCTACCTCCAGGAGTCTGTAACTTCATTCCTCAGGTCTAAGCAGTCAATGTCTTTAAGAAACAAATATTTAAAGCCATTATTCTGCAATCATAGTTCAGAAGTATTTTATCCTACCACATATACATTATTGTTATTATTACCAGTGGATATTCCTTGAACTCCTTTCCTCCCAAGACTATTAAAACTAGGCAAACTTAATTACATGCAATAATAGCCAAACACTATATTATTTATAACTCAATTATTACTTCAAAGACTTGAATTACAAGCATTCATCCACTATTCTGGACATCTCTCCTATAAATTACACATCACAGCATGCAACAGTTGATCTTAAATAGATGTGTCTTATCTGGCACCTTCTTGCCTAGCTTTTATGCCTATGAAATTATAATGCTGGTACTTCTTCACCACTTTCTAGAAAATGGTAGCAACTGTCCTCCAGATTACAAACATTGCAGAGCAATGACTTAAAAAGCATCCCTAAACTATGTTTCTTAGCATTCTCTTCATTCTCATTCCTTTTGTTCTTATGTGTTTTCATGGACTGCAATCAAAGAAAAAACATTTTTGATCAGCTTCCTCTCTCCACGTTGTGGTTTAACCCCAGCCAGCAACTAAGCAC
>NW_010973325.1:2275691-2323113 GCF_000737465.1 Haliaeetus leucocephalus
TCGTGCCCCTCCAGCTTTCTCACTGGCTGAGCATGAGAAGCTGAAAAATCCTTGACTTTAGTCTAAACACTACTTAGCAACAACTGAAACCATCAGTGTTATCAACATTCTTTGCATACTGAACTCAAAACACAGCACTGTACCAGCTACTAGGAAGACAATTAACTCTACCCCAGCTGAAACCAGGACACTCCATTTGATTTCATAGCTATTGGTTACACCTGCCTCTGGACAAGAACAAGAGTAATCAGGTAGCGAAGCCAGAACTTCCTCTGTGATTGCGGAACAAGTTCTGTAAGATATTTACCATGGTAACAATTTCACATCCCACCACACCCCCTGCCCTGGCCCCAGATTTTCACATCTGCTTCACTATGCACTCATATATGCATGTAGCTTTAAGCATTTGAAGTTTCACTATCTTCCTTGGTACTATTTCCACAATAAAAATTATATGGATCCAATACTCTTGTCCTGTAGTTTCTCTCCTTATGTGATTTTCACAGTGGGACCCTCATTCTGAAATTAGCGGCATGTGGTTGCCCACACAGTTCTTCCCAAACATTCAAATTCAGAAGGGGAAACAGATGATAATTACCTTATCTCCTCCACAGTGAATGTAGTGTTTTGTTTCTACTCTAATCATGCTGTCCTGGAAATCAAGACTTACACTTGAAAGGCAGATGTTTCATGATCTTTTTCTTCACAGCTGAAGCAATAAAATATCACAAAAAAAAAAATCAATTAAGTCTCAATACTAACCACAGCCCCATCAAACAAAGAAGCGGAAAAAACCCTTCCAAAACCCCAAAGGAAAAGATAAGTAAAAAAAATCCTATGGAATTTAGTTTCCCATAGTCATTCTAACAGCATCTATTAACAACTGCCTGAAAAAAAACCCACCACACATGTATAAACTCACTGTCTTTGAGAAATAAAATATACCTCCAAAACAGTGTTTCTCAGAATATGAAATGTACCTCTTTGAGGAAAAGACTTCGCTGAAGGACTATAGGAAGAAGAGCTTTTGTGAGTGGGCACATACCAGTGTTTCAAGGCCAAAACTTTTCCAGTCTCTGCTAAACATAAGTGCTGAATAATTCACTTACATATTTGCAAAATCTGCCTAATATTCTGTATTGGGTGCAGGTGCCCAGGCGCAGACAGCGGGTTCTGCAGGGCGGCCTCTGTGAGGAGAGGCCGGGGCTGGCCCGTGCCGGACACAGCCGGTTCCAACCTGTTCCAGCCAACCCACAGCAGGGCACGGCTCAGCCCCTCAGACAAGATGGTGGCCTCTGGAAAACATATTTAAAGAAAGGGCAAAATGCCACACAGGCCAGTGAGGAGTGAGGAAAAATAAGTGTGAGAAACAGCCCTGAGGCTGCAGACCCCCAGGTCAGTGAAGAAGAAGGGGAGGAAGGGTGCTCCAGGCGCCGGAGCAGAGATTCCCCTGCAGCCCGTGGCGAAGACCACGGTGAGGCAGGCTGTCCCCCTGCAGCCCATGGAGGTCCACGGTGGAGCAGATACCCACCTGCACCCCGGCCAGGACCCCACGCCGGAGCAGGTGGACAAATCCTGAAGGAACCTGAAGCACGTGGAGTGCACACACAGGAGCAGGTCCCTGGCAGGAGTTGTGGCCTGTGGCGAACCTGTGCTGGAACAGTCCCTTCCTGGAGGACTTTACCCTGTGGAGAGGACCCATGCTGGAGCAGTTTGTGAAGGACTGTACCCCACGGGAGGGACCCCACACTGGAGCAAGGGAAGAGCGTGAGGAAGAAGGAGCGACAGAGAGGAGCTGCTACAGGCTGACCAGGATTGCCATTCCCTATCCCCCTGCACTGCTCAGAGGCAGGAGGAGATATAGGAGGCAGAAATGAAGGAGTGAAGTTGAGCCTGCAAAGAAGGGCATTGGGGGAAGTTTTTTTAGTTTTTGTCTTTGTTTCTCACAATCCTAATCTATTTTAATTGACAATAAATTAAATTATTGATCTTAATTAATAAGATAATATAGTGTGTGTATATATATATCATAGTCAAATATGTTTCTCCTGTTACAGTGATTGGTAAGTGATCTCCCTGTCTCTATCTACACCCGTAAGTTTTCTGTCTTATTTTCTCCCTCTGTCCTGCTGAGGTGGGGGACTGAAGGAGTGGCTGGGTGGGAATTTGACTGCCAGCCAACCTTAACCCACCACATATTCTTATGTCCTTTGTTTGGATAAGGAAAAAAAATACACTCTCATACCTGATTTTGTGTAAATTTGTAAGCTGTCCTCTCACACAGATCGTCAAAGAATATGAAGATAAATGTCTCTGTAAATTTTATCTTCCATTCAGCAGAAAAAAAAAAAAAGTGGGTATACTTTAAGTATTTTAATTGATAAACACTGGATTTTAGCTAATTAGCTAATCTATTAAACTAGTATACCTTTTGTCTAATGGGGGTAGATCATATATATATTTAATGTGGGACAGAGTATCATGCACATGAAGCGTATCCACATGTGAACTTTACAAGCCAGAAGAAAGAGAATAAGAACATAAGAAGATTGAAGAGAGGGTATGGGTCTAGTTTAAGAGATGGAAACAAGCATTGTGACAGTGCTGCCATGAACAAATAACTGATTCAGAAGCTCAAAAAGAGCTGAAGGCTTTTGTATTGCACAGTGGCTATCTCAAAAAAACCAAAAAACTTTTCCACCTCAACAGAAAACATGAAGCAAATGCCTGTATGATTATTTACTTCACAATATTCTGGACAATGTATGTGATGAACAACACAATGATTTCAAGTTAATGTTGCAAAACATTGTGAATCAGCTTCCAGGGCACTGAGGCAGAAGGTAAAATCCTGTTGACAGCAGAAATGGGTATTAACTGAAGATGAATAAAGGGAAGGATTCATTCAAAACCTAAATGATAAACCAAAAATCAATGATAATATGTATCCACATATTTTCCTCATTGTGCATTGATTATAAAATGGTAGAAATGTAAGCTGTTGCCGCTCAACACAAATTAACTTCAGTTTAGAAACTTAAAATAAATACAGCATATAAGGGTTTTGAGAAGAAAATCTTCAGTGATAAGTGCAGCTCTTACGTGGCTGTTTCAAGAGTTTGTTAGACCAGCTGCATGTTCAATTACAAAATCTGAAAAAATCATATCCAGATATACATGAATATGGAAACTGAAAAAAATGTGAGACAGAGTAACTATATATTGAAGGATACAGTTTGCATCCCTGGATAACACTGAAGCTGAATGTAGTGCCAACAGAATGTGTTTATTTCCTCTGTCTATATTATCATAACTAATTTTTACCAATTCACTTTATAGAAATGGTGATAACAGAACATCTTCTAGAATTTTTCAGGCTTTCAGTTAACTGGTACTATTAAGTGTGCCTTAAATTTAAGATATATTTTTGTAATATTGGAGTCAGTGGTACTATAGATCTTTCGCAGAACTCTAAATAGCTTTATATATCAGTTGCTCAGTGAAATATTTTAGGTTTTTAATTCTTGTAATTATATAGATTGCTGAAGCAAATATGGGCTAAATTAAAGTGTCTAGAATGGGAACAAAGACTGTGATTTGTATCATCTAGGTTTTTATGGACAGGGGATAGATATCTACGGTAGTTATCCTAGGATACCTTCATAGTAAATGAAAAGAAACACAAGCACATGTAAAGGCAGCCTTAAATGTTTTGTTCACGCTTAACTTTACCCAACTTTTAGATGCCCAAGTTAGACAGGGTAAAGCATATGCAAAATGAGTCCAAAGAATATACTTTAAAAATTAGAAATTCAAAATAAGAACTCAAAATAATGCAAAATTAGGTGGGAAAGAATATTAAATATTAAACAAATGGTGCTAAACAGTAGAAACCAGTCACTAGGAAGAAGTAATGCAAATAGACTGAATCAGTGATGAGATTAGTATACAGAAATTCCCTCATCAAAAGGCAGTAACAGCATTCACAGTAGGATAATGATGGTAGAAACTAGAAATTAAACACTAATGGCCTCCATACCTAATATTTGACCTCTCCTGCCACCCAAGCCAAAGTTCCTATTTATGTACTCTATTACCATGCATATTCTGTGGTCAGAGAAACATTACTTTGATATTGTACAGTACAGTGTAAGCTTTCATCTGTTCTGTATAATCACAGTTATCCCTAATGATGTATTTACATAAAACATATTTCTAGCCTAATTTCAATAGTGAAGTCAAGCAAAACTCTCAGAGAACCCATGCAAAACCTTAGAAGTTATTTTTGCTGATGATAGTAATGAATGTTTTATAATACAAAATTCGGATTTTTTTGATTGTCTGGTTTTCCAAAATTGAAATGAATATGTATACGCATTTCTATTTCATGCTGTGCTGTTCTTAGCCTAATTGCATTTCTACTTTGACTTGACTGCTATTTCTGCAGCACTTCACAAAAAATGTGTGTAGATATATACATACATATATATGCATGTTTTTCATACTAAAAGTTTTAGAAAAACTGAAATTTAAAAGAAATAGGTACTTTTGTCCTCTATTACAATTTATAAAAAATGAAACACACAATCCAACAAAAATTAATGGCCTGCAAAGAAATATCAACATTCAATCATGTGTATATAAAAAGAAACACATAGCTGATTTTTGCACAGATTTCACATTTTTGCTAGTTGTTTTACAAGGATTAAATTATCTCATCTCCGTAGAAAGTTCATGAACAGAACACAAAACAGAGCTTTATAAGAAATCAGGAAGACGCAGATTTGCTAGCGATAGAAATTAAAAAAGATAAATAGATGATGCATTCAATAGTTCAGTAGTTCTAAAGAACTCTTTCTATTCCTTCAGAAAAGGTACATGTTTAGAAGACGCAATAAAATTCAAACCTGTTAATATTATCATATCAAGTTTTTATGGTCACAAAGCTCTTTTAGAACAAAAAGGCAAAACCTAAAACTTATCTTGTGCATATCAATCTCAGAATGACCAAAAAGCAGATTAGAAATCACACAGGTGAGACAAAAGAGTGAGGAATATTATCAGACCTTGAAAAAGTAAAAGAATAGGGTGCCAGAAATACAAGACTACAAAAGAGAAATTAAAAAAAATAATCACTAAAACATTTTTAATGAGCGTTGCTGTTTCTTTCTCTTATGCTGTGATGTTATCATGCTTTAAAGCAGAACAATTTCTTATTGGTTTATAGGAAAATTCCAGTAGTAAATTAATTGTATTAAATAAATTTGAATAAATGCTTTCACAGATTTCCCATTTTAAAATAATTTAAACTGTATATATATATATATTTTATTTTTTTTCCCCTGGTGAATGAATTTAACTAGCTATATACAATCATACAAATGCTATTGGAATTGGTAAATTTAGTTTTTCTTTCTTAGTCTGCTAGAATCATGAGTTCAAAATAGAGCATTTCAATATGCATACAAACACATCTGGTTTTAAATTCATTACTGCAGTACTTTATAGAAATAATTGTTTGGTTATCATTCAAAAAACGTAGCAGCTTTAACTTTGTGTATGAAAATCCTGTGAAGTGCCATTTATAACTCCTTAAATTTGTAAGTCCCTTAGACCATCAATAAGCCAGACTCTATTCAACAGGTTTCCTTCGACTGGAAAATAGTCATTGTTTTACAACACTTCTCATTCCAGAGGAACAACGTAAGACTGCTAATGAAGCAAACAGTTCTGTTTCTTTTCTACCCTCTTACTTTCGTTCTGAGATGAATGTCAAAGAAGAAGCCCATCTAGAAAAATTAATAAAAGTTTGAGGACTGAGCTTTTTATAATTTCATTGTGGATAGGGCAGCAGAATTTAAATCATGAAGATGTTAACAGACATTACCCTGTCCATCATCAAGCTGTAAAAGTTCACTGAAGTAAAAAGAGCCAAGGTGGCTAAACCAGAATGAAAGTGGTTTGCTTTATCCTCAGTACATACCTTGAATTAAAATAGTACGGTTAATTTTTTTTTTTTTTTGCTAGTGGTACAAATCATAGTCTGTTCACATATACACACACACACACATACACACACTTCATATATATCTAATATAAGGTGTATTTGATATAGCAAAGCCTGCACCCAGCTAGGTATATATTAATTTTATGGTACAAAAATAACCCTCATCACATTAACACAACAATCAATCATCAGATGTCAAGGCTCTACTGTTTCCTTAGACAAATTACCAGGAAACAGGTATTTCTGAGATGACTGTGAATTAAACTTATACATTAAAAAAGAAAAATACAAAAAATACTAACAGAGAAAAAGTATTGTTATTTTTCTTTCAAAGAACAATAGAAATCAAAATGCAAAATAATTTTGTACTTAATTTAATAAAGCAGTTTTCATTTGAGACACAGAGTTCAGCCAGTGGTGTTTGTAAGAACAGATTAAATCACTTTTCAGATTTAGAGGGTAGCTGGCCTAGAGGAATAGTCAATACTATTGGAATGAAAATATCTTTATTATTACAAACACAATTCATTACTAATTAGTAGATACATTATTTTACCTGCTGCAAAACTCCCAGTGACCTCAGTGAGATGAGGCTTTTGTGTCTATTTTCGCAAACGTTTATAAAAATTCCACCGCTTACTATGCAGATTCACTTTGTATAATTTGAAATGGGCATTATTAACATGATTGACATATATGTACAGGGTAGGAAAAGCTATTGCATCGTACTTATTTCATAGAACAAACTCAAAGAAATTATACTTCTTATCTCTTAGCAACTATGCAAAAAACCTTTCTTGCACACACGCATATTCAGTGATCCAAACCCACAAATTGTTAAGTAGTAGGTACAATTATGTGACTAAACTGTACCTTTAGTCACATCGTTCAGTAAAGTTTCATAATTGAGAAATACTTTAATCATTACCATCGCTACTGAAGGATCTATGAAGCTAAATCATGAGCAGAGCTCTTTTGTATTAGTTATGGTTATGAGTTCTTCTCACCTGTCCTTAGCCATCTAAAAGTTAAGTATGCTAACAGCAACTTTTAAAGCAGCTCTTCCTTTCCTACCCCACCATTTAGATACATTTAATTTGTTAGGATACGCCATCTTCTTCCTCAAGTTACTACATCAGAAGCCCAGATGACTACAGCAGGCTAGATATTTAGACGGTAAAAGACTGTGAATGGATCCTATCTCAAAATACATTCTTTTCTCCGGAGAAAGTTTATATGTAATAAATCCAATCAGCAAATTCCTACTGCAGCGCCGCAGTAGGCTTTAAGCCACACTTTGATGACAACGCTATGGAAATAGTAGGCACATATAACTACCTAGGGGAACTGATGACTTGAGACCGAGTTCTCAGAGCTTCCCCTCCAAAGTCATCTCCAAATCAGATGGGAACTGCCGGTGAATGCAGGGTTCAAGATAGGAAAGGAGTCCTGTACTACTGGAGTTGTTTCATCGCAGCTCCACCTGCATTGTTGGACCCTCAAAGAACAGGGGCCCAATATATCTTGACCTGGCAATAGCTGGACAGCCAGAAACTTGGATAATAGAAATCATTACTTTTTCACTTCATTGTTTTATTTTTATCTCTATCTCTAAATTTAGCCACCGATGTCTTTGATCTTACAAACACTTTACGAGACATGCACAGTTTCACTCTCATCTGATTTAAACCTCCGGGATTCTTCTCAAAAGAAAACATCTGAATGCTTTGACTGTTTTGAATAAAGTGTCTGCTGGTTTAGGAGCTAAATTTTAAAAGCAGACTTTAATATGCAGTTGCATAATAGATATAAATATATCGATAAAAGAATTTGACATCTACTCATATGCATAAACAGATGAAGCTTAACTACACAGTTGACCTCTGAGATGCTAAAGCTTGTGGAAAACATTCAATTCACAAATCATTGCTGTAGCACTATACAGTAAATAAACAAAAATTCATTTCATGGTATTTCAATTTTTATGGTATTGTTTGAGACACAGTCTGTAGATTGCTATTACTTCTACTATAAAAAATTGTAATATTACAGTGGTGACTGGTAGTGTGGATCTAGTTATAGGTCTGCCAGTTTTTTCTATTATAAACCTCTATTTTAAAGGGCTTAGAACTACACTATGAAATCTTCAAATGAGCATGTTGGAAACAACTTACACGTACACAGACACACAGACACACTTAACGCATATATCTATAATTTTCAAAGGTAAACCTAAAATAAGAAATAAAAGTGAAACAAAAGAACAACAATCTGGATTCACTAGGAAACACATACTGTTGAAGTAACATTAAAAGCCTGGAAACTTGTAGTTAAATTCATGCTACAAAGAATTGCTAGAAAATCAAAATATTTTTCTATCTGTCTCTGTAGCACAATGTAAGAATCAGAACAAGTCTGTAGTAACAACACTGGTGGTCTAACAAACATTTAGGGAGGCATCAGTGGATAAAGATGGTCCCAAAATACTTCTCACCCATCTTTTAACTCTTTCACCTACTCCATTAGAAAAGGAATGTTGTGTTTATATTTTCTCACAGTATTTTTATGAATTATCATAACTTTCTCCATCTAGTCTTCCCATACTCTTTGCTCTTGTATATTTACAGCAAGGAAGAAGGAAAAATAAATAAACGTTTAAACAGTAGATTTAGCAGTAATGAGATCAGAAACCAAAAATCCTTAGGGAATTCTGAAACTATTAAAAAAAAAAATGGAATTCTGAATATTATTGTTTAAATTATTTTCAAGCAGAAAACCTAAGGTTTTTTACTGAGACAAAGAAAAGACAAAGGACTGGTTTAAAAATCTTCCTGACACAAACTGCTTTAAAAATCAAGTATTGAAAACATTTTTTCTAGCTATAGTGTTAATATACTGTAGGATTTTGTAATACACAAGGACATGGAGGGTTTTATGCTCTATATTTCTCTACTTTATTACAGACTGCCACAAATACTGCAAAAAATCCCCACTAGCAAGTATAATACCACAAATAACACTACTACTACTACCAAATATACCTATGATTAATTAAGCATATATATATATATGCTATTACAAATTACTATCAGCAACCAATAATACAGTATCAATCAGTAGTATGGCAGTGATCAATCATACAGCAACAACCAAGTAGGTACGTACTATTACAGGTTACTACAAACATCATTAGTGAAGCAACTTATCAACAATATAACAGCAGATATATTTATGATAGATTACTTATGTGGATATATAATAGCAGTATCAAGCATATTAGATTTTAGAAGAGGCCAAACCATCCCAGAGGAGAGGACAAACCAATTTCAAAGGGGGACCCAACCATCCCAGAGGTGGAAGGACAAGCCAAACTAACCATGACCCATGCCACAGAGTCTAGAGTCAGCCAGGCATTTCTGATGAGAGTCCATGATCTTGTAAAAAGTTTGTGAGAAATTCAGCCTGTTTAGGTCAGGAAAGGTATGTGAAGCATGGGAAGCTCTCAGAGAGGGAAGCTCTATTTTGGATTAAAATTAAGTCCTTTTCACATCATGAAGACATAAGAGGGTGTAAGACACTATCACTTCAAGCAGGCAATAGATGCTGTTAATTCCTTTTTTTTTTTTTTAAACCTCTAACAGCCAATAGGTGATTATGATTTCTGTTCTTTCAGATCAATTTTTTTCCCCAGACTGCTTCCACCTCCACAGATGATAAGTTGTCATTACAGTCCCTCGAGTTTTGTGCTTACCTATGATATCTCAGGTTGCCTCTCGTTTCTAGGATCCCCAGCTATACTTCAAGGATGTCAGCTGCACTTTTCAAGGATGTTTTTGGTTCCCAGGCTGGCAGGCATTTTCTCTGTCAGTATTTTTCAGCAGACTTTTTCTATTGTTCAGTAATTTTCCTCTTCTAACCAGGCCACCTTTATGGCTGCTTGCATCACTTATTAACAAATCCAAATCACTAGTACACTGGAACGGTGCATCTCCAGAGGGTGAAAAAATCCTAGGCTGTATCTGATATACTGTCAGACTGCCAATAAGTCTGAAGGAAGCTTTAAAAAAAAGTACAGGGACACATTTAGCTGTTTGTAGATGAGGAACAATCAGTAAATATTATGTCCGCTGTGTTTCTGTTTACAAGAAAAAAAAAAAAAAGAAAAAAAGAGAACTCTAAAGGCAACAGGAAAAAGTAAGATAAACTTTTCTTGTTCTTGATCACTTTCAAATACACTTGTAAACTAATACTTTCTTAGAAAAGTCTGGGTTTTCTTTCTTCTTATGAGCCAAAGCAACTAAAATGTAAAAGTGAAAATTTTTCCACAGGAGTTTCTGTGTTATTTCATTAAGTAGTTTTACTTTGCTTTTAGAGAAAAAGCCAAACTCTTGAATGTAAAGGCTTCAGAATGTGTGCCCATTAGCTAGCATAGTAATCCACACTAATCTATAAAACAATATTGTGGTTTAGAAAAAAACCTTAACAGCTGAAGCCTAGTGATAGATGTTTTCAGGAAGCCTCTACAATGAGCATGACTGTGGTGGGCTTGTCTCACGTCCCCATTTTTCAGGATGACGACCCAGGTTTGCCAATTCCAAGCTCAAAGGTTAGGGTGAAACGACACCAGGGATCCTCTAACTCACAAAACTTTTAGTCGGTCACAACAGGAGTTGGCATGAAACCACCTCAGTGAACTGCGTCACACGCGCGAACCGCACGTCACCCAGCAGGCCCCGCGAGCCCTGCTTCTCTGGGGACCAGCTGAGGGGAGAAGCCCCGGAGATCCCTCCCGCCCTGTCAGGAGGTTCAGAGCGGAGCCCCCGCCTTCCAGACTCCTTCTCAGAGAGGAGCCCGGGGCGGCTGGACCCGCTCCCCGTCCCAGGCTCGGCCGGCGGTCCCTTCTCTAGAGGGGCGAGGTGTGGGGGTTACGGGGGAAAAGAGGAAGAAAACAGAGACGAGAGGACGACTCTTCCCTCAGCCCGCCCAGCGCTGCGCTGCCGGAGAGCGGGCGCCCTGAGGGCTGCCTCCGCTCGCGCCCTTTCCCCCTCTCCCTGCCCCTCCTTCGGGCGGGCCCTCCGGCTCATGAGGCTAACCAGGCGTCCCGGCGGTTCGCGCTTCCAGAGCCTTCGGGAGAGGGGCGGGCGGGCCCGGGGGGGCCCCTGGGGGGGCCCTTCTCCCTCCCTGCAGGCGTGACCCTGGTTGGAGCTCCTGGCCGTAGCCGGGGAGCTGCCCCGCTCCGCCTGTCAGCAGGGGGAACCGCGCATGCTCCCTGCGCCGGCCTCCCTCCGCGCCCTGCCGCTGCTGCTGAGCCGCCTCTGCCCGGCGGTGCGGCCGGGCCCGGCAAGCGACGGGTTTGAGGCCATAACGCTCTCTGTCCCTCACAGCTTGAGGGGTGAAGTACAAGGGAAAACAGGAGAAAGAAGAGTACCACTGAGCTGTTCCTTAATTTTCGTAAGAGTTTTTATTTTATTGTGAGAAAGGGCTGGTCATGATCGAGGCAGTACGTGAAATCAGGCCTGCCCTGACTAGTTATTAAAAGGGCTGATTGGCTCCTTCTGGCAATGTACAAACTGCAGAGAACAACAGTCTCATCTGATTGCTTCCAGTAAACTCAAAATAATGTTGCATATTTTTGTGTGCAGATATATAACTATTTTTGCAGAGAAAAAATATTTTAATAAACTGATGGACTGTTGATATACATGGACACCTCTATCTTGGACAGATTTTTTTCTATAATAATTCATATTGCCTACTTCAGTGGAGCCTTATGGGCAGGTATGAAAGTTAAGGCTGCACACCTGGGAGGAAATACTTGCTAGGCATTACATAGAGGAGAGAAAAGCAGAGGAGATGTTGGAGAGTGGAACTTTATCATTCACCTGAATAAGCAAATGAAAAACTAAAGGTGGATTTCCTTTGTAGGCAACTTTCCTCTAGTAACAAACTACAAATATAATCTTGGGAATGGGCAACTCAAAGTATCAAAACACATGAAGGACAGTATATATTTTTATCTTAAGAAAATACTTTTTTTTTTTAATAAAATAAAGAACAAAGCCAAACTGTGTTTTCATCATTTTTTCTTTTATGCTCATTACGAGACATGAGAGTATAGGATTTCAGCACTGGGAAGTTCTTTTGAAAATTAAGTAAACTCTTACAAATGGGATAAAATCAGTGTGTTGTTATAACATTTAAGTTCCAAGTAATCAACCTCTTTTTGATGAAAATGCAGATTTATGGGAAAATTTTAGGTGATTGCCACTGAATATATCATCATGTAGAGAAATACAATGTACCTCCCAGTTCACTGAGAACACCGCTCACTTCTTCCTCAGCAAGACTAGCTATTAAACCAAAATGGGCAATACCATACTGAGATCTTAGTTAGTAAAATTTGCATTCTTTAGTTCCTACTTAAAAAAAAGTTCTCTTTATTTGATTATTGTCAATAATTACTTTCTTGTCAGTTGCACTATAAACAAAGATTAATAACAGTTAAGACAAAAATCACAGAACTTATGAATTTGAAGGAGGTAATTTCACCTGCAAGCAATCATGCTTTACATTTGTGAAGCCATTTCAATTCAAAGATCTTAAAGACATGTGAAAACATTCATTAATCCAGCTTCACAGTCCTCCCGAGAAATAGATCTTGGAAGTAAATTTCAGGTATCACTGTCAGAAATTCTACACTAGTAAGAGTTTTGTCGTGGCAGACTCAAGCTATGTACTCCCCTGTGGCTGCAGAGAAAAATGAAGAGTAAATGAGTAGATACTGATTTTGCTACTGGGAGCATTCAGGAGAATAGCAAGTTACTAAAGATTGCACAACAGAACACGCAGAGAGATCACATGATGAGTTAGTGCCAGAATAAAAACTAGAAGAGTGGGAAGTCCAAGACATGACTAGGCTGGAAATTTAATATTAAAGTGGAGTTTGTGGTAAATTTGATATTTGTGCTAGTATTTAGGAATATATGAAATTATTTGTGTCACATAAGAGCATTACTAGGATTATTTTTTTTTAAATCTTTTTTACTTTACAATCAGTCTCAACTATGTGCTTAGTATTTTCATAGATACATAGGAAGGCCATTTAGAAATTAAGTACATCTCTTTATATTTGTATGTTTCCACTTTTTTGCCTACCAATCTATAATAATTTATTTCTAAGATTTTTATAAAAGTAAGGCTATGATTTGTTACTGATTTTACCCTCTTCTTGATCACTGTCCTATCTTTTGTGTAGTAGAGTTAAGTCACTATTGGATGCAATCATCTGTAGTGCACAAATATAAAATACAAAGTTGAAAAAAATCACTCTGAACTATGAAATAACATACAAAGCAGACACACTGATTCATGAAGAAAAACATTTGGCTTATTAAATCCAGTGACTGTGCTTTTAAACTCAATATACTTGAAATCATAGTCATGTTTATCTAGCAAAGATTTTAAGAAAACACCACTGACAAAGGAAATATTTTAAACACGAAGCACAGCAAATATCCTAATAAACAAAACCAACACATAGCACTTTAGCATAAGAAAATGTTCTTATGGACATATTACAAAAAGATCGAGTTCTTCTTTGGGGACCTATCCTTACCAAGATTATTTTGAAGGACAAGAGAAAAACACATTGTTTTGGGTACACAGAAATTACCTTTATAATCATAGTCTTACTAGCAAAGTTTTTTCAATATGTGGCTTTTTCCTTTTCTGAAGTTGAAGGACCTGACCAGTCATACATGAGGAGCACGTAACTTCATCTTAAGAAGTGCTATGACAGTTTCCCCTCCACCTACTAGCTTTGCATGGGATTTTGGATCTGTACATTGTTATTCTTCCCAGGATTTCTGCCTCTTATGCTGTGACTGTGTTATTTCACTTAAATCGGGCACCATTAATGGGCATGGCTGCAGATTTTATTTGATGCAGGTGTGGTTTTGCACAGCATATGTGCATAAAAACATCCACCTGTTCATTAACAGAAGATTTAAATATGTTTTGATACTTGTTTTCAGCTTAACAAGTTAATTGAGAATACAATACTGATGCTGTGCCAGGGTGGTCTGAATGAAATACCGAACACATGATATCACTCTTGTTCTTGCCAACAGTGTCAACAGAGTTTATTAATGATCCAGTGATAATCTTGACACCTGGACAACTGCTGAACAAAAATGGAAATGCAATTATGCCTGAGAGATGTGCTTACAAAACAATATTTCTGACAAGACGGTAGTTTTCTCACACAGCTGTGATTGGTGCCGTGCTTGAGCTAGTCTTCTGGAGCTACACAGGAGTTTCTTTTCCTCATACTGCGTTCTTTTTTGTTGGTGGTTTTGTTTTTTCCGATCAGCTTGATAGATATATAAATACATTTAAAACATTAATTTGCAAATAATATATATTTCATTTACAATTAAGCCCATTTCCACATATCATCTCTTCCCATTATGACTGACAGCAATTGGCCACAGATTTACTTCATGCATATTTCACTGTTTCTCTTTATGGTTTCAAGAACTGAAGGAAAAAGATACACTTTAGTTTGGGTTGTTAGCACAAACTGAAAATGAGTATGCACAGTACTAAAACCTTTACTACTTCTGTTAGCCAAGTACAGCTGCCATACTGGGTGGATGACAGACCTGTATTGGTCTGTTTAAGCCAAAATGCTTCACTGTGAGAAGGTTCATTCATATTTGCTTTTTCAAGCTGTTCTGTGAACTGGAGGACTGCAGAGAATCTGTATTTTTTCGGCTGTGGTTTGAAAAGGGAGTGTCCTCAAATTGTACCTTGAGGTTTTCCTGTCAGAAGTTTTGTACAAATTGACTGCTGGAGGTTGTGTCAGAGAAATGACAGGTTCAAAGGTGGTGACTCAAAAAATATGAGAGTGCGCTAAAACATATTTCTGCAATTTCTCTTAGCACAGGTCAGGAGAGTGAAAGAAAATTAAATACAGATTCACATACCATCACATAGAGAACGTAATTTTAATAGCAGCTTTTCCTTTCAGAAGAAATTTCCTCAAAGTCATGAGAAGATAATGTTCTAATGTAATGTCTCTATTTATTTCTAATTACAAGTTTTCCTCCCCTTTTGGAAGCTGTCAGTTACATGTGTCTCACTGTGCCATTTCCTAACATTTTCCTCCTGAAGTCACTGTTCAGCAATGACCTTACAATGAATAAAAGACATTCTCTAGTGAAATGCAGCATTTATACTTTACAGACAGGTCTTCCGACCTGCTGCTTGAACATCAAATGGTTGCAGCAACAATAGCTACTTAGAAAAGCATATCAAACCACTATCAGTTGTTGTGGTATCCTGTGGCTAGTGGCCAAAACTTGATACCTTGGAGCAGGAAACTATAGTGCTTTTTTTTTTTTGCTGTCAGTAATGAGCCTGGGTATTGAGTAAAGGGAAAAATGAGACAGTATTTCTTGACAACTTTACACCTTTGGAAGGTACACCTTCCAAAACCATTTTTAGTATGAAAATTGTTACTTGATTTTTCTGGAGTGAGAAGAGCTTCAGCACTTCAGACATATTCTGGCACTTTTAACATAATGGGTAAAATATATCCATGACCAAATGAATTGGCAGATAATCCCAGCTTAGCACTCTTAGTGATTCCACCTTGTGATGACAGATGTCTGTGTCTGTCTCCTTTACAGGGATAGTTTTTGTGCCCTTTGCCTCTCCTCCTGCCATCGGGCATTACACAGAAGAGTCTGGCTCTGTCTTGTTTATTCCCTCCAGTCAGGTATTTATGCACATTGATAAGATCCCCCCTTAGCCTTCTCTTCTCTAGGTTAAAAAGTCCTGGCTCTCTCAGCTTCTTCTCATATGACAAATACTTCAAGCTCTCAGTTTTCTTTGTTCGTTGGACTTACTTCAGCAGGAAGGATAACCTCTCTCAGCCTCCTGGTAACACTCATCCTAATGCAAGCCCAGAGTACTGATGGTTGCCTTTGCCAGGAGGACACATTGCTGACTCATGGTCAGCTTGTTGCCCACCAGGATGCTAGGCACCTTTTCTGCAAAATGGAAGATCCCTTGGGAGCAGTCTGAGTATGGTCCAGATGGACCCTGTTCTAAAGAGCTCTTTATGTCAGTTTGGCTTCTTGGGAACAGGGACTTGAATCTGTATTTTCCATGTCATGGATTTCCTAACCCCATGCTATTGGTTATTTTAGGATGAATTTACTTGTGTAATTAATTACGGTTTTCTTCATCCTAGAAGACTGCTTTAATCACCGACCAATTCTTTCCCTGTCTTTTGGCATTGATCACCGATGGCGTTTGGTAAGTTATGTCATACGAAATTTCAAGCTTCTGCTTCCTCTTTCCACCCTAGAAAGGAATCTGTAATATCCACTGTCCTGAAGTCCCTTCTGGGCCAACGGTGTAGCTACAACATTATCTTTCATATCCATTAATTACCTGGGAATTACCTCAGTTCCTTTGGGAATCCAGCCTTTAATTAGTAGCATGCTCTGTTTGCAACACAAAGTGGGAATATCCAGCAATTTTATGAGCTATTCCACTGATTAACTAAGATAGTGACCCTGACAGGTTTACTGAGTTTCCCAGCTTGTACAGGTTTGAATGCATGCTACTTCCTCTGCCAGCTCCAATGGAGAAAGGAAGTGATAAATATTATAGCTCATTTGTATATATGCCATGGGTGATTTCTCTGTTACATTCTCATTGGGAGAAAACTGTACACTCGCGTAACAGACACGTGGGATCTTTATCTTTGTTTACAAGATACATATCACATGCATTACTGTTTATGAAAAAGAAGATGTATCTTTTGCAACAATGCAAATGATGCCATGTATTTAAATGGCCTGCATTTCTGACACAAATTAGTTGTACATCCTTTGATTTTCTTTTCCTAGACAGTTCTTCCTCTCCAAATTTCTTCATATTTTTCAATTAAAAAATCAAGTAGGGAAACTTTGTCATCTTCTCCTGCAATCCCCATCATCCCTCCAGAGACATGTAGAGTTAATTAACTTTAGTCTTTAATTTTACATTTAAGGAACATTTCTCAGGTGTGTAGTCCATCATGCCTCAAAGCTAAGAATCAAAATTAACCATATACATGCATTCTTTCCTGTTTAGCAGAGGGGATTAACATTCTGAAGAAGTAAAAAAAAAAGAAAAATCTTTTTGTAATAGGAAAAGAAATTTATATTTATCTTGTTATTTTATTCATGCTGACAGTTAAAAAAACACATTATATATTATACTGTATATGTGTATATGTATCTATCTGTCTTCAGCAGTTTTAAGGAGAACAGCTAAAATGAAGGATAAAGTATGGCCAGAGAAATAGTAGTGAAGGAAAAACGGCACATTTATCAACATTTTTGCAGGGAATTTTTGAAAGCAAAGTTATGGAATGGGCAAAAATTGTGTGATAAACAAAAACAGAATGTCCCAACTCTTCAGTCATTCTGTTTTTATAACAAACAAAATGTTAATTTTATCTTCTAGTACAAGTAACCTCAGCATTACTTTATATTTGGATTTCAGAAACATTCCAAGAAAGGTATTCAATTCCCACCTAATGACACATAAAATTCAGAAAGGGGGTGGATTAGACTACACTATTACATTCTTGAAAGTACTGTTCCTGACACCTTTTAAATAAATGCCATGTAAAATATATCCTACTGTCATAAAAATCTAAAAAGATATAATTTTTTTACACACACACACACACAAAGTAAAAAAACACAAAATCCAGCAGATAGATAGCCAACATAATGAAAATCACAATTCACTGTGCACTATCTGCAAAAAGTGGAAAAATGTGCAGGGATGTAAAATTACTGCCCATGAACCCTTAAATTCTAGGAAAGCATTCTGACTACTGATGCACGAAATGTTATTTTCAGCTCTTCCTTCTTGCTGCTTTTAGTTAGCTACTTTATAAGAATAAAAAGCAGGTTTATAAGAATAAAAAGATGGTCTTGCTTTAGCAGAACTAACTTTAGGCATGTTTTGTTGGTAGGAAAACTCATTTCTTAAGTGCAAATATTGTCTTATATTTTATCTCTTATAATTCTTAGTCATATTGAAGTCCATTAGGTGAATTTATCTTGTGTGTATGAAAAAGAATGCTGTGAACAAGAGTAGCTTTATATGAGAGCAAATGTTTTATAGTAACACTTTCAAAATCAGTCTGGTTAAAAAAGTCAGTGATAGGAAGTTTTGTCTAGTTTTTTTGGAAAAAAAGTAAAGCAAGCTCATTTTCATAAAATCAATTTGAAATGAATGAGCTGATGATTGTGGCATGACTAGCTACAGCTAAGAAAGTCATTAAAAAAAATTCTATGGTGGATGGTGCCATCATCCTTGTACATCTTTTGCCTTTGAAGAGATTATAGATTTTTCAGATTTCAAATTATGATTTTTTTACAAACTGTTCAAGAAATATTGTTCTGGGTATCATTATTTAAGGTATTGATTATGCCAGTTAACGAGATGTGTGGCCTATAACCAAAATTATAAGAAGTGTTGTGATCTAAGTGTATTGTATGATGCACATCACTCCATTGGAATACATTGACCAACACAGATCTGAAAGACATTTTCAATTGTAACTTTCCAGTACACAATTTGCTACAATGCAAAGGGTTTAGTAGTGAATTTATTAAAAATTTCTGAATCAATTCATTCAGTTTATCACTGCTCATATGAACTGTTCAATGCTGCCCATGTAATTCCAGTTCAGGAAATCCAAACAACACACTGAGACTTCTGTGCTATGTTAACTTGCAAGATCCTTTTTTATTTATGAGCCAGAATTTCCTCTGCCTGCCAATCTTTTTGCATCACTCTGACAATAAAAAGAGGCAGGAAAATCTCTGTGCACTTTATGGCCAGTTTAGAATCCATCATGCAGATTTGGTATAGATATCACAGCTACCCTTCTGCATACAGTGAAATGATCCAGGTGAAGATCTCTGTCTTTGCTGCAAAAGTATTTGGCAATAAAAAAATCAATTTGATTTTGTATGAGAAATAGTATTTGCAAATATTTTTATATGGATCTGCTTTCTTAGGAGGATATTAAGTAACTTAGGCTAAGCCCAGATTAATTTGAATTAAGTGTCACGTTCACCATTCTACTTGTACATGTGTGAAAATTCAACACCAGGTATTGGATCATCAACACTGTGTGTATTATTATATAACTACAAACCCTTATACAATCTTTAAATCTTCTTGACCAAAAAAACCCCCAAACCAAGAAACAAAGCAGGTAATTCATGCAACATTAACTGAACCATGTAAATCTTTTGTTGTAGCTTGAAATAGACTTTGTTGTTGTTCTCTCTCTTCTCAGAATGTAATGAAGGTTGCAAAGATATAAAGAAGCATATATATCTCTTTATCAGATGATTTTTTTTAGGTTCATATCTTTCAGAAATTTGCATATATACTATTATCCATCAAGATGTCCCACTTAATAAGTCAGCATGAAGCATGTGTTACACAGTTTTAGTTCTTCAGTGAATGGTAAAACAAGAAATAAAGGAGAAAACAAATGACCATTGTTAAATATAAAAAAGCAGATCATTTCCATTCTTTAAATAACTGTTTTGAAGTTGTCTAAAATAAGAAGCTGATATACATAATCATGTCTTTATAAAGAACTCTGTGTGTGATGTTCCTGAAAAATGATGGGATTATTTCTTCCCATCACAGAATCACTGTGATCGAGAAGATTAAAAGAAATAGAAGATTAAAAGAAATACATACATACACATAGTTCAATGTTGATCTTGAAAAATTGTGACCTGCCAGCAAGCTACAGTGTATCATATTCATAATAACACAGTTAAAAAGAAATATGCCTTTCAGATAGCTTTAGGAAACAACAGACTTAATCTGTGGTACACGGAGGAGGCAAATATCAGAAATTAAATATTTGCTCTTCAATTGATTGTTAGCAGCCACTCCTTGTGTATCTCTAGTGATTACTAACTTGAACTCCCCAGCTTTGCTCACTGCAAATAGATGTGTTTTCCCAGGATCTAATAATATCATGAGTATAGATCAGAATCATCACCTTGGAGTGAACGTGAAAACTTACAGTACATACTCTGGACAATTAGCATGACCTTGCCTTTTGAGATTACAATGATAACTGTTAGAAAAAAAACACAACAGAGACCCAAACCCAACAAACCTTTCAGTTAATAAGAACCATGAAGAACTCCTGTTTTGAAAAGTAAGATAAATGGAATAAATCTAGAAAGCTCGTATAAGGACTAAACAAAACGTGTAATTTCTTAATGTGCCTTTTGAGTGAAGACTGATCTAGGAGTTTTGATAAAACTGAAAATATTACTGAATTTGTAAAATATGGAAAAGCAGTAGAAAAAATTAGAAGGGACAACATCAAAGCACTTCTTCATTTCTAAATCTAATAGTTTTGTTTTGAGGGTGGTCTTCTTTCCTCCTTAGCCACATTTCTTATTTAACAATTGAGACAAATTTAAAGAAAAAAACTTAACACAAAAGGATTAAACAACCCTGAACCTAAAATAAAATGCCTTGTGCTTCAAGTTGAATAAAAAGTTTCAGACAGCAGCAACAACTTGGAAGTCTCTCTACAGAGTTACTTCATCTGAAGAAAACAAACTGGGTTTCTGATCCTTGTATTTGGCCATAATCAGAGGAACCCTGCTCTGGCATTCTGTTCTCCTGACATCTCATCTACCCATATGAGCAAATGACCTGATATGATCAAGGCTTGTTCCAAAACCAAAAGGGAATTCCCATTCACATTGAGATTCTCCCATGCACTGAAGACCCACTTCTTAAAAATCAATCAGGACTCAGTCAGAAGATATTTGTGGTTGACTGATATTTGTCCTGGTTGACAATCTAGCTATATTAAATCCCTCTGTTTACCACTTGTCCCGGTAATCTGTGTCCTTCAACACTGTATGATATTTTGTGAGTGTTAGAAGAAGTTTATTTGTGCTAAAAATGCTGCTGACCCACAAAACAACCCTAATGCTTGGAAGTCTACTTAAAACCTGAGTTATAAATTATGTTCTGATGCTGTTCTCTTGCTCTGCCTGAAAACCTACTTAAAAGAACCAAAACCAAAACCTGTAGGATAGAGCTGTTTTGTAAAGTAAAAGAAAGACATAAAGCTCTCTAACATATTAAGTAGATTTTAAAAAGTTTAATTTTATTTTGCAAATTCAATGAATTTAGGCTACCCTTAACATATGTATAAATTTCTCTTTCAGTTACATTCTCTTTGTCTCTTTTATGTCAGTAATTAGGTACTATCGTAACTTTTACAGAGAAACATAGCAGTCTGTTATACTTAGGATTTCCTCTGAAAGTTAAAGGAAGACATCTTCAGATTTTATGAATAAATCAATTTCTGCCAATTTATCTTAATCTATTTCACCATAAATCAACAGAACTTAAGTGCTTAGAAATAAGATCTTGATGTAGGAAACTATGAGATAGATTAGTGTTCAATATTCTCTGTGTTGTATGTCACTTTCGCCATCTCCAAGGTGAAAAATGAGTAATCTCTGGTGTATAGTTATTTTTAACTAACTATTCAAACAGGCCTTTTAGCTAAATACCCAGTTGTATCCAATTTTTAATTAATTTATGCCGGTTTTATGATCTGGGTCACAACAGTG
Organism: Haliaeetus leucocephalus; assembly: GCF_000737465.1. Classification (NCBI taxonomy): domain Eukaryota; kingdom Metazoa; phylum Chordata; class Aves; order Accipitriformes; family Accipitridae; genus Haliaeetus; species Haliaeetus leucocephalus. The sequence continues at coordinate 2,297,412 of NW_010973325.1, forward strand.
TCATTGAACACTCAGACTCCATTTGCAATCAATCTAGATTAAGTTGTTCATTGTAATAATTGACCTTTTATTCCTATACAGACCGTATGAGTCTCAAAGGATCTCCACATTCTTATCATCTTACAACTGGGAAATATTTTAAAAGCAACCAACCATTTTTTTTTGTTCATTCTGATATCCCATTTTTGTGGTCCAGAAATTCAACAGTGATACTGGGTGAAGATAGTGGATATAACAACTTACTGGCTACATATCAACTCACAGAGAGTTGGAATTCCAGGGTGGATCATATACCACTTTGTCCTCTACAAGCTAACAAGTATCGATCGCTACAGATCCATACAAGGTACATGTTTCTACAATTATTTCTGTAATTAACTTATAAAAATATTTAATCATTTTCTGATCCTTAAACAACAAAATATTGCATATCTTACAATGATTTTCTTTAATACAGCAGTATATGTCCTTGTCTTCATGGCTTCGTTTATTTCAGTGAGAAAACTTCTGGCTTTTCTGCTGTTGCCCTTTGATGCCAACTGCACAACAAGCTAGGAGAAAATTCAGGCATTTGGCACATGTATTTGAAGCTGAAATTTAGCCTAAACTGAGTCAATGTGAAGAATACAAACAAATATACCATAATACAGAGCAGGAACATAAACCTAGAATTTGTAAGTATGTAATATTGCAGGCATGATAAACTTCACAACTGTCAAAAATGAGACCTTTCTTTTGTGGAGAAAAAGAGACAGAAATGGAAAACAGTGCACTTGTGAAATTTGCCTAGATTTTGATTTAACTGCAACTTAAAATTGCCATCAGCTTACATGCAATAAAAAGCAAACCTAAAAATAAGTACAGAAACAGACAGAGGCATGGGTCTGAAAACTTCATGTGAGAAACAACAGGTTCAAGTTCACACTCCAAATCTGGCAGGTTCTTGACTATGTGCCTTTTTATTGCAGACCAGCACCCTTAATTCTGGGAGAGTCCCATCACTCTCCAACTTCACTTGAAATATTATAACCCTCCTTCCTTCTTCTAGAGGAAGCTCAGTAAAAGTGCCTATTTGATCTAGCACTGATTAACCCCTAGAAACTTCAGAACTTGTGCGAAAAAACATAATAGCCAGTATACAAAGTGGTAAAATTTTGTTGATCAGAGGGTAAATGAAGGAAGCGGCACAGTCGGATAACTGGACATTACCCCAATTAGAACACATGAAGGCAACAGATGTCAAACTGAAAATTGAAAATATTCCTGTATACGCTGTATAAATGAGCCGTGAAATTCACCATCAAAGTCTATAGGTTAGGTCGAAGCTTGGTGGGACACAAAGGGAGACTAGATTTTTAAAATGAAACACCATCATTTACTTTGGCTAGAACAAAGCACTGATAAAGAATATGTTCCACAATATGCCAGAGGGGAAGCAAAAAGTGTGATTATATGGAAATGCCACTGCTTAAGAATTGCTTTATGACATAGTTTTGGACCATGACAGGAGACAGCTACTGTATTTCTCATCATTTGCTTTTTATTCATAAAGATTTTCACACTTTCAATAGGAAGGGGACAATTAACAAATAACATTTGGAACCACACTGTGAAAGCAATGAGATTTCATCCTCCCTCCCTCTCCTCCCCCCACCTCCACTAAGAATTTGCTCGGAGAAGTTTGCAATTTCAGGGGGACAACGCTGAACCTCTGTTATTTTAGATGCTATCCAAATTAGGGAATAAGGCATTTTTCTTATATATGGCCTTTTGAAATTGAAACAAGTATATGATAAACATCACTGTATTCCTTCCATATGAATCAAGGCTTTGGTTTTATGGCTATATCAGTTTATTGTCTGTGACCTGGTTCACTACCCTGACTGTAATATGACTCTGCTTGTTTTTTACCTTCATATATACCTAAGAGTTTGAATTATATACTGTAGATTCATTGCTGGGGTAGTAATTAAATGATGCCAAATGTTTTTGTCCAACAAACCTTTCTAATCTTATTCTAAAATATAACATCAATAGCATCCTAAGAGTTCTGTGTTTTTGCCAGCTGTCTCTAGCTTTACAAGTATCTCACAAAAAACTAGGACTGTAAACTAGACTAATGGTCTCCTTACTTTCTAGTGCATAAGATACAGAATCTTTTATTCTGTTGCAGAGGATGGAGCCAGGCTGGAGAGCTGAACAGAAACATTGCAGCTGTTTTAATATGCTGTATAGAGAGAGACAGAAAAGAAACATGTTTTTTACTTTCCTGACCTCTCTGCTCCTTCCTAAAAATATGTAAGTGACAATTTTAGGTAGAAACAACTTCCCTGTCACTTAAAGGTTCTTCACACCACAATGCATCTTCATACCATTCTCAGTCAGAATGCTGACTTTAGAGACTGACCTATGACCTTCTGTCTGTATTTTTATGCTTTTGTGGAAGTCAGACCATTCTAACCTGAAACATATCTTAACGTTTACAAAGCTGTGTCCAGATTTATACAGAATGTGGGTTTCCGGAGTAATGTTTCCAATTGATTTTCTCCTAAATTCATAGAGTAGATAGAAGAATTTTCTGAAGTTTCTGAGCAAGATTCCATACTAGATGAATATAGGAAAATTGTGGGCAGACATTAGCACTACCAAGAAAAGAAGCACCTTAAAGATATCTCCTTAAGGAAAAGAGAAATAGCTCTGATTACAAGAAAATCAATTGTAAAAATGATCCACTATCAGTAGGAAAGTTACTTCTAAATAAGGTAAATGTTTGCTAAATAAGACAGTTGGTAAGTATACCTGAAGATTTCAGATACTGCTTTAAAAAGACAGGTGTTAAATTTTTCACAGGAACATCCCATCAATGTTTCCGTAAACATGAGAACCATTGAAAGAATTTTTGTAATCGTTGCTATTTCCTGCTGCTCTTCAAAAAATTGTCTTATCTATTGTTACTCAGCTTCTTTTGTTAAGAAATCTTAATGTGCAACACTATATAGAAATTACTATTTATATATACTGTATAACATACTTAGAAATAACTTCTATCATTCATAAATTTGCTACTTCCAATACTGAATGATATTTCATAGAGCTGATGCTGACTAGCCCAATTTTGAGTAATTACTATAAATTTGATACAAGAAGCAAATAGACATTTCAGGTGAAAACAAATTCCTTGCAATTCCCCACACATGCAATAAATCTAAATTATGCAAACCACCTGGGGAGACATATCAAAATATTTTCTACTTAGTGCAAAGACTGAAGATTTCAGGACTTGAATTTTACAACTTTCATATGCTAAATATGGCAGCAACTTTTTAACAGGAACAGCATTTACCATCCCCAAGTGCTCTGCATTAGGTAACAATATGTAATGCAGTCTTCTTGGATATATCTGTCATAACCCTTGGTACTTCTGTCTGCATTGCACCTGCGAATTGACTTATTACACAGTCTCACTGAGCCTAGTTGGTATGTAATCTGTGCCACTCCAGATCCCCAAAATATCAGCTATTGCAGTTCCAAAAGTTTAGATGCAGCTTCAAGAGGCAAGTCAAATGTTACGTCCTTTCCTTTGGTCCATCACTTGCTCCCATACCACCTTTGCACTGCTGACCAGTCATTAGTGTCATGATAAAAAAGTGTGTAAATGAAAATAACCATACATTCTATTTGTGTCACTCCTAGTTCCAACCATGGTTCACCCATAAGCTCCAACACAGAGCAAACAAAGAGTCCTCTGGGCAAGGAACCTTTCGTCCTCCAGTGCCCACTTGCAATATCCCCGCCTGAGGATATGAATTGATCCGGAGAAGAGGAGGTGCTCTCTGCTGGCATTACTGGCCGCCTACGGTGCTGAAGTCAGGCAGGACTAAACTGTTCGACCAACTGAAGATTACATCCTGGTCACTAGATTAGGGCAGAGATCCTGTCTTTGCCCATCTATTAACTTCTCACTAAGATAGAAGGAAAAATTACAGATTGTCAGTAGCTCTGTCTGTCTGTCTATCCATCTGTCTGTCTATCTATTTTTACCCTTGGGCAGCCTAGTGATGCAGATACCCTCAGTCAGGCAAAGAAGTTTTATCTAGCCTTGCAGCTTCATCTGGCCTTGTAGCCAGGCTCATAAGTGAGTTTTTAATGAATTAATTAATACATTTCATAAATAAAATAATATCTATTTCATACCATGATCAAAATCTATTCAATATTTCATGCCGCTCCTCTTTAATTTACTGTAGTCCAGCTTCTGCCAGTCTAATTCAAATTGACAGTACTCAAAGGCTGACCCTATTTTTACTATATTTTGAATATAGTTGGAGCTAAAATTCAGTCTGAAAGAGAATCATACCTTCCACAAATTCTATAGCTTATACTTTCATAATATGCATTTTATTTTTTTCCTTTTCTTAAAGGAATACATACACAGACTATGATCCTTCTAGTTCTCTTTTTTCCTTTTTCCTTTTTCTCCTAACAAGTTATACTATGAAAATAGAAAGGATGCATAGCTGTGCAGACTCAGGAACTTAATTCCTGTGTCTTTGAAAACTTCCGAAGTGATCACTGGTATTTGTGATGCAGCAGGGAAATTCACCACTGATAGCTGAACACCTTAACACCTTTACTGACATTAAATGTAATATATATGTCTACAGCTGCAAGTGTCTGTGCTATATTACTGGCCTACACAGGTGACCATAAAACTCTTCTGAAAGCCTTCTTAAATTTCATAGCATTCAGGTGTATAAACAAGATATTTATCATTAGAATTACTATGGGATATTTATTGTTTTATTAGTAGGAAGTCAGAATATTTTTGATAAAATAAATATATGCATAGGAAGATCCACTGAACTGGTTTAAGCAGGAATATGCAGAAAATAATCAAGAGTTAAGAAACATCGCAGTCCAAACATGAGTGTACAATCCTATGCAATTATGCAACAGCATACTTATAAAAGCAAAGAACATAGAATACACAATGTTAATTTATTTATGTAAGTACAAACGGCTTATGTCATGAAAGCTAAAACTCTACAGTTTAAAAACAGTGAAAATTCAATCCAGCTGATACCAATTTGTTAAAATAGTGTGTTAAACAGCAGTTGAAAGAAATGGACTTTCTTGATAAAATGCTTTTACCAAAACCACTGCAAAGGGATATGCTCATTAAAGAAAGAAAACATAAGCTAATATTAGTATGCATGAGGATAACTTGGAGGTGTATGACCGCTAACATGTGTATTGATCTTAGCTGAAAGCCTTTTCATTATTTTCTGAAATTTCACTGATATAGAAGGTTTCAAAAGTCAAATACAAGTGCTGTGTCTAACTACCGCATGCTGTCAAAATGAGAGAAAACATAATGTCCAAAGGTACTTTTGACAATTTTACCCAGTTCAAACTGAAAATCAGTGCAACATACCTAAGAATTAGGCTACTTAAATGTACTTGAAATTAGCATGAGTCTTAATTAAAGAAATCCCTTTCATGTATGTACCACAAGTAATGGGAATCAAAAGAGTACTTATGGTATGTTTATAAACGGAAAATCTTGTTCTATTCCAGTCAGTTATCAGCTGCTTTGTGCCCTAAAGCTTAATGGTTTATTCCTATTATCTTAATTTTTCTGCAGGAAAAAATACCTGTCCATGTATATTTATGTTAACCATTTTGGCTGACATTGTCCAAAGAGCCTAAGGGAGCTGAATTCAATCAGAGATGAGTGTCTAATGCCTTTAAATCCTTTTGCAAACCCTATTTTTAAATGTCTAATCATTTTGCTGAATATAACTCTTGACCTACTGGTATCCTGTGGTAAGAATTTTTCATATATTCCTTTCTTCATTGTCTTTCTCAAAATAGTATAACATGTATATGTATATATAATATACATATATATTAAATTCTAGTAGAAGAGAAAGGTGAAAAGATTTCCATGGCAAACAAAGGAAAAAAAAAAAAAAGAAGTTTGGTACCAAATATTTTGTATTTATATTTGAGTCTAATGGACAGTGTTTCCCTTATCAAGTCAAGAGAAGAAAAAACAAAGAAAAGGCTATGAAGGCAAAATGGTACATGTTTTACTCCTTCTTATTAAGTTTAGACATACAAAGTTGCTATGGCGACCTCTTTGCTTTTGCATTAGGTGTGATAGGTTTGAATGTAATAGAAAGTAGATGACAAAAGCCAAAGCAATTGTCAGGTATTCAGGTGATGGTGTGTCATTTGGAAAGAGTTACTGTATATAGTCCAGATACATTCTTCATTTCTCCTGACAAGAACTGCTGAAAGGAGCAACCCGTCCTTGGGCAGTCAGACTGGAACAGGGCACTGTTTGCCAGCCTTAGAGCTGAAATGACAGTGCGCCTTTTTAATATGAGCGTTAAAGAACACACATTTTATTTAAGGGGTTTCACGTGGGTGCGTACATCCATATACAGGCAAAAAGAATGCGTCTTACTTTAAAACCTGGGAGCACGCAAATTGGCATGCCAAATTAGCTTCTGTTGTGACCTTGTTCATTCCTATTAGCTGGATATTAGACAAGAATCCCATGCCACCTTGACAAGGGCTTTTGTTTCTATTATGCTGTTATTGAATCCTATACAAGTGATGGATGAAAACAGTACATGTCTGTATAAGCAGGGGGAATCACCCTAATGAATTCTTTTCTGCATTGCAATACGCCATGGATGAAATGACTTACCCATTCCGTATTAACTGATGTGACCGCTTCATTTCAACTACTTTTCATAGCTGCCATCGCTCAGAAAGGTTGGTGTTTACGGCTCTCACAGGAGGAATTTTTATCTGACAAACTGTGTTGAAGGTATGAAACTTAATGGTAACAAAGCAGAGCCATAAGAATGTGCATATCAGTAAAACACAGCCCTGGGATCCTATTAAGATTCCAACTTTTCTTTACGTTTGAATTTATTGTTTCTGTTTTATTTTTCCTTAGGTCAAATCATCTCACTGCAGCATCTTAACAATCACAGCCTATTAGATTTAGTTAGATAGTCTAACTGGACTCATTCTTATACTCTCAAAGATTTTCTGGTCACCTTAATGCCATTTTAATACTGATGCTTATTTTGTCATATATTATGTGTCTTAAACTATAAACAAGCTTGGGGTTTTTTTTGTTTTGTGAATTTTTTTTCTTTAAAATCATATTTGTTTACAAGCAATTTATTCTGCAAACACATTTTATTTCCTGTGATCTAAGTCTATCTTTCCCTGTGTGTTTGCAGTCTGTTTTTCAATATGCTGTCCCTGTTTGCACATTTCCCTCTCTGTTGACAATTAACTCTGTTGTCAACAAAGTGAAATAGTCCTTTTGATGTAAATTATTTACAAATCTCAGTTAAACACCCAAAAATCACTCATGGCTTGTCAACATTGTATGTGGTTTACAAGAAGACAATTATTTGAAAAATATTCTACAAAAGTTCATTTTTAAAAATGGAACACAAATGGATTTTAAATAGAAGGCAGCAAAGATTTGAGGAATGATTTGTGTATTTAAAGAACAGTTGGAAATAATAAGAAAAAAAATGACAGTATGCCCTAAATTATATATGCATATAGCCATTTAATGATAATTTAGGTCTCACCAGAGTCTTGTGAAACATTGCTGAGCTAGGCTGTCTCAAGGCAATGCTGGGCACCCCAGCCAAAAGAAGAAGAGGAAGTCATTAGTTAAATCCACAGCTGATATAAGATGGCACAGCTCCATTGACTTTGATGAGACTTCACCCTTCACATTGACTGAACTTTTAGTGTACTTGTGAAGAGTTAGTCATTCTCTGGATAAGAAGGAATGCAATATCCAGTTCTCCTGTATGGTCACCATGTCCTTATCAGGAAAAAAAGTTTGACAGACAATACAAAACAGGAATGGAGCCAAGAGATCCTTACAGATAAAGTTTTAAAATCATGCCAAGGGCTATAAGTTTTGGTGTAGGTTTTTTAGAAGAACCTAAAAATATCCTATACTAGGAACTTTGTTCTCTCTGTGATCAACAAGGTGCTAAAAAAAACCCTATTCAAACATTTCTGAATTCTGTAGAATCTCTGTTCATGACAGACATACCATAAGAACATTGTGGACATTAACATTGTGCAGGCACGCCTTTCATGGAGCTAGTAATAACTGTAGTCAGAAACACTGCACTTTTCATCTCCTATCAATGAGAAAAAGAATCCTTGACATCAGGGTGTGAGTGTTATTTGCTCCCCATTGTTCATTATGCACTATTTTATTTTTATTACTTTTTATTTAGTGCAACAAGAGAAATAAATGCATTCCATTAACTTGTTATTTTACACTTTTTTTCTGGAAGAAAAGGTGTGCTGCTTCTAGGTCAGTACTTAATTTTTATGTTCTGAACCTGAATTGATCCCTGTCTACTTTATACCCACATGAGTCCCAGTGCTGTGAAAAACTATGTGGTAACTGTCGTGTATGTTTGAACAGTAGGAGAGTTCCTTTAGTGCATTCTTTTGGAAATTATTTGTATATAAGCATCTCACCATTTTACTGGATACAGCCTACCTTGAAATCCCTTTTCTTTCAGAAATTACCTATTAAAAAGCACATGCAAAAACTTTTAATATCTGACTGTCTGCTGTTAATTTGTATCTGGTAGCCTGCTGAGTTGGAAATGCTTCCACAGAATAGTCAAGATCGCAGAATTATTCATCTAACCATGCCATGACATGTAAATAAGGCAGCCCAGTAGAAGGAATTCTAGTGCTGATTCATCAGAAATCTTGAGATTACTAGTTAGACCTAAATTTTAGAGCCTATACCCATTCAGTTGAAGGAGTTTAGCGGTATCACAAATAAGTATAAAATTGTAATGGAGATATAAACGCCCTTAGCTGAACTTTCTGTGTAAGTGAGAAAGAAGAAACCAATAACTCTGTCAGTACTAGATAAACTATTCCAGAAGGTGAGGATACAGTTCTGATTTGGAGAGAAAATGCAATTATGAGGAGATTCAGTAAAGATTTTCATACCTGCTGTTACGGTGGTGCTCTTACAAGAATTTGCTGCTTGCTGCCAAGTACAGAACTCACTGAAGATTTAGATTCTGTCCTGTCCTGCAGGCTACTGTGGAGTCATGAAAAGGAAATGGAAATGCTCTAATTGCTGGAAAAAATGTGCTGCTGGAATAAAAAGAGGCTTCTTAGAACTTGAGAACAAAATAGCAATATCGTTTGTATGCAATGATAGCAAGAACAATGGTATGCAAATACATTGTGGAAAAATTAGGTAATTTTCATAAGAATTTGAACACCTTGTAACTCAACCATTTTGGAAACATGTCCATTTCTATCCTTCTTCAACTTTGTACCCTCAACTTCTTGAAGGTTAAGTTAATCTGTTTACTAAGCCATGTATTTTGTGAAAGTTATGTCATGTTCTACATGAGCCACACACTGTAAAATTGTATTGCAACCGTGAAAATGCCAAAAATCAAATACTTATTTCATTACAGATGAGCACCACTAAAATACTACAATTCACATACATATTGTCTTAAAGTATTAGAGCATTCATGGTGAAGCCCTTCAATATTCGCACAAAGCCCTTCCTAGTTAGTAAGGTTTGGAGAGCTATTATAACACAATAATAACTTATTACCAGGATAATTTGCTGTCCTACCTCTGACTCCTCCCTTCTCCTCCTACTAGAAACAGACAGACAGAGTAACATCCTCAAAACCAGCGTACAGCACAGAATCAAAAATTGACAAACCTTAAATTTGGGGGATCAAAAGTAAAAAACAATGAAGAGAGACCCATATTTTTCATTTAGTTGAGAAGGAATTTTGCTTTTATATTGCTGAGATCTGAAACACTTGGTAATTATTCTTTAATTACAATGTAAATTCATGTTTCTAGTTTTTTAATGTGTGTATTGAATTATATTAGAATTAAAACAGAGTTTTAAAAGGTGAAATTTGAGTTCCTAATTGGAAGACCATATTTGTTCATATTTTAGCTTTAACTAGAAATGAATATTGGCATTTGCTTAAAGGCAGATTTGTCCATTTTAAGTTTATTGATTTCAGCTTGGTAAGCATAGGTTTCATTATGACCTAAAAGAAGCAACAGAGGACAATACCAGAGTATAGCAGGATATGAGACACATCAGTGTATCCAGATATTTCAGTACAGAATGCTTTTAATTTAAAACAAAAAGAGTACTAAGATAATTGGTTAAATATACAGTATAAATATTAAATATTACAAATAAATAATTACAATTAAACAACAACAAAACCAGAAACAAACAAACAAAAAACATAACCCGTGAATGTTCTCTAAGCTTTCTCTTTTCCTTTCCATCAACCATCAGGAAAGTTCACTCAGTTTTCAAACTTCATATTCTCTGTTTTATTGATTGCTGTTTCAATTATCTTTTTTTCTTTTTTTAATTGAATGAAATTAAATCTATTGACTTCTGCAATTAACTTTTATAAACAATCATATATGAGTTGTTATTTGTTATTTCACAATAATTATGAAATCAATGCAATTAGATGATGGCAGCATTATCTATAGTATTTTTGTAATACTGTAACAAGAAAATAGGAGTTTAGACCAGAAAACATTTTCCCCATCTCCTTTATTTTAGTCTTTGGTAAAATCTACTGTGTCCAAAGAACTCTCATGCAAAGCAGCCCGTAGCTGCTCAGCATTTAAGCTACTCACAGAGTATGTGAGAAGTTTCTGTTACAATAAGGGACATAGTTGTGATAACTTCTTACTAAATCAGTATGTGGAGTTCAAAGCAGAAAAAAACCCAGTCTTTATTTCTATCATCATAGAAAGTTATTGTTTCCCAAGCTTAAGAACTAGCAATTTGGCAACAAAACAGTATTAGTGAAGTATTTGACTGAAAACTCTGTTAAACTAATGTCATTCATCAAGTCTAGGTTAAAAACAAAACACAGATACAGAGAAACTCTTTTCCATGAGCCACAACATATTTTTGCAAGACATAGCAAAAGAAGATGTGTTAAGACACCTTTGTCTTTCTTCACAGCAGCTAATATGTATGCTAATTCACAGGCAGCCAGACCATGCCTGGTCAATTCTCACCATAAGGAAACTCATAGTGAGATTAGGATTAATTTTAGTTAACTAAAGGCTGAAGTGGGACATTGCATGAGCACATACATTTGTTTTTAATATGCCTGTGTAGTGCAAGTGTAGAACCAATATTTACTGAAGCTGACAGTCTAGTGCATGTGTTGACAATTTGACTTAAACTGTTTGTGTCGTGAAAACTGAAATCCTTGAGCAGTAGTGTTTTGAACATCCCACCCCCCCAAAAAAAAAATCAATGCAGGGCCACCTTCTCTCTTCTTATACCGTTCACAGGAGGAGGAAGGCAGTGAGTCAAGGAATGTCCCATTTTTCAACCACTGACCTTTTTAAGGAAGTGAGTGGGGATACAGGTGCAGAAATGGAGAAGAGCGTAGCCTCTGAGGTAAGAGGCTAATTGAAAAGTAAACTTTTTCCTTTGACAGTCTGTACTTTTCTGAACCTGATCTCCCTTGATTGCACAAACTTCTTTTTTCCTATTACCTTTGCAGCAACACAGAAGAAACACAGCAATCTAGGGAAGACATAGCAATGGGGATTTCCACTTATTTTTCTGATTCCACTCTCCTGAAGTCTGGACCAGGCTTATGCTGCGAAACACGCACGCATTTCACTCAGCCACGTCCACTCCCTTAGCCCTGAGCAAATGATTTTGGGATGGAGCTTCCAGCAAACGGAGAGCCCTTCTCAAAAGTCAGCACTTCCCTGTTTACATTTCTCAGGGCTTTTGTATCTTTTGTTCTTTCCCTTGAATCCCATGGGACAAGAGCAAAGATTCCAGTTACAACAAAGAGAAACAAGCAGCAGTTACCAGAATTTGTCTAAAAAGATAGGCTGTTCCTATTGTGTCAGGGAGTAACTCCTCTCAGTGAAAATTTGAGAGAAAAATACCAAGTTGTTTGGGGGATGAGGGAAAGCTGTACATTCATTTTAGATGTTAAACTTGTCTGAACATATTACTGTTCTGTTAAAGAAATTTAAGTATAGAAAAAAGTCATCCATGTGACTGAATTGCAAACTAATTTTTTTTTTTTCTAAAGTTTTTCCATGTTTTATATTCATATGAATTAATTATTTTTAACATAATATGCAAGCTAATTCCAGAACCAAATCGTTAGGGAAATTTGATGTTAATGCATATGTGTTAATAGACATATTTCATCAATTACTTGGTGAGTGTTTTATTACACATATAAGCTTGAAAACAAAATGTTCTACAGGACCAAGCTGTTCTGAACTAACACTATAAAAAGTGATGCAAATGTAAATCTGTCTGCTTTTTGGCTAGCAATACTTTTCTCTACTTTTTTTTCTATTTTGTTCTACTTTTTTATAAACTAAGAAATCAAATTTCAGCTGAGAAGTGCTTCATCAAGCATGAGTTATGCTGAATTTCTTTTCAGCAATATAAGGTAATATAGAGCCAATATATTGTAGAGCAAAAAGACATAACTTTTCAGCAGAACTACTGTGCAGCAGAAAACCAGAAATTTGTCTTAGTACTTTTTGGTTTCCAGCTACTTTTTCTATTTCTCAACTACTTTTTGAAAATGCTCAATAAAGTAGATACAGTATAGGAGTAGGGCATACAAAGTGAGTCCATGTTCTTTCATTTTGTCACCTTATCTGTTCATTCCAGGAGTAGTATTCTCAGTATAGTCAGGAGCATTTTATGCAATATTTCCCAAAATTAACCATTACAAGTATGCAAGCTTTTTATAGATTGCTAGGTGGATAGCCGCCACCATTTCCATAAGCCGGCTGTGTGCAATTTGAAAGCAAATTTTATAGCCAAAGCAGAACTGATACACTGCTACTATTAATATCATACCTGCTGCCATCAAAATTGCCTACACTATGACTACTATAAACTTGACACATTAGTGAGATTAAATTATGTTTCTATCAAGAGTACTGATAGAAATTTGGGAGAATGTTGCATTTTTATAATGCAATATGCTATGACATTAGTATGACCCCTATAGAGCTTTGAGAAGTCTAGTTACCACAGTGGCCAACTGTCAGAATGTTATTTGGGAAAAAAAAAAAATTAAAAAAGAAGAAAAGAAAGTTAAATAACAGAGGTGAACCACATACAACAGAGTACTATATATATTTTTGTAGACATCAGAAAGTGATTTCTTAACCTGATTATCAAATTTTTATCAATATTCCTGATATTTCAGGCTCATAAAGAGAAAAATATGTACAACTTCAATTTTTATACTGTATTCATCAGTGTAGGATTTTGCTTCGATCACATCAGGGCCCAGACCTTACAGTAAAGACAAATGCTTGTACAATTTTTATTTCTGAATTGCCATTTCTTCTCATTCTTTCCTCCTTTCTCTTCTGAGATAACATACTCTCTGTCACCTGAGATTCACTTGCTTTTCCTAACTAACAACACCACCTCATTCATATAAATTTAATTTTTTTTGTTCATCTGCATGGGTTTTTTTGTTCTGTGTTTACAAGTTGCTGTGATTTAACCTGAGTAGGCAGCTCAGCCCCATGCAGCTGCTCGCTCGCTCCTCCCGGGTGGGATGAGGGAGAGAATCGGAAGGGTAAAAGTGAGAAAAACTGTGGGTTGAGATGAAGACAGTTTAATAGGTAAAGCAAAAGCCACACATGCAAGCAAAGCAAAACAAGGAATCCATTCACCACCTCCCACGGGCAGGCAGGTGTTCAGCCATCTCCAGGAAAGCAGGGCTCCATCACACCTAACAGGGACTTGGGAAGACAAACGCCATCACTCTGAACGTCCCCCCTTCCTTCTTCTTCCCCCAGCTTTAGACACTGAGCGTGACGTCATACGGTCTGGGATATCCCTTGGGTCAGTGGGGGTCAGCTGTCCCGGCTGTGTCCCCTCCCAGCTCCTTGTGCCCCCCCAGCCTCCTCGCTGGTGGGGTGGGCTGAGAAGCAGAACAGCCCTTGGCTCTGGGTAAGCCCTGCTCAGCAGTAACAAAAACAGCCCTGGGTTATCAGCACTGCTCTCAGCACAAACCCAAAACACAGCCCCATACTAGCTACTGTGAAGAAAATTAACTCTATCATCTCAGCCAAAATGATCAGGCAAGTGCAGTCATATTTAAAATGAAGTGTAAAAGAATACAGTGCGTTGTCATTTTACTGTCAGTTTAATAGCAGATATCAAAGTAAATGTGGTACTCGCGTATGGGCAAACATAGGAGATGACGCTAGGTTAAGTATATATGAATTTAGTACATGTTGGCCCACCTCATTAGCATCTAATAAAATCTCAAAGATCCTTAGAATTTCCTGTGTTAAGCATACTGTATTGCATTTTTTTCACCCAGAAACTAGAATAGTCTCACTTACAGCCAATGCTGACCTGCTTCCAAGCCCCAAGATAGAGGATTTTTTTAAAGCTTTTTTCCTAATTTTGGCACTAGATGGCAGTAAAAGCGCAACTCTGAACATTTCCAGGCAAAGTCCATAAACTTAAGGCGAACTCCGAGGCAGGAGAAAGGCTATCACTGTAAGACAGCTTGCCTTCAAAGGTTAGCCAGAAGCAGGATATGGAATATCGTGCAGAATCGCTACATAACATAACATAAAAAAAAAAAATCCAATAGCTAAACAAAAATAGCATTAAAGAGGGCAGAGTAATGGGAAGCTTTAAGTAATTTGAAAAACCAGGAGAAACTGACTTAATATGGTTTGCTTAAATCTGCCAAAACAGCAGATCAGTGATCTGCAAAAGTAAGATATAAAGGCAAGTGTCCTACCAGTGTGCCAAAAACATGATTCATCTCCACAAAAAGCTCTAAGAAAGGAGCGGGAGAAAAGCAATCTGTACCAGATTTTTTTATTCATTACCACATGGAATTGTATTAAATCTCTGAAATTAATGCTCTGAAGAGTTGTATTCCATTACTTTTAAAGTGATTGGGTCCATACACTCAGTAAGAATGCACTATTAAAAAGAGGAACAAGTTTTCTGCCTTCCTTTTTTTTGAGACTAGAAAATTATATCCCTTCCAGCAGAATGTATAAAGCTGTCTTCTGGGGGTTCAGCCTGACAGTACCCACTTGCAGGCTCCGGTTTCTTGCTGCAGTGCTGTAATAGTTCAATCTTTGTAATAGACTGCTTTGTAAGCACCTACATCTGTAATGGACAGGGAGAAAAAAAAAGTAGAATTATATAGAGAAGTTTCTATTTAAGATCTTCCTATGGGGACACTTCCTAACTATTGGAAATATGCCAAAGAAATCACTGGCAGTGGCATCCAATTCAAGTAAGCTTAAACTAAACCTTTAATGGCTCTCATCTTGTTGCACAAAGAATCAACAGAGTGAATTGGATTTAAAACTACAAACTAAAACTGATTCAGGCTCTTATAGCAGTTTTATAATCATTATTTTTAGTGACCTAAAAGTGACTGGTGCTATGCTGGGATCTTATTACAGAAAAAGGAAGCACATTTTCCACCTTTGATCCTATTCAAGATATACAAAATATTTTAGAAGACATTCCAAAGCCTTTACAGTTCCAAGATGCAGATAATATCCATCTATCTCAGAGGCTGAAGGTATGAAGAACTTCTTGAGATCCTGCTGACTGTAAAAACAAACCTAGAAGTAAAAATCAGAAAGCTCAAAATTAAATCCTGGTAGGAGAGTTTGCATTTATTTTTTGTTCTGCATGATATCTTATTGTCTTAGAAACTTCTCTCAAAGAAAGTGCCACTTTCTATTACTTCAGTTGAAATTTTCTTTCTTTGAAGATAATGTCAAACTCTTTTTATGATATATTCACATACTGTGACACTATATGGCTCTGGGTTTGATGGAAGCAAACATGCATAAGATAAAGTTTTGAAGTTTCTAAGTATTGAAATATTTAAGGTCTAAACACAAGTAAATGCACTGAATGTTTATGTTATCTCTTCTGGGAAAAAAAGCTTCTTGTTCTACCAAACGTTAGAGAAGAGAAGCTGTGCTATCAGAATGCTTTTAGACACCTTTTCCATCTTTTCTTATACATCATTCCTTTATGATACCAAAAATATTGCCCCAAGAAAGTACTTGTATTTTATACTCAACCCTCCACACATATGGTTTCCTTAAGGGAATACCTTAAGTAGTCAAAGAGAACACCAACTTTCTTTGTTGCCTATCACCAAATTGATGTATGACGTTTGGATCCTACCGGATACACTCTCACCCTGGTCACAAAAAAACCAATATTGGTGAAAATACCTCCTTCCATCATCTTCTAGGCAGGGGAATGGAACTGTTCATTTCTGAGAGCAGAACATAAGTGACTCATCCATCACCACCAGACCACTTCTATGTATTCTGTGTGGCGAAAGCTAAGCAGATGTATGTCTGATAGAATCTTTTGGACAAGAAAGGCTTTAGAAAAAAGTTTATTCTCAGTCTAGAAATTCTTCCCTCCATTTTATTTTAATGTTTGTGGTGGTGGTGGGGTAGTATCCCACACATAATGCTGTAAAATCAAATTATTCTCACAAAGCAAGGGGTTCTCATTTACAATCTTCTGTTGCTACATAAAAGTCTTCCAGATAGTCTAATCCAAGAGATTTATGAATAAATGTGCACCTTGAAATGAACTGATCACAAAACAGGAAATAATCTCTATGTTTTGGAGCATATGTCTTAGTATTATTTCATATTGGACACGTGCCAATAGATTCATCAGGCAGGAAAGGTAAAAATGAGGCTCTGGACTTGATTAATCTTAGTCTTCTTTCTGCAGGACTCCATTTTGCCAAAGAAATCAGATTTAATTATCCTCCAAAACCTTTTGCAAGCCTTCGCTTCTCCTAAGCTGAGTCATTTCTACAGTTACCATGAGCTGTCACCCTTACTGTGTGCTACACGTCTGTCTAGGCAAACTCATACCACTTTTGGAAAAAATATTTCCTGAAAATTCAGGGGCTTAAACTGCAGCCATGTATCCTAAACATCAGTGTTTCTTTAGGCAGTGAGTGCATGAGCATTTTGTAGCATTAAGACCTCATTGTAGGCAATAATGACATTAGTATTTACTTATTATTGTATCTCCTCCCCTATGTATAAAATCAAATTATTATTGTCACATACTGTAAATATACACTATTTTCAAAAGAAACTCAGCATTTAAAACTGCTGTTTGGTTTGTTACATCTAGAATAATTAAAAAAAAAAATGTTTTAGTTTATCATTTGTGAAACTGGGAATTTTGCCCTTGCAGTAGAGTTTGTTTGCAGAGGAATATCTGCACTTTTCTTGGTTTCTTCTCCAGGACTGAGTGAAATAATAAGTATAAATGCTGAGTTTCCACTATTAGAGCACCAGTAGTAACTTCTGATTACTAAACTCAAGCTTCAAACACCTCTCAAACCAGCCTTCTCTTTCTCTTCCTCTGTCTTCTGGTCATTGGCAATATTTCTTCTAAACCAGGATATCCTCCCTCCAGAGCCTTACATTATGGGTGTGCTGCGATCTTTGACTGTATGTGCTGGAGCATAAGCATAAAGAAATCTGTAATTAGACAGGGGCACCCTTGCCCTGTCTGTGCAGGAGAAACTGGAGGATTTTCATGGCACACTCCCTATGGTGAGATACAATTGCTGTCACAGGAGATCACTCTCCATTAAATGTAGTTTACAAAAGCAAAGTAAACACAGGCGACCCAAATGACTGCCATCCTTGTGTGCTCAATAAATTACTGGCTTTACTGACTGGATTAACATAAGCCTTCAGGTACAGGGGAGGTAAAAAAAAAAAAAAAAAGTCATTGAATCTCCCTGAAAATCTTGCATTGCTGGGATTTTACATTTGAGCCCAGGATGCTCTCCAAAAGTCTTACTAGGATGATTGTTAACGTCTCTGGAGAGAGAACCTTTTACTTGTTTTAGTGGAAGAGTAGTCCTATTCTTCTGCTAGTAAAACTTTTGTAAACATAGGATTTCACAATAGAAAATCATTCTTGATCTCCAGAGAATTCTGAGTATCACCAGCAGCTTTTGCTTTTATTCTCTGTTGAGGTATCTTCACCTAAGCCTCTGAAAAGCCAGTGTTAACAGTTAACCCCTACCTGTAGATAACTATGAATATGAGCATTCAGTATTTTGGCTAAAGAAAGTGATTCTCTTGATTTTGGGGTGGTTTTCTTTTGGTTGTTTATTTTTGTTGTTGTTGTTTGTTAGGTTTTTTTCCAAGCTATACTGTGGCAGAAAATTGTTCAGTTGATATGTCTTTGGAATTAGAGTTTTCTTATTTCAAAAATAGCACTTATATAAAGCAGAGCAGAATGAACAGCTGGTATAATGTTTATTTGAACCTCTATATTCTTCCAGAAAACTGTTATCTATTATATTTGAAACAAATAAAATATGATTTAGCTGATAAAATTTGAGCACTATGAAAATGAAAACATTTTGAATAAAGCATCTTCCACAACACAGGTTTTCACATGTATTGTAGATCTACTTTGACAGATCTATGATCTGCCATTATATGCTAAAGCTTTATTTGAAGGTTTTCTAGGGTAAGATATTTTGCAGGCTACAGCAGACCAAATGATGGATATCAAATACCTCTGCATATGTTATGTCTAGAGCACTCAGACAGCAATCCATCAAGAATATAGTAAAAAAATAAGGAGGGAATACAGTCAGTGTGCTCAGATATTTTGAACTTCAGCCTACTTTTCATGTGAGTATAAGCCCAATTTTTTTTTTACATTTTGAAAAGTTGAGGTGTAGTCATCAGTACCAATTTTGAAATGCCTCCAGACTGACTGAACTGCCAAGGCCCAAATGGTCTTTAAGAACATGTAAATATATAGAAATTGCTATAATGAGTCAAGCCTCTGTCTATTTATTTCATCTTCAATAGTCAGGATTGAATACATCAGAAAAAGACACCAAAATCTCCATTGAAAAATCTGCCTACAGGGAAAATTTCTTCTGAATTCTTATTAGATAGTGCCTAGCTTATATCTGAATGCATGAAGATTTATAGCCCTCACTTTTTAATCCAAACTAATGTAACTTGACTCCTACTTAACTCTTGGCCTCGCTTATTCCTTGGGGCAGTAAGTTCAATGGGTTTATTATGCAGTAGGTAAAACTTTTTTCCTTTTATTATTTTTAGATTTGTTAAATAGAAAATGAAAATGTTGCCATGAATCTCCATTTCCCCTACTCTGAGACTTCCTCAGATTTATACTAATCTGGTCACTAGCTAGTTGTACCGTAACAATATTTTGTGGTCCAAAGATATAAATTTCAGAAATTTCATAAATTTCACACCTCTCTGTAATGAATAATGAAATACTATTTTCCTATTATCTTCCTTCATTAAATTTAAGGGGCTTCAATACTGAAAAAAATGACAGGTGGCAGCCACTGTAAAGAGAGGTGTGATACTGTCTTTTCTCTGTAGCGTTCCAAACTCAAAGCTAAAACTGGGAATACTCCCAGCTACCCTGGTTCAGAACTTGAGAGACTAAAAGGGACAAGTGATTGTCTCTGTAATTAAGACCATGCCCAAGCTCAACTGTAGGCTTACTTGTTAGCCTGTCTTTAAGGCTAACTTAAAGACCAGAAGTCTGACATCAAAAGCATTATGCTTCCTAAACCAGCTAAGAAAAACTGGGCACATTGTTCTTAACTGAGTATCTACTGACAGTTTGAAATGCTGTCATATGCAAGTCCAAATATATAATTTCTCTCTAATAATTCCAAATATTTTAAAGCTCCTTTAAATTTCTGTATAAGAAATCTAGAAAACTTAAACACTCACAAAAGAAGAGTTGGTTGTACTTCAACAGCTGGACACTCCACTACTTAGCCTTGCATGAATAATGTGTATGTTTGTACTGTTCTGGCTCCAGTTGTTAGACAAGGTTCACAAGTATTTCTTCTGAAGAAAGATGGGAGCATGTCTTTTTGCAACTGATTTAATCAAAAAGACAAGCAACGTACTCCTTTCATGTATACAAAGAATAAAAACGGTAGATAACTTCCCCAGTTAAGTTGAGTGCTAAGTTCTACTTCTCATCACCTTTCCTGGATATCATCACTGTCTTTGGCTCTATGACAAGTACATCACTTTTGAACTCTCTGAGTTCTCTGAGCTCTGATATTTCAAAGAAGACAATGGCCAGTCAAACACTGCTGCTGAACACTTACTCTGCCTACTGCATGTCTAGGACCAAAGCCACTATTGCGTCAGTAGCTATTATGGCAATATGTAAATAATTTTATTTTGTTTAAATGCTGAGAATTTAGGATATGCTTATATCGCAGCCAAATATAAGAACAATATGTTGTTTCTGAGTATATTCTTCTGCCATCTTTTCTCTAATGGTTGTCTTCTCCCTAGAAACTCCCTGAGTGTTTTGTACAACATATAGCAAAAAGGGGTCTTAGTGACTGCAGTAAGACAAACAAAGAACATGATGGATACACAAATCAGTGCAAGATAAAAGATTAGATCCTAGCTTCTAAAGCTCCACTGCTCAGTATATGATGAGATGTAGGGTAAAGCAACAATTTAAATAAGGCTTTTATTGTTTAACTATGAGCACTAGTGACCCTAACAGAACATGAAAAAAGGAAGAGTAACTTCTTTCAGTAATCCAAATACATGTTTTATATCCTTCCAAACCAGACTTTTAGTTTTAATTTTTTTTTTTTTTTTTTTTTTTTCTGTTTACTTTTACACATCTCCAGTAGCTTGGGTTTGCATACACACACATACATTGGCATATAGTTAACAAAGCAAGAGAGCGCAAGTTAGGGTGATTGTTCAATACACTTTTTTTCTGCCTTTTACCAGAACCTGTGGCAGGTGATGCTAAAACTTGCAATACTTCCTCCCCTGTCTCTGAGGGGTATTGAGCAGATTAATTAGTTCATGTCTGTACAGCACTTTGAAAGCACTCAGTGCTATATAATTAGTCCTATATATTACTAGGATAGCCTTGAATATCTTCAGTGACTCTGCTTCACCAATTTCCCTTGGCAAATTATGTCACTCTCTAATTGACCTTGGTCTTTGAAGTATTTTCTTAATGTCTAATTTAATTTTCACATTTCCTGGATTTTATTCACAACACAATGGTTGGCTGAAAAATTTCACCTGTTTGAAAGATATTTTTCAAGCGAGAAATACCCACAGAACAACTGATTAACCTTAGCCAGCAGGAACTTAAATAGCAATTTTAAAAAGTTCCTATTATAGCAAGTATCAAAATCACCTTAAATATAGATTTTAAAAAGTAGACATAAGAGATACTCTGAATAATTTATTAAAAATCTAACACTCTTATGAAATTCAAGGTCTACCACACTTTTACCAAACTGCCTGCAAGTTACAGAAGGTTAGCTTCACTTCCATACCTTGACATGCTTCCTCAGCATTTTTTTTTTCCTTCCCCAACGTACTTATTAATCCTCTTACTATGCAAGTACTTAATCACCCACACCTACTTGTTTGATAATTTGAGGCATTCTTTTTGGTGGAAATGTCTTTATGATCCTTACATATATTGCATGTTCATATGCAAATAGAAATGTAAATATTTATACAGTCAAATAAGTTTGCAGTCATTTAGTGTTGGACTAAAGAAGTGTGACAATTTATTGGCTGAAAATTTGACTGGCAGTGAAATGGGTAATCTCAAAAAGGCAGAAGAGTTGAAGAAGCAGCCCCAGACTGGCATGAAAGACAGAGAGGAGGGAAAGACACGGCTGCCCCCTTTATTTCTCATCTTGTCCTTTGTGCAAAGGTGTGTACCAGTGCCCTCCCCTCACATCTGTGAACGCAAGAAGTGGCCGAAAGAGTAATCACTGCTCTCTGGTCTGTTATCAGGACAAGACATCCGACCTGGGAAGTTATCTTCTTCCACTTCCAGGGAGAAGGACTTCTGGAGCCGTCAGGGACAGGCTGGAAAACAGGCTTGGAGGTTTTCTGATGGACCTGCAGCTGTCACTTGAGTATTTCCTGCTACTTGCTGACTGCCGGCCTGAATGAAAATCCTCCGTGTGAGCTTTCTCTGCCTGTGAAGCCTGATGCTTTCTACAATCCTCTACTCTCTCCTCCAGCTTTTTCCCTAACATTATTTCCTGTCAATCTTTCCTTTCAATTTTCCCTGTGTTTCTTCAGCTAACCACTTCCCATCAAAATCTCCCTGAGAAATAAAGACAAAATGAGTAAACAGAGGCATTAAGATTTTTTTCCCCATGTGATTACTGTACTTTCTTTTCTTCTTATTTCTCTTTGCTTTTAGAAGCACTTTATAGTTCTTGTCCTCATAGATTTCTTATTTCTCAGTGTTTGTAATCATGCATACTACAAGAAGGGAGGAAGTTCATCACTAGCCTCAGGCAAATTATAAATGGTACTGCTAAAGAACTGCAGTATGGGACAATCCTCAGCCATATAGGAACATGCAGACAGAGAAATGTGATTTAACTACAATTATGAGGTACAAGTCAATGCTTTTATCCAGGGAAGGCACCACAATCTTCCTGGAATTTCTGCACATCCTTCTTCATTTTAATAAAGTTCTAGAAAAGATAACAGAAAATAGTACAGCCATCCTAACCCTTTGTCCAGTCCTTCAAATGACCCTCACCAAAAAGGAATGTATTTTCAATTTCAGTTCAGTTAAAGATTTCCACTGCAACTGCAAATAATATATTGTGTCTCTCATAGCACAGGCAATCTGTGTTTCCCACTAACTTGGCTTCACAGAAGTTACTGAGGTTGTGGACAGAGAAAAGATCTAGACCCTTCAAATAGCGCAGCTGTTCAAATGTACTACCTTATTTCTCAGCTTGAGTGCTGCTGAGATAGAAAGAGCCAGTGAAGCTATAACAGATAAGTTCATGTGTAATGGAATTTGATGGGGCTTTTCAAAAGATAATGAAACTAAAACTGTTACAAATTCACACTCTAAATGGGAAAAATATAAGTACAATAATAGAAATTTTTTTGACGTTTTCCTGAATTGCTTGATGTGTGAACTAGTATTCATAAACACAAGCATCTTATTTTGCTAAGTTACAACCCCCTAATCTAAGAGGTTTTGCTGGTTTTTTTCACTTCCCTTTTTTTCCCTGGTGCTTTTATTAAGGTGAAGTTTTGAATTATGGTCACCAGAGAACTGCATTGTTTGCAGGGAGGTTGGCTCTTAGCCTGACATCTCCCAGGTACTCCTTCCCTCCTCTACCTCTCAGTGTTCATCTCACACGGTAGCACTCTGACACCGATTCTTTACTGTCTTCTTGCTTCAGATATCTGAGATCACTTGGCAAGTCATGCTGAGCATTGTATTGCCTCTGTTTCAGACAGGTACACAAGGTTCTGTTTTTAACATAGATATAAATGCACTGACATTGCATGCTTAACAGTTTCTTCAGCAGAAATTTTGTTTGCTCTGTTGCTTTAATTTGTGACAACAGAGGGTTTCCTTGTAAACATGGTTGTTTGCAAGCTCTTTCTCCCATGTTCAGTCATGCTCCCTCCCTTCCAAATATCTGTTTAGTATGATCTCAAACAGTTCAAGTTCCCAAATTACTTAAGTAGAAAAAAAAACAACATAGTTTTTCATAAACAGGGAACACAAAAATCATGACATAAGAACCAAAACCAAACATGCCTTGGAGAAGAGCTTACTTTGAAAATCTGTTCCTCTGACAGTAACCTATGAACAAATGAAAAAAAAAAAAGGGGGGGGTTGGAGTTATGCATGTATTTAATAGCTGTGGTGAGCCATTACCAGAAAGATTTCAGAGATCTGTGGAAATAAGAGTGCCTGCTGGATTTCCCCAGCAGTGCAGGAATGCTCCCTAGAGGACAGTGGCTACTGCTTTCCTCAGATAAGTTTTATAATTTTTCAAAGGATGTCAGGCTGCAGCACTAAGCTTCACCTAATTGTGTCTGTAAAGTGGCAGTGTGCAGCCTCTAGCTCAAAAGTTGGAAGAGACCCGGTGGGCATATTGCTTCCAAGCAATATAATGTTTGGAGGTGGAGTCCCCTGTGATCGATGAACATGTCTGGACTCTCTCTGCTCCCACTTCTAGAGCAGTTTGGCTGTGCCCAGGGGAATGACATACGACTTCAGGCCTACCAAAAGTTATCCACTCTCAGCAGCTATGACAGGGACAGGGTGCCATTTTCCACGCTTGCCTGAATGCCTCATCTCAGTGTCCATTTGTATCAGGATTGATGGCTTTGTGAGTGAGTGCAAAGATCAAACTGTTTCATAGTGCTGTGTCAGTAAATTCTCAAACTTAGCACCGTTCTGAGCTGGGGATGTGCCCTTGGTGAGTGTCCCCACTAAAATAAAAGCCAAACAGAAGAATACAGAGCCCTACACGTCCCTCCATTATTCACTTTAACATTCTCTGGGGAAGAAAAGAAAAAGAGACAGATTGTCTTCAAAATCTCTCTGAATTCAGCAGTTATCAATAGAACAACTTAGATGTTTAAGGATGATATAACTCCTGAAATGTTAGATTATCAGGAAAGATGTGTTTCATTAGTCCTTAGACATTTAACATTTCATATAGGAAATGGTAATTAGCACAAAGATAGTCTTTAGTCCCACGAGAAGGTGTTGGCCTTCACATAACCAATAGCTATGCCAAGCAAAGGTTACGGTTATTTATTGCACTGCTTTCTGTCTTCAGTAAGGTTTTACTCAATAAAAATTAACAAGATCGCTTTTCCTGGTACGTATTTTGCATCTTGAAATCAATTAATTGAAAATACATGGTAAGTTGTCTGCTCAAGACTAAAAAGGCTGTCTTACCTTAAGGTATATGTTCTGCTCTGTAGTGTGCTGAGCTTGTTTAAAGCAATAAATATGTTGCTTACCCTGCAACACTGCTTAGTCGAAGAATCGCTTGGGAGTTAAGAGTAGGAGAAAGGGCTAATTACTTCTAATCCACATCTAACCAGAGTATTGCCTGGTAGTGTGTAACACAAAACATCTCTACTAGGTCTACAAATGTTGATAGACAGCACTGTTTGAGTGCTAGTTCTCAAGCTTCTCCTTTGAGCATATTGTGCACTTTTCTGCAGAGGATGGAAGTGGAAGGAGGGTAGATGAAAGGTTGTCGCTAGTCCTCTAACATAGGCAAACAGGTGCTTTTATCTTTTTTTGTTTGCCTGTGTGAGACCATTCTAGTGTATCACATCTGTTGGGGCTTTCACTTATTTTCCATACGGACATGTGGTATATCCTGGGATACCAAAGTATAAAATCCATAATTTTAATTATTCTTGTGTGGAGGTATGTTACGGATGCACAACTAACCAAATCCAATAGGTGTTAAGACTCAGATTTATTCTTCGGCAAAAGTTAGTTAGAAGTCCGGTAACATTTTAAAAAACCACAGGCTCAATGATGTAAAGAGAATTAATACTACATGGCTGACTTAAGAATCCCCAAGATTTAAAGTGATGGCTCAAAGCACGTGTCTCGCTCACCTAAATCTGAGGGCTCTCTCCCTCGAGGAGTTCCCTCAGGCAGTTCCCCGACCCGAGGGGGAGTCCCCGACTGCAGACCCGCTGCTCC
>NW_010973325.1:2326366-2326941 GCF_000737465.1 Haliaeetus leucocephalus
ATTTCCAAAGAAGCACATCTTTTAATTCAGGAAATTACAATATTACAATAGGTCTAAAAAGAACTTCTGAGAGTGCATTTTTTAGATACCCTAAATGATTTTTTTGGTGAAATTGGGAAATATCCGAATTCCAGTGTCCTACAGTTCTTTGCTGTTCAGAATGTATATACTTTATCCACTGTACTAAATACCCTCATGGAAAATATAAAAATGAAATTTGTAATGACCACATATCAGAATGAACCCAAACCAAGAATTGGAAAAGGCTAGAAACACATTTTCCAGTTGGGAAATATAACTTGCCAAACAATGAGTCGGTTACCCCATCCGTCGTCTCTCATTTGTGATAATCAAGAAAGACCTAAAAACCTATTCCAAAGGCAAACTCATCACTACAATTCATACTTATACCATCTACCAAAGAACAGACTCTGTAGAGCTATGAATTTATAGCAGCATATATTTTCCTCCCACCACTCATGACTCACAATCTAGAGATCACAACTCTCTTTCCCTGGAGAAAGTTTCTATCACCCTTCACTGCCCTCAGCCTAAACTCACATCAACTTTCATGT
>NW_010973325.1:2327721-2522158 GCF_000737465.1 Haliaeetus leucocephalus
TTCCCCTTCTCCCTGCCTGGAGAAGTTCTGTTTCCTGCTGGCGGGATGTGGGGCAGCAGGGGGGAATGTACTGCCACAAGGTACCTTACTGGGATAGTTGTGAAAATAAGTGCAAGAAGTTTGGATTCTTTGCTTTATAAGTTTCAGCCTCAGTTGCTGTGTGCTGATCCATGGAAAACAAAAACAAAAATAAAAACAAAAACCCCAGCATCCAAAACCTGAGATTATTAAAGACTGGAGGTTAGTTGGGAAATTTATTTCCAGGCATGATTTTCTTTCAACATCAGCTGTGTTGTTAAATTTTCCGTATTTGTGCCAGGAAAGAATAACATGAACAACAAAGATTTTGGACGCAGGACCTCATTTTTGCACTGCAGTATTTGAATGGCATGTTTAAAATAAGATCTCCTTTCTTATTCCTCATAAAACCACTGCCATTGCTATTGTATTGGGGGTATTTCCACAAAACAAATGCTGATAATGCCTGAGACCTTGAGAGTGTTTATCAGCCAGTTTGGTGTGTTTCAGTTGGTTGCTAGTCTTGAGAAGATAAATCTAATGGAAACTTCTGGCAATATAAAGTTAATATCTTTAATACAGCTATACGTGGCATAAAATTAAACAAATTGAGCAGAGAAATATGCGAAATGACATAAACAGTCAGAATATTTTTAAATGCCTGTCAGTCACAGTGTG
Organism: Haliaeetus leucocephalus; assembly: GCF_000737465.1. NCBI lineage: Eukaryota > Metazoa > Chordata > Aves > Accipitriformes > Accipitridae > Haliaeetus > Haliaeetus leucocephalus. Next base: position 2,328,418 of record NW_010973325.1, read on the forward strand.
ATTGGAAGTGATTCAATTATTTATACTTTCATTTCACTGGTGTTTTGACAAATCATAGAAAATTTGCTACTTTTCAAATTGCTATTCCTTCTTTTAAAATATATTTTTTAAGTGTGAGTCTATGGGGGGGGGTGTCCATCAGTACATATAGTCATTTTTTCTGTTGATAATAAGATAGAAAAGCCTTTTGTTTCTAGACATTTACAGATAGACTAGTCACGTCAAGTAAATTTATTATACAGAGTTAAATTGAGGACTGAGGAGTATTTAGGAAAAGATTATAACTATGATTAAGTATTTCAGAAATCTTGTATGAGGTTCCCCGTACAGAATACTTGAGACAAAAATATATGATGAATTTGAAGCAGAAAGCTAGCTTTAATAGAGTTGTCCACATGTTAAATAAAGTTAGATCGTAATGAATTGGGGCCTGGATTGGAAGGTGAATTTCAGGGGAGTGCTCAGATCCTTCTCAGTGATTTCTCATGTCCCTTGGGGCCAGTGTGTTATAATCTGATTTGCATTTTGTACTCCAAATTTCACAGCAAATTTCACTATTCATAAGATGGAAAGATTCCAATGTTCAATTCAGGTCCAATATACAGAATGCAGAAGTTCTACTGCTGCTACAAGTTTCCAAGCCACAGGTATAATAAGTTTGTAATTTCCATTGCTGACAATTTCAGAAAAGAAATTAGAAATTAGGTGTTTGATAACTGCCTCCTCTAAAACCCAAGAGGTGCAAGAGAAAAAGAAAAAGAGTCAAAAAGTTGAAGAAAGGATCATGAATTGCTGAGCACTGTCAATTCCTTTGGAAAGCTGATGCACTATCCAAAAAACCTGTTTGTTCTGTGCACAGGATTGAGCCAGTTCTTGCTGCAGAATGGAGTAATTTAGTCATGCACAGCAGTGTTACTCTTCTTTAATAGTACTGTAATTGATTAGAATAAAACCATACAATAGTCATCTAATAATAGTTATCGATCAGCTATTGCTGTAAAAAGCAAGGATAAGCATTATTCATGCTGGGAAATAAAGCTAAGAGTAAATTAACCTGCTTTAATTAGAAAATAAATCAAGATCTAGCCCAAAGTATTAAAGCCTATCTATAAGTATTCATCTAAATCTTTTTTAATATGCTATATATGAATTCCATGCCTCTGAAATAACTCTAGTTTTCTAACATCCACAAGGAAAATAACCTCTTTGTTTTAGTTTATATCTATAATTTGTACTTGGACAAAAATATCTAGAAACATTACAGGCTTTATATAGATAGATAGTAACTACTCATTAATTCCCCCTTCCCCAAGTTTATAATGTCAAAATACCCACACAGAAATTACAGATTTCTTTATTTGTATGAAAGTATGCTAAAAGATAACATTCAGTTCTGGAGCACTGCTCTGAATCAAAAAGATTTAGTCTTTCACACCATCTTTCTAACAAGCTTGTCTGTAGTGGCTGTCAAACCACTGGAGTACACTACACAATATTCGCACAATCTAGGATTATATCTTTAAAAGATTAAAAATTACAACAAAAATTCCTAGAATAAGTTACAAATAGGTCAGTCGATTCTGACTTAATCCAATGATATGTGGACAGCAAAATAAATATTCATTTTGAATTAGCCACTAATTATAAATATTACCTGCACATCACAGATACCCAGATCACTAATCTGTAAACTAATTAAGCAGCAGCATCTACATACAAATTAGCATGTGTGCTGTAGGAAACAAAGAAATAAAGTGTTAGCCAATTTCTGTAGCACTCAGTGAATAAATACAGAATTATAAATAGGGTTTATCTGACGTTTATTTTCAGCTCAGCATACATTGTACATGTACGGACACATATGTTGATAAACCTAAATATCCACAAGCCAATGGAAATAACATTCAAACACTTGTTTAAACAAATGTGGTATGGCTCACATCCTGTGATTCACTACTGTGAATCTAAATAAGTCAGATATTGGGAAACTCAGAGCTATAACATAACCAGACTACAGGAAGGATCAATTCACCAAGAGAATAATGCAACACTCTCACAAATGCTGGCAATTTAATTTTGCCCTTAAGGACAGTGAAGTGTCCTCAGTTACTGAATTTTGGTTGCTTTGAAGTAGGAACTCCAAAATAGAGACTCAAGGATGGGCTTAGGAGGTTCTAAGCACTCCTTTACTTAAAAATAAATAAATAAATAAATAAATAAATTTTAGACTAAACAAACCATAAGGATTAATTGATTTTCAACAAATTCCCATTACTTAATGTGAGATCAATCAATACTAAACAAATCCAACACCACAGCTACCCATTGACACATCTCCCTCTACTTTAACTATTTCTCCAGTGGAAGCTCCCAAGTGATGAGGGAATAATCAGTCATGCCTTCAACTCAATCAAACTTTAATGACGGGTACATCTATTATAAGACTTGATGCAAGTGCAGCACTCCTCATGGAGCATAGGCCATCCTTCAGAAGCAATTAATTTTCTTCAGTGACTGTCATGGGGATCACCCGAAACTTGGCTGATTTAACATATTCATGACTGTGATAGTTACCTTTGTGTTTTCATGAATGTCAAAATCAACCTGCAATTTTCTAATGGCTTCAATAAGCCCATTTCTACAGAATCTGAACTTTGGCATAATTTTCTTTGGATGTGAACCAGTCATCCTCTTCCCTGCAGCTGAAGCCAATGCTTTCAGGTGTCAAGCTAGATAAACATGCTGTATGTCCTTTTAAATCTTTATGAAGGTCATCATTCCCAGTTCCAGGAAATTATGTTTATGATCCAAACACACTTCTGTCTCCAAGTTAGCTTGTGTGCCATCCTGTCTATTTTCTAGTAGGAGCTATCATTGAGCCTCACTGTTTTATTCTTATTTGGGAATATACATGTAATGTAGCTGTGTGACAAAAAGAGTTCTATGTTTGTGTGCATGTATAAGAGCAGGTGGTATTACTCTTGCTCATCCATTTGTCACAAAACAATGCATTTGCACTAGGGAAATAGGCATGCTTAGAACAAGCTAAGTATGTCACTGAGTCCCTTTACTCCTTTCCATTATTTGTAGGAGCAGCATTGCCCAGATGCACAGCTCTATTCAACAGCATCTGACACTCTTTCACGTGAGAAATTGTTTACATAGGATACCGGAGTCAATGATCTGACTCATTAAACCTGATAGGGACAAAAAAGCTTACATATAAACTAATACTCCACCGAATGGCGATGATGAAAGCTAGCACCTGTTTGGGATGGCAGAACTTCATACTTTATCTGAAGGATTAACACTAGCTTGATGTAACAGTTCGAATTATCTTTGGGAGTTGTCTTGAACCTTCACCTCAGCCTCAAGCTTTTAAGTTGAAGTTATACTAGAGAAAGACCAACCGGTAATGTGCTTTTTGCACTGTTTCTCTATATTGATCTTTATACAGTACCTTATTTATTAAACTGTATCTTCCGATATGAAAAATGCACTTTATCTTTTTCTTAAAATGTCAGGTGCGTGCATGGCTGCTGAAGATCCCAGTGCCCTGTGTGCCAACCCTAAGTGGGAGTCTGCCAAAAGTCATCAAAGCTCTTCTTTGCTGTGCTCAAAGGCACGTTTCAGAAGTTGAGAATGCATATTGTTGGTTAGAGGAAGAAGTTAGCCAGATGGCGGTGAGAGCAGATGTCATCCGAAGCTTCTTAGCATGCATCAAGAATATTAGGGAGAAATCTGGGACACTGGGGTCTGCTGGGAACAGATTCCTCAAGGGAGAGTCACCGGAGCATTTCTTCAGTTCATTGACAGCTTGCAAAACTTTTATGTTGATCACAAAAATTGTCTCATGTAGCTTTTATGCCACTCAATGGCCATGAAGCTCTGTTTTCCACAGGGCTATGCTACTCTCTCTAAACTTGTTTATGACTGTCTCAGGCCTTCCATCAGCTCCTGTTCACAAAGTTGTGTTTTACACTATACAGTTCCACACACTGAGCCAGATGATATCCTCCCATCCTATCTTACGGTCATGGTTGTCTTGATCTGTAAAGTTAATCTTGTAATGGAAATTTGGAAGCTATCACACTTGAGATTTTCATGAAGGCATATTGGTCAAAAAGAGCTTTAGAGACTGATTCAGTATGAAGACTAGAGTTTTCAATTATTCAAAAAGGAGCAAATAATTTGGATATGTCAGAAGATTTTGTTCATATCATTTAAACGAGTTTTTAATTTCTATATTAAACCAGTCATGTTACAAAATAGTTTTTCTACTGTTCTCTGAGCATGAATATTGATAAAAGAGTTTTTAAAGATTTTATTTAGTTTGGTGTCATCCACAGTCTTAGAATGAAATGAAAATTTTACATCTTTGCATTTTTAAAAATTCACTAAGAATAACTTTTCCTGAGCTTAGCTACCCTTTACAGCTGTTCTTTGGATTAGCCAAAGAGTATATAATTTTTCCTAAATATAATCAAAATATTTGCCATACTTTATGCATAATCTGTGAAGTGTGAAACTGTAAAAAATAATGAAACTGAAGAGTGGCAAAGGTCAGCATTAATAATCCCACTCTCCCTTTGAAACCTACTATACAACCTCAGTAAAACTATATAAACATATGTTGAAAAACATTAAAATTAAGAAAGGGTAATGAAAAACTGTTATCAGTGTAGCTTTTTTCTGGGGGTCAAGAAATTTGTTTCAGCACTTTCAAAATGGTTTGATATACCTGCTACAAAAACTTAAGCACATTTATTTAAAAAATGTTTAAAAAACAATCCTGCAATTTCTTTCCTCTCAATGTAAAGAACATATATATTTAATATATATATTTATATGTATATAAATAGGTTTACATCTATATATACAGATGAGTGATTCCTAGATTTGTGTACATACAGCTGAATGCTGAGTTCTTTATTTCAATTCTAGTTTCTGTTCAGCTTTCAGTTTACCACACTGGGATTTTTTAGTACTTCACGTTTTTTTCTTTACCAAACCCCATTTTATGTTATAAATTAATTATTGTGAAGTAATTTATTCTTACAGTTTTAGATTTAAAATAATATTATAAAATAATTATTTTATCTCTTTTAGTTTCTTTTCTCACTTTAACTGCCACTCTTAACATCAGAATGCAGAACAACTTTGAACAACCAATTTTCAGGTCTTTATTTTCTTTTGTTTTTCATGAAAGAGTCTCTAGGTTTGTTTTTTTTTTCATATAAGAGTAATTGTTTAGGAAAGACAAATCTAAAGAAATCGGTCTTTTTAAGCCTAGTAGAAGAATGAAAAGACCCTAAGGCTCTAAACATAAAGTCAATACTTTATTTAGGATGCTGGACACACAGACTCTTTAGCTGTCCTGAACTATCAGTTATGAATTGATGATGCTTAGTGCTTCTGAGCAGTGTTTTTCATTAATTGGACTGATTGCAAGTTACTTCATTGTTTGGATGAGGTGCAGGCTTTGTTGTTCGTGGAATGAGTACCCAGACAGGACTTGTGAAGATGATTCTGCTTTAGTTCAATGTAGAACTGGAGGGCTTTCTTGCCTTTCTGGCTAGAACAGGTTGGAGAATATTCCAGTAAAGCTTCTGACTACAAAAAACATGCAATAACAGAAGTCCCTTTCAACATGTTCATTGTGATTTTCTGATTTGGGTCCATATTTCTCATGGATTGATCCTTATGTTTTGGAAGATTTCCCATAACACCCAATTATGGTGTCTATAGACAGTGATATTTTAATGGACACAGGAAAATAAAAGTATGTTTATATGTACAGAATACAGACCTTCTGATGCTCAAGTTAAAAAAGGGCATTCACTGCCACAGTAAAGAGTACCCACCAAAGATCCTGTAGCAAGAAGAAGTAGATGCAAAACCTTTCTCTACAACTTAGTACCTCTCAATAACTTACACACACAAGCTTACTAACATCCATGTCATTGATATTCCTAGTTTTTTTAACAAAGAATCCAACTTGGCAGGGGTTGGGGGGGAAATACCTGTTTGTTCTTAAATTTTTACACTCTTTCCAACTGGCAAATGCTTCTGTTATTGTGATGACAAGAGCCAGATAGGAGTAAAAAGGTACATAGATTAGTTTTTTAAGAATTTAAGTATTTTGACTTTGCAATTAATAATTATTAGATCACTCACTGAATGATACCTGTAAACCATCAACATTTTCTACAGTACTTGTGCCTGTGCTCCTAACTCCACTGCCTTTCCCTTTAAGCTTCTCAACACTGAAATTCTGCTGTGTCCATCCTCTGTAGGGCAGATGGAAGGAAACTATCAGTTGTGAGTAGTTCTTCAATTCTCTTGGTTTGGAAAGAGCAGCCTTGACCTTCAGAAATAAAACGGGTTATATAAAAGTGTGTTCTCAGTGGCTTTGGGTAAATAACTTTTCTATCTATCTCACCCAAAAATAATGAAAGAGAGCACTAAAGAGAGGGGTTACTGATCTGTAAATTGCTATTGATGCCAATTTTGGTATTATTTTGTATCATTTCTATTCAGTCCTTCCACCTCTGATATCTCTGGGCCCAGTATTCTTGCTCTGTTGTTGGAACAGTGGAAACTTAGTGATAAAGCAGTGTTGTGCTGAGACTGCTATTAGAGGTGACTAATGAGATAAGGTCCCAGTTAGCCAGAGGCAGACTTTGCTATAGTTGGTATTAGTACCAACCAGTAAATAGGCTGGGGTGAGCGGTAGTGGGTCAAGGTCTTGGAAAGTTCCAGTAGTGGTCAACAGGAGACACAACTCTGAAATAATTCGGGTAATGCATATTACTTCTTATCTCCCAGATGACAAATAAATCTTTTCATGGAGTAGATTTCTTTTCAATAATAAGACCACAAAGATGAAAGTCTAGCAGGACTTCCTCAGAAGGACAGTCAGTTTTGGTCTGATTATTTCCAAATTAACACAAGTGCCTGGTAAGGGACCAGGCAAACCCCCTGACCTCCTTCCCTCAGTCTCTGAAACTGCAGCTGGTGCTCAGGGTTAGATTATGAGACAAGGACCTGGGAAAGGGCCAATGAAAAAGAGACATCATTCTAACAATACTTCTGTGTCGGTCTTGCACATTAATATTAGATTGTTACTAAACCTGGTAAAACATACAGTTCTAATTGGAAAAGGAGATAAAGCATGACTTTTTTGCTGACTTCAAGATCATAGAGTATGAAAACTACAAATAATTATTTTTAGTCAATTTGCAAAGCCATAATAAACCATGTCTGGTATTACTGAATACTAATAATTACCCTGAAATTATTCAGTAATAATGTCAGTAATATAATATACTATAACTTATACAATTTTGATGTTTTTAACCAGCCACAGATGTGCATTCTTTTAGCAGTTACCGAGGTTCAAATATGGACCTGTTTTTTCAAAAGGAAACTTACTTCTTGATAAATTAGCTGGGTAATTGAGAAGGTAATTTTAAGGTCATCATTAGCTTGCTAACTGACAATAGACATTCTTCAGCAGGTTTTTTATTATAATATATTTTAGAATATGTAACCATTTCCAGTAATTTTTCCTTATTTTTTCTGAATTCCTACCAAGTTGAAGAACTGCAGGCACCTCCAGCTTTATTTTTCTGCAAATACCCTTTCTGGGTTTTGTTGGGTTTGTTTTGTTTTGTTTTGTTTTTTATTTTATGTAAGACCTGTCTCATGCACAACACTAAAGCTGTTTCTGTTTCATAAGAAAAAACATTCTAATAACAACTTTTGCTATCTCTTAATTATACATTTGTTCATGTCAGAATTTTGCTGTTTTATGATAACAAAGCTGTGCCCTAGAAAATGCAAAAGCAGTTTGGAAAACCAACCCTCAGAAATGCCAGCTGGGAAAACCCCATGGACATCATCAGTGAAGATGAGAATAAAGCGTGGGGTTCAGGTTATCTATAGGAATACTGGCATTTATGCCATCTGAGGACTGGCTGCTTAGGTAGGCGATTTACTTCTCCAAAACAAATGTTGCACAATTCTTGTTCTGTTTGTTTGCTTTTTAAGAAGGAAGAATATTTCTTATTCAGGAACAGCTCTGGGGTAGATTGTCATAACACTACCATGGAAAAAGAAATACTATTCCAGCAAGAGGCCTCAGAAACTCTGTGTCTACAAAGAACTGTTCTCAGGGATGTCATGGATGAGTGATACGAGGAATGATGATGGATATGAAGATGAGGAATGCAGCTAAGGAAGACCAGTGCCCTTTTAGTAAGTTACCTCCACTATTTGAACTAGACTGATGGAACAACCTCTAAAGTCTCTGAGAAATTGCTGTAGCACTGCTTAATTCAATGGACTAGATGACATGTAAGCACATAAAGAGACACGTGGACTCTTTACATTCTATGTAGAGAGCTGTGATTTTCTACAAGATGAGGATTTTTATTATTCCTCCACTTGCCTTACTTCTACGTGTTTGAATGTAATTTGAAACAAAGTTTTAGCAATTATCAAATCCTATTTTTTCCTTAAATAAGAAAGTATGCATATGCTCATACTGTGTAAAATTACATTGTCAGTCTTTTGACTCAAATTTGAACATTATTTGCCAACATCTGTCCAACCAAAACACTGATTCTGAGAACCATTATCTGAGATGTAATTATAGTAAAATCCGCCTCAGCTAAATACAAAGTTAATTTGTCCTTGAGTTGTCACAGTCCTTTTGCATATGTAATGACCCTGCAAAATTACTTTACAAGTTACCTACCTAACCATACTTATCATGATAATACAGAAAATAAAATAATAATAATTAAAAAAAAAAGCACTAGCTGATTTATTTTTCATATGCCTGGCTCTGATAGTGTCTTTTTGCTGCTCTGCACTTTAGTTTTCCTTGCTCTAAAATGAGTACTAAACTCCTTTGTAAAGTAAGTGCTCTGCAATCTCCTAAAATTGTTCTGTAAGAGTATGATATTATACAGCTTTATTATTGTTTACCTCAACTGTTAAAAAAATCCTCTCATGACAGAATCAAGTCTTCTGTAAGGATTGATGAAGGCAGTTAAGGAAAAATTCAATATTTGATTCAGAGTGCATAGAAGACCAAAAGAAACTATATAGTAAACCCCTATCAAAGCAATCTGATGCAATCATATTTAGCCATACAAGGATGTTTTGTTTTGTTTTCTTTTCTTTTCTTTTTGTTTTGAATTCAGGCTATCAAAATGGTTAATACTTCATGAAAAAGCAAATTGGACAGAAAAAAAAAAGCAAGAGTAATTATTAGAATAATTGCAAGGTGGCTGGCTGCAAGGAGCAAACTGTATAAAAGATATTATGGCTGAATACAGATGCGACATTCCTTAAAAATGTTACTAAATGTTTTTCCAGCTCTCACCTTGAGTCCCTGGAGATGCGTGGGGGTATGTTTGCTCTTACTCTGTTTAATCTCTGTTTTTTCTGTTTAAATTGGATAGTTCAGAAACCCAGTCTGTCAACAATCCTCCATTATTTGGATGATTTTCCTTTTCTTGCTACGGAGTGCCAGAAAGCACATCCATAAATCAAGACTCCCTCTGAGCACAAGAAATCAAATAATTTAGAAGTTACTGTAGAAAGCAAAGATATTGCTGATGTTAAGGCACAAAAATGGGGAGTCAGGACGTGGATACGGGTGCTATTTATAGTTCAGCTCACAATCCATGAGTAATATGGAACGTAGTCCCTCAGGGTCTCAGTTTGCAGCTAAGTATCACAAGGATAAAAATAACAGCAAATTTTATTGAGGCTTGGGGAAATCAAACCCATGAATGTTGATAGCAGCTATGGGGTTGAGTGATAAAGGAACTAGAGAAATAGGAAGAGGTGAATAAAAAGGGAGGAACAATTTATTTGCTGCAGAGAACACCTCTTCAAAAGCTCCATTTCCACATTCTTAAACTGTTCTTCAGGCCTTGGTAAAGCCTCCAGAATGGAGTTCTGCAACGGAGCTTTTAAAATGACACCTTCTTAAAAAAGGAGAAATCCAATTTCCACTGAATTCCAGTATATTCTCAGTGCCTAACTTGATATTTCTTGAAAATCCTGTCTCAAATGCTTCACTTTTTAAAGAGTGAAGGGACTGTCTTCATGGGTCTCCCTTGGCTGCTTGAAGAAAAGCTCTAGTGAAATTCCTACCACAGGTAAATTCAGTACAGCTAGTACATGTTACAGCTGATCCATGTTTGTATTGTGTTCACTTTTAAGATATGGAGCTTTAAGGTCTATAGACCTTAGTTCTGAACCGTTTCTCCACCTTGAGCGTTCAGCTTGATTTGACATAGCTTTTTCCTTGTTTTTCCCTGACTGACGTACAAAGAGGGCAGCTCTAGCTTCTTCAAATATGCATCCTAAGGATAAAGAATCTTGTGTCACAACTGCATATATTTGGAGTTCTGCCCTCATTAGTCCCTAAATAAAGGAGTGGTATCAAGAACCATGATACCATTGTTTCAGCAGTCTGCAGCAGGATATTACCTGGAGTATTCTGTTATTACCACCTGCCTTAGTCCAAAAAATAGAGGCGAACACAGCCTAGAGATGAAGTCAAAAGACTTGTGGATTTCAGGAATTATTTTTTCACTGACAAACTCCTTGAGCAATGACCTTGAGCAAGTCATTTAATCTCTTTGTTCCAGATCCTCAAAGGTGCTTAGGTATATAATTGCCATTAATTTCTGTCAGACTAGTGAGGATCTATGTGCCCCAGTACTCTATGTGAAAAATAGAGCTTCTGCTTCTGTACGTCACAGAAGTCTTCTGTGTATCTTGTCAAAATGTGTTCATTAATGTACTTAGTTACTCTGGTGATGATGGTTCTGCCTAAGACAAAGTGATTTAATTCACTAATTGCCACATAATACCACTGAGACCAAGAGCTGGAAATTACTCAAAAGGTAGAAATATACATAGATAAGAAAAAAGAAAAAAAACCCACAAGAATTTTTACAGTAAAAAAATGCTTTTCTTTCAAATGTTGAAAAAAGTTTTTCATCTCAGAAAGTGCAAGGCCACTGCTAGCTGGTGGAGAAAAGGTAGGGGGGTTTCCTCTGGTGAATTTTTCCAGAACTGCTCTCTCCAAAGGCTATTGCATCTTCCTGTGTAGTATCTGATATCTAATAGTCACTATTAGAATCAGAGTATCAGTCCCAACAGAATCTATTTAAAATAAATGCCCTCTTTTTCCCTCAGACATCAAGTAGGAGCTGAAAGGATAATTGATGCACTGTTTTTTTAAAAAGGAGGGTATTTAAGACGGGATTTTTCAAAGAATACAGGAAAGTGCTGAGACCTTATTGGAATTCAACAGAAATCAGTTTTTTTTACTCCCTTAAAATACCTTGGAGAAGTTCAGTTGTAGAAACTCTATTTTGAAGCCCTTGCTGATGCAGAATACACAGAGAAAAGTTCCGTGGTTAAGGGTCTTAAGGATTGTATCTATATGGGCTGATAACTTTAACCAGCATGTGTTGACCTGAGAACTGTTCCACGCATGAAAACACCAGCAGTGCAATGAAGACATAGATTTTATTGGAGGCACAGTGGGCTCTGCTCCACTTCAAAGTGGGGGTTAATACTGAACACTGGTTCCCAAATTCAGAAAAGCCAAGCTTAACAGCATGTGTGCTGTTCACTCTTAGCATGGATCAATAGTCAATTTTGAACACTGCTTGGAAAGTATTCAGAAGGCAATTGTATGATTGCAGAAAGGTGGGAGATTATTGCAGACAACTTAGTATGACTGCTCTCCGGCTGAAGAATTTGGAGAATTTCAGGCAGTGTCACATAGTCAGCAAATTTGAGGGCAGTAGCTAAATTGCAAAAGAACTCTACTGTTCTTGAGAGTTTGTTTTTTAGTGGAAGAAAAGACTAATTGTACCATACTGCTTTGAATTAAATACCTTGTATTTACTGGGGATTTAGCACAGTTTTGGGGGGTCTAAGAATACGGAGCTGAAAGAGCTAGAATAAGCTAGAAAAGAAGCCAGGTTAATAGCTTAGTGTTTTCCTTAAAAAATTTACTGAAATCTCAAAAATGGATGCATAGACCAATATTTGGACAGCGATTCCTCAGCAAGATCAAGGTACTAATTATAGGAAATAACAGGGCTTTACAAACGTAAACAAGAACCCTCCATCCTAAATCATTACAAGCTCCCATTCATTTCAACAGAAAACTCTATATCATTTATGTTAATTCATTAGCTGGATGAAGGAGTGTTAACAATGCCTTCTAACCTTCAAGGATGGGTGACCTAACTAAGAGCTAAAGATGTCCCTGAAGAAATTGCTAAGAGAACAGTTTCTGAACCATACTGAAAAAGCAATTAGTACTATGTTCAAACTGTATCTGGAATGTTCCTTTCTCTTGTTTTAAACATACTATTAAAGTCCTATGAGTTTCTGTCTTCAAACTAACATTGATCAGTGTTGATAGTACAGTTAGAAAATGATATCAGGTCTTATAAATCTAGTGCTTTATATTTAACTTTAAAAATGCATGGAGAAGGTTTATCTCCAAATTTCAGTTAAGCACATAAACAGAATTCATAAAGGTTTAAGGTAGTGGAAGCATACAGTGATCAACATTTTCATGAGCACTAATTCTGCAAATAAATTATAGTGTGATGAGTCTTCAGCTGACTGTGAGTGAAAAAGGAGTATGGGAATGGAAGGTTATTAAACAGAAAACTCAACTGTGTGGTATTATTAACTTCTTTTCATTACTATTTACTATTATTATTTTGACTTGTGGAGATTAAGGAGTAGCCTTCACTTTCAATAAATCATAAAGATGTAAGCTAATAGCTTCAAAGCACTCATTTAAAGGATGAAGAATTTTAAACAAAGTGCTCACATACTTCATTCTCCTTGAAGTTCTTAACTTATTTAATGTAACTTCAATATTTTAAAAAATAGCTATGTATCCACACTTTTTTCCCCTAAGACAACTTCTTTGACAATGAAGAAGCTTTGCAATAGCTGTATTTTTTTTTTCTTGCTTGCTTTCTTCAATTTTCTGTAGAATGGTAGAAAAGTAAAGTACATCTTGTTGCTTTAAGTAAGGTGTGTTTGTGATTATTCATTTATCTAGCATATTAATTTCAAATATACCTGTTTAGAGTGCGTGAGTGAATATCCAAAGGACAGCTAAAGGTACCATTTAGCAAAATACTCATGAATAAATGCAAAATCAGATCTATAAAGATAAATTATACGTGAATTATATACAAAAAAAAAAGAAAGAAATATCAGATCCCTATTTGAAAATTATGAAAATACAATCATTTTACTGTTTGTGGATCTGCTATTGATACAACTGATATCAGATTTAAATTCTGCCATTATTGTCATGACTGGTTCTGCTTTCTTGTGGATTTCTATGAAAATGTATATTCAAAGAATATTAATTCTCTGTGGACTTGTGGTTGAGTAATATCTTACAGTAAAGTCTGCAGGAAGTCTATGCATGCAATCTGTAATCTTTGCATTTTAATAAGACAAAAAAAGGAGCAGAAGTTTATATTATCTAAAAATTTTAAGTCATTGCGCAATGATTTGTATTCAAATCATACTGAAACAGTATGTAATTTGGCTTTTCACAGTCTGGGAACGCTGTTAAGTTATTTATCTCCTTGACTTTTAAATCAGACAAATTATTTCAAATTCATTGTCCTTTTCAAAGTAAAAGCAAAACTAAAATGGAACTAATTTCATCTTCTTAATTATTTTTTCTAAGAAATTGAGATTGTTTTATGTAAAAATCTGTTTTCCGATAACAAATTTTGTAAAATCACCTTCTAGGAGCTGAAATTAGGCTTATACTACAACATAGTTTCTGCTATCCTATTGCAAAGATTTCAGCAGTAAACCAAGGATGGTAGGCACTCTGACTGGAAAACTGAATTCTCTTAATTATTTCAAAAAAAGGGATCTTTTCATAGAGTTGAAGGAGACTATCCCTTTTCTGTTAGTTTGAGGAGTATCAAAACCAACTGAAGGTGTTATATTACCTACATGGAATATTTGCCTTATCCCAGTAAAATGACAGATAATCTGTGCCATAAACACAGAAGAAGGAACAGTTTATAGCATCTCTGGGCAAAAAAAATTTGACGTGGTAGAGTCCAATGTTGTGTGCAACATCCTGCAGCAGTTTTCTTTTCATACCAGCAAAGCTATGCATAGCAGCGACAATACACGTGTATCAAAATTCAAAGTCCCACAGCCTATTCTGGAGGAGAAGCAATGATCCTAAAAAGAAGCTGATACTGAGTCAGACTTGATAGCCCATATACTTAACATAAGAAATGGATCATATCCCACCTGTAAATGGCATAAGGCTAGAATGGTTTCTCAAGCAAATTTTCAAAATGGCATCCTCAGAGCTATCCCTTTGGAGTGCATCTCTTGACAAAGAGTTAAATGTTATTATTAGTCCCAGAAAGGCAATGGACTGAAGTATTTCTATTGCTTTTCCTGATAAAACCTCCTCTTAATAGAAACTGATGAGATTTGACATACAAGGCCTGCATCTCTCAATCACTGGCACCCATGAGTTTTCACTAGTGGACCTCACATTATTGTCACACAGAACCTCATGTTTGAACCTGGCTTCCTCGTTCTCCTGGCTGCACCTCTGTGCTCAGGTCTCAGTTTATCTTTGGACATGTGCTGCAGCACTGCTGAGCTCCCCAGTCATCCAAATTCTCTTTTGTTTGAAATGCATCACAGCCTCTGCCTGTGTCACTCTCCAAGTCTTGCTTTCTGCTGGGGGAGAGGAGAAGGGGACGCAGGGAGACTGTGCAGACCTAAATCTCACTCTGGAGTTTGGACACAACTCAGTCATCAAAATATACATCTAGATCACTGCTACCCAAATGCCACAGTATGTACTTATTTCTTGTGGATTTTTAAATACCTCTCTTTCATTTCTCTATGATTATGTTTTAATTATAGCAGCTTAGAACATGTTTTGTTTTCACTTTAGATAACAAGATCCAGCTCAAACCTGAGTCTGCTAACTCTTGACCCTGTTAGTAAATTTACAGTGGTGCTCATTTTGGTTCTGCGTCAGATTAATAGAGTATGTAGGTAGTCTTAGATTTTACAAAATGAAACATCACAAATAACATGTTTGATTTGCTTCCCAGCTGAAGCTTTGCACAAGGTTAAAGTCAAGTGTCTGGGAGGTGAAGCTCTTTCATGCTTATATTTCTTCTATTATGACTATCACTGGCACATATCCTTAAGTCCTGGTTCTAACAATTGTGTAGCATTTTTCCCGAAGTTGTTTTGTGTACTATTAATTGTATATGACTTTTCCATCAAGATCATAGGACTGGAAAAAACAAAAAAACACCTCACGGCTTTGATCACAGGAAATGAGAAGTACGTTAGCATTTATTCTATGAGTTTTTAAATTTGCTCTATTCATTGACATTTCCTTTCATTCAAACGAAGGAAGTGGGGTAGGAATCACACCCTAGCTAAAGGAAAAGATAAATAATATCTTGGTTGTGTATGTATGTCTTAGACCCCCATTCAGCTAGACTATCACAAACCAATAGAGTCTGCTTCTTCATCTCCCTCACATCCAGCAGCCAAGGATTTTAAAGCACTTCCAATGCAAGCAAAGAAAATAAAAAGAAACATTTTTCCAAATTCCCAAAAGGTTTTGCTCCAAAAGACTCCTGCTTCCAGTTTGCTGCCAAAAGATTAATGTCCTCTGTATGAAATTCCTTTTATAATTTCTTGACCTTACTAATTTCAGTTGCAGACTGCTTCAGCTTACTGACTCAGCCCATCTGGCACTAGAACAGTTTAATCCCCTTTCTTTCACTCTCTTCTCTCTATCATCTCTACCTCCCTTCCCCAAGTCCTATGAGAATCTGATCAAAATGAAACTACTGATGAATTAGACAATATGATGTATTCTGATTCTGAGCTTAAAATCTCACATGCCCACGAGAAACCAAAGTAATAGCTGAAGAATTTCAGAGGTAACTAAGCAGTGAAAATTTATTTACTGCAAATTAATCCTGGGTAACTTTCTTTATTTGCTTTATGTGGTGAAGTGCTGCATATATGATAAATTACTAGAAAGAGAGGGAGGACAAAACAGACTGATACACAGCAATGGACACAAAATACACCACAGAAACTTGAAAATGCAGTAAAAAAAAAAAAAGCTAAAAAGCTCTTTACTCCATAAGCCTGTCACTCTTGCTATGCATTTTGAATGCAGTGCAGCAACTTTCATACATTTGTTTTCAGGATTATTTGAAAATTGCTGAGTGTGGACCAAGACAAATAACACATGTTGCCCATACCTTTAGCCTAGGCCCTGTTAAGTAATCTAACGTTAGGGGTACCATCATGTGACAGCTGGGAGGAAATCATCATCTCATGATGGCAAATGCTCTTTCATTCATGGTGGGACTATATTACTCTTACTTATAAGCATAAATTTATTACCTGAATTTAAAAATATTTTTGCAAGGGCTGGATTCTGTGATTAATAAAGAAAAGAAGCTGTTTTTCTGAAACCATATTGAAGACCAAGGGGGGAGAGGCAGGAAAACAGGAAGGAGAAACGTAACCTGAATGATATTTTTAGCTGTGTCTCTAGTTCTTTATCAAAACTTATGTTACAGTATTTTTTCCTCTGACATCCACCACTAGGAGTAAACATATCGAAGGTTAATTTAAGATTTTTATTCTGCTTTTTCTTTCTGCTTTCCCTTCACAAGGACATACCCTTTCATGTTTGTATTTGGTCATATAACACTATATTCTAGACTCTGGCCTCACAAGGAACTGTAGTTCACCCTTAGAAGTTGTTGCCTAAGGTGCTTACTGTAGCTGGATTCCAGGACTGTTTATTTAATTACTCTTCCTTGGTGTACTGCCAGTACACATTGAACAATAATGTAGTCTGTCTTTCACTTTGCTCCATGCACCTACTGTCTTGTAACTAACAAGCTGAACTAAACTTGAAAAAAAAAAAAAGGAGCACAAAAAAACACTTCCAGTTAAAAATGGATGAAGTCTATGCCCCCAAAATACAGGTTCTGTGGAAAATAATTAAAAAAAAGTTAAGTAAATAAAGCTTTATTTGAGCTGAAACTAGGATTATGTGGAACTAGGATTTAGTCAACCCAAAACAGAGTTTAAATTACATAGGTCCAGTAGTGCAATCCAAAACCTCCTTGTTCAACATTATCTCCCTTACTCTGAAGGTGCCTTGAGGCATTGTTGCTTGACAGAATTTTTGCCCTTGCATAGTATTCTGTTTTTGCATGTGTTCAAACCTTCCCCAGTCTTAGAAGTGTAGCAGCTACTCACAACCTAAGCTTAGGCAGGAGCTTAGCTCTTCTCAACAGGGTCCGCTAAGGATCTCCAGCTAATGAATATTCTCTGATCACACCAAATACATGGCAGTTATAAAAGACTCTTTGTAAATGTGTAGATGAGGTTACTCTTTTATTATAGGTCTGTTAAAAGAAGAGATGGTTGCTAGAAGATACATCCAAACTGGTGTGTAATGCTCTGACTTTTATGCAGCAGCTTGAATATTAACATGGTATTCAGTCCCTCAGAATTCAAACCCCACCTATCTGGGAAGGATTTGAATATGTAGCTCCTATCTATTGAGACACAGAGACTTGTTGTAATGGAGCTCTTCTAATCTATCCAACAAAAACATTTCTGACTAAAACATTTTTATGTCATAGAGAGAGCTTAAGAGTAATCCTATATCTCTATGATTAGATCACTCTTTGCCTGAAAGCGATTTAGTAATCCATGGTTCTTTTAATGCTGACATTTTTATATGAAATGCACAGCCAGGTCTTGAAGTCCTTTTTATGATTTAGAACCTATTGAAACACATGTAACAGAAATTGTAGTGCTGATATAAAACTAGTAGGAGGAAGCATTTCCTACTGCTCAAATTCATAAGCTAGGTCTATGGGAGTCTTTTTGTTAATGCTTCCTACTGTTACACATAATGTACTGAAAAACAGTAGGTATTAACTTAGTAAAGCTATTGTGAAGTATTGCCAATGACCAAATGGAAACAGGTATAGAACTTCCCTCATAATGGCATTATACCAAGTTCTACATTGCTTTGTTCCTTTGCATGACCTTCTTCAATTCAGTGGAGCTATCCAGATATAAATATAGGGAAAGGCTTGTGTATAGTAAGGCTGCCCTGAAGAAGTGCAGATACTCTAGCTGAATACCAAAGCATTTGCAAGGAATGAGAGTCACAGAATTAAAGGTTACTTTGTTCTTTAAGGGATAGGAAAATAAAGGAAAAATGTTTTATTGTTACTGACTTTTTTCTCTCCCCCCAATTCTGAATCCATTTTTAAAGCTTATGGATTCCCTTAGAGTACCCCCAAATCCTGCTATACTGTGAGAGATTAAAAATGTATGGAACTAGTTGGTAGAAAGCTCTTAATTAAAATAAGTTTCTTCCACACTGGTACAAAAAAAGGTCAGAATGCCCTGCCAATTGCGAAGTTTTAATCAACAATGACAGCAAAAGCACCATACGTAGGAATGAAAGAGCACAGAACAGATGTGTGGACAACTAAGGTATTGTCTTGAGCATGACTTATAGGACTGGGTGGGAGGGGCTGACCGCTAAGACAATGCAGAAAATGCAAATATCATGCTTAAGGAAAAATGCCACTAAAATGTCAGCAAGACTAGCTCAGACATGTCAGTGTCACCGTCTGCTACTGCTAATGATGCCTGGACACTTCTCATGTACAAAGTCTTTTACAAAAAAAAAGTTGCAGGGACCTCAATTTACATATCTTTCAGAATTAAACTCTTTTCCCCCCTTTTTTTTTCTTGCTCTTCTCCCTGAGATTGACACAGGTTTAGTATTTTAACAGCCTAGGAAATGTATTACCTTTGAGAACTAAGATAAAGATTGATCCTGTGAAGAGCTGAATACCCTCGACTCCTCTTGACAGCAAACACTTCATTGGAAGGGGACCAGAGGTGTTACTGCTGAAGAATAAACTACAGAACCAGCATTTTATTTATAGCAAGTAGAGATTAAATAGAAGAAGATAACAAAGACTGCATGGAAAGAATAAGTAAAAAAAATAAGTCAGCTTCCTATGAATACATATGTCAAGACGATGAATAGAGCTAGAGCTGAATGAGAAAATATTCCCCATTGATATAGATTGCATATTCAGGATGAAATTTATGTCCAAAGATTTAGACAAAAAATTTCACGTCACTCTGAGGGATTTACTGAACTTTCATGGAAGGTCAATGAAGGCTGATCACCTAATTTCTGAAGCCACCTTTTGCCAACCCTTGGCAGGATTTTAATAACTTATTCTCTGAGACTCTTGTTAAGATCTTTGTCTGACTCTGAGGCTAGCCTTCAGGTTATTCAGTAGATTATTGTTTCAGCCAAATTAAAAAATGTTGCAACACAGGATTCTGTGATAAAAGTCAAAAACCCATCAAAGAAGGTGCTGATCTTCACAGAAGATGAGTAGCATTTTACTTTGTGAATTGATTCACAAAAAGGACACTAAGATTGAGTTTTTGCAGTTACATTTTGCATTGGGCACCAGGCTTAGATTTGGAAGTATATGAAAAATAAGGCTAAAATTTTCACTCTAGTCTGATTCTTTGATGGAACATGAGTTTCTGAATTAAGTAAATTTTTAAGGTAATGTTTTATGTTCATGTTCCTTTTTTCTTCTCTGTAGTCCTTGCTTCTTATCCTTTGTGGTAAACAAAAGTGACACAAATCTCTGTGGTCACCTCAGCTCTCACTAAGAGGGTAGTTTGCTAGAAATTGCAATCCAAATGGGAAGCTGACACCTGTAGAACATGGCATATATGAACTACAACTCTCTTGAAATACTGCAGTAGTCTGATATGAAATAGGAGCTTTTGGTGGTTTGGTGAAGCAATTTCTTATTTAAAAAAAAAATTGCTATGTTTTTCACTAAATCATACTTTTTTTCATTAAAGGTAAAGGAAAATAAAGCTTTTGTTTGTTTTGTTGTCATTCCTCAACACTTTGTATAGTGTAAAGGTTTTATCTGCATGGCTTTTTAGTTTTGTTTGTTTTCCCAAAACAGGTGGCCTCAACTTACTGTCTATCACCTTAATTAAGTTAATCACTAGGCAAAAATTATTTCCTCCTCCTCTTCAAGAATTACCTACAAGGTAGGAAACTTTCAGCCTATGCTGTACCCAACCTAAGCTCATTTTTGTAGCCAGTGTTCTAGAGATTTGGGGCAATTTTTTCACAATTATTCATTTTCTGTTCCAGGGATAATGTCATGGTACAGGTCTGGGGTACCTGCACCCTGGTCAGGGTAGCCCTGTCAGGAATGGAGATAAGTCTTCACTATTACTCATTACAAGGGATTCACAGTCCACTTCAGAGACTGGCATTTTGCACTTCTGAAAAAGTACATACTACTTCGGCCATAGTGAAGAGAAAGATCTCAGTCTTCGTATTTGGGTATGGATGAATGAAGCCTCGGGATGATTTATTTCATTACCAAAGGGAGGAAAACAGATGATGTCTAGACTTTGAGTATGCAGGTGATAACAATATCTGTCGGTAAGCAGACCTGTCATAAAGACTTCAGCGTGAATTTATTTCCACATGAATATGCTATTCAATATACTTAGCAACTCTAAAATATCATATCAATTTAATTCCCCTAAAATGGGAACCTTTTTTCTTCTTCTCATCTGTACAACTGCAATTACAGGATATTGCTCTGGTGGAGAGATTTTTGGCAACCATGCTAAGACGGATCAATAGTATATCAAGCTCATTGTAGTGTAAACACTAATTGAAAGAGTGAACATGTTTCTTGCAAATGCTTCTTATCAGTAATCTTGGAAGTCAGACAAAAAGCTGACATCTGATATATCAGATGACTACTAACTATGCTAGATTATGAAATACTTGCTAATTCATCTAGTTTTCATTGGGAAAGAATAATAATTAATTAATTATTAGGAAGGATATTATCACCAAGGCAAAAGTTTGCTGCTCTATAAAGACAGGGTAACATCAATACTTGCAGAATAATCTCAGCTGTTGTGGAAGCCACTATGAAATAAAAGTCTCAGCTCCTGCCAGGAGACACTGTAAACCCTGTAACAACAAACTTGATGGATATGTCTCTAATGTGAAGTAAAAGAGGACCTGAGATATGTCCCCATCACAGAGGTCAAGTGACATATATTGACTCATGTCCACACCGTTCAGATCTTCTCCTTTCTACTCTACAAAATTCTGGAGGATGATGAACAGTGGAGGAAGCCACAAGATACCAGAATTGAGTGAGATACAAGGTGATTGATGCAACAGCCCCAAGTGAGAGTAAACTGAAATGTAACAGCTAGCTGAACTGGTTCAAAACAGAGTCAGAGGGTAAGCCATTTAGCACTGTGGATGACCACGGGTTCACTGCAAGCTCAAATCCTGGTCCTTTTTTCAGATATATCCTATTTTTTTGGAAAGTACAAGCACAAACACCATATATCCCATAGAAGCCAAACCTTCAAGACACATCTAACGTATATGAATCTCTTGCTGACCACAGAAGCAAAAAGGCCTGAAGGACTTTATCAGACTTGATGTTGGAAAAATTGAGCATTAAGAGGGCATTTGCAGACTCCCACACAATAAGAAACAAATTTTATTTTGTAGGCTACAAGTAAGCTTTAGTTTTTCACTTGTAAATTGCTGATCTAAGTAACTAGAAATATAAATTGATTCCCAAGTTATTTTTATTTTGGAAGGCATAAAAAGTTAGGCATAGGAGGGGAAAGGAGGAATGGGGAAACAAGGTGTTACCAGTCTGTATGTCTAGTATGTGCTATATTCTACAGAGCATCTTAATAAAAATGCTATTCTATTTCAGATAAGGTGTAACTCTCCCACGTATCTCCCAGCAGTATCTAGTTTCCATATTCTTAGTTCTTTACATAGGAGAGTACTGGATGATACAAGGAAGAGCCTCTTTCACCTGTATATTCTTTTTTACAGAGGAAAATTCTTAGCTATTTTTAGCTTAGCTGTTGATTACTTTGCAGACACAGATTTATATTTTATTTATACATTTTCTGTCTTAAAATAAGGGGAGTTAGTGGCAAATGATTCAAATACAGTTATGTTTAAACAAAATTATATGAAAAGCTATAAGCATTATTCAACATTCAGAAGAATCACTGATGATAAGGATGTGTCAGCTAAAAATGTTTTTCAATATTTTTCATAGTAGTACTGCGGGATCCTGGGAACTACCTTTCTCTGATGGAATTGCATAAAGGTGCCGGATACATCTTTCTTGATTTACTTTCCCTGTACTGCTACACACATATTGTGACTTCAGAAGACTCTTTGTTGAGAATTTAATAGCCTTCACTTTCTCCCTTAATCTTCTTGTAATGGTCATGTATCGTTTAGGAACTAAAATATTTTATATTTTAGAATGCTCTCAATATATGAAATAACTGTGTTTTAGCATTGTGAGGGAGGCATACAATTCTAGGGGGAAGAGAGAAAGGTAAGAGGGTTCAGTGAAAGAATTTTTTAGATGAGTGTAAGAATGGAATACAGAAATGGAAAACATTAGTCTGAATGTTTGAGAAGGACAAGAAGAGGGGAAAAGAAAAATAGGTTTTGGAGTACATTGCAGCAGATATTGATCAGAAATCTCAAGCTTTGGGAATTTAAACAGTGAATTAATGTAAACCGGTACTTGACCAAGATGTCCAAATTGCATTGTAGAAAACAGGCTTTCACCAGACATGACTATAGTATTCAGTGGAGAACAGTAACAGGGATGTTTGTTTGTTTGTTTGTTTAATTGAATATTTGAATTGGTTCTTTGAATTTAATATTGCTTTGAATAACCAAATCACTGTAAGCAACTGTGTTTCTGCTCAGAGACAGCCCTGTTTTCCCAGCAGAAGCATTGGATCCAGCACAGAGGTAGTAACAAAGGTCCAGAAGCTGTATAGCTTGAGTTGCACAGGATTTATTATCTCAGGCTTAAATATTCCAGTTTATACTTTTACACTGACTCTTACTCTCTGGCACTCTCTAGCTCTGTTGCTCTCAGTTCTGGAAAAAAAAAAAATCAGTAGACAGATGTTACAGAGGTCATGCATTGCATTTCATGGTGCTGTTTCTACTTTCAGGGGACTAAATACTGGGATCCTGAAGTGACTGCTCTTTCAGTCATTGTGCAGGCAGCATGTTCGCTACAGTAGAAGGGTTCAGTAACCTCCGTTGCCTTGAGTTACAACCCAGGTCTGTTTTTATGGAGGGAGGATGGGCTGTTGAGACAAAATTCAACAGCCGTGATGTTACATCTGTAATTTCAGGCACTTATGTGAGGCAATGTTTAAGTTAAAGTAGTGGTAAACTCAAGGCAAATGGGAAAAATTAAGAAATTTAGTCTAATATCTAGCTGGGCATTGTTTAAAATTGTGCCTACAAAGTCTGCAAATATTTATTGACAAGAATGAATCTTTATCATACAGGAAGTGAAATTTTGTTTCTGTTAGATTTCTGTCACTGAAGTCCCTGCAATGAAGTTATGTGAGTGCAATTGAGCGAAAAGTATGGACAGCTGCTTGTCTGAGCACACATTTACATGTGCAATGATTAGGTGCCACACACAAATAAAGTATCCTTTCTGAACCAATAAACAATATAATCTCTACTGCATTCAAGCAAAAATGCAAGAAGAAAAAGCTTATATAAACCCCAGCTTCTCAAAAGTACAGGAATACAGATTGGTATACAACTAAATAAATTGCATAAAATCACATAGTTTTCACTGTTAAAAATGTAAAGGAAAAAGGAAAGGATTAAAAAATAAGTTTTCTTTGATTGTGAATTTCATAAACTAAGCACACTTAGCAAAATCCTTGTGGGTTTCTGTCATGATCAGTAGTAAGATCAGCAACAGTTCATCACATTTTGCTATGTTTCATATGAGCTATTCATAGTCATCTCCCAGGAATATGTCTTTGTGACTAAGTGGATATCATGTTCAGACCAGAGATGTGAAAAACTTCCTATATTTGTACCCTCAAAATACAAAATACTTTGTATTTGTGCATTATTTCCTTCTAGGGGATTATGTTTCCTCATTTAATATGGTGATCTTCAAGTATCATTTTGTACTTCTTGGGCAAGATTTTTTTTCCAAATGGTGGTTAGTTTAATATGAAATAATTTTCATTTATATATACATATATTTTCCCCCTCTCCCCGTAGGGACATATTTGCATTTGAGAAATTGCAACTTTTCTGGGAACCAGGAATTTGACATTAGCAGGGTGGTGTATTAATTTCCATGTCTGTGATGCAGACTTGATTCAGCCCTCTTCCTCTGTAATTTGTATCCATAGCATTAACTACAGTGCCAGTAATGCAGTAGAAAGCGGTAAGTACACTTGAAGCTTGTGCAGAATTCATGCCATAAAGATGATAAGAGCCTCCAAGGGAATAATTGCCTCACTACAGGGAGAGCAAATTGTTTGGCATCTGGTCTTTGTGTTGTCCTTTGCTTTCTTGCAACCAGTTGACATCATTAACAGCAAAACTGGTCAGCTGCAGAGCCAACAGTTGCATAGTCATTCATTTTCTTCCTAGACATATTAATAGTAAAATAACTGAATGGCTCACAGAGTACTAATGGGATATAGAGCATTTGCATTCAAGTACTCAATGTACATTCTAGTCTAGGTTTTAGGAACATGTTTAGAATATTTCTTCACACAGTTTCTATTATTTCAGTGAATGTTTATTTCAGAAGTAACTGTACTGAAATAGTTTCTGCATCAGAACAACGTGCTATAATCCTTTAAATATATTTGGGAAACTCAAAGCAACTGCTTACTAGAAAATACTAAGTTTATGAAATAAAACCACAGAAAGCAAAATTAAAGAAAAAAAGAAGGGAAGGGAAGGGAAGGGAAGGGAAGGGAAGGGAAGGGAAAGGAAATTGTATGATCTGTTGGCTCTCACTGACTGTGTTATTGAATGGTATTGCTATAATGGCAGCTCAATGACTCCTGCAATAAGATTACATTCTGTAACCTTCAGAACTCCTATTGTCCTATTTATAGTTTGGTTTGAAAAAGCAACCTATTTTTTAACTGAAAAGATTTATAGGTATTGTAACTATCTACATATACATATGTGTGTAGGATTGTGTGTGTTTAGTGATCTCTCAATATGAAGAAAATTGTACCCATCCAAAACATATCAAAGCTTTCTAAAATCTCTTCATTTCACTGAGATTTGCCTCATTTCTACCAAAAGCCCTCCTACCTCAGCTATGGGTTCCTGTAATTGTTTCATACCAGTAGACTTCTACCAAGACATAAATCTCACTGAAAATAAATACTTTTAAGCACTGCAGTCATGCAACAAGACAGAAAATGAAATTTAAGTGGAAGACTATATGAAAGATACTATCCTTGCCATTTTTTCCACTGTGTGCCATATGAGGATGTTTATGATGTGCATCCTCAAATGTGTACATCAATTCTGTAAACATGAAGTAAGTGTTATGCTACCATGTGGGATGAATGTTTAATGTCCCACTATAGTAGCAGCAGTTAAATCCCAGTGGAGTGCTGTTACTTTACCCAAACTCATAAAGCTGAGAAACAGAAATCTGGAATCTTCCCCTTCCTGTAACCACATATCAATAGCATCTCTATGCGGAAGAAAAGAAGATTGAACTGGGGTTCCATCAGCAAGTATATTCCTGACCAGATATACTATTTTATTGCAGCCCTAATCATAATTTAAGCTAGTAATTCAAAAAGTATTTTCAGCTAGTGGTATAAGAATACATGGGCAACTTCAGGGTAGCACATGTATTAAAAGAAAGAAGAAAAGTTTTGTCAGTTTAATTTAATTAGGTATTTGAATACTTAAGCTTGCAGTCTGCCAATGCATGGAGTTTGAATTAACATCAAGTTCCTTCCAGTTCCCTTTCTTCGTCGCTCACTTATGTCCCTCACCATGAGATACCAGCACCCTTAATTGTGTCTACAAAAGAGTTGCTTTTGTAGATTGCCTGTCTGCATTCAAACCCATAACAACTAAACCCAAGCCCAAGCATGGACAGACTGGATGTTGCTAGATATTCATAAGTGTAAATTGTAAGTGTTCTGATCATTACAGTATTTATCACTATGTACTGATAAATTATAACTAATATCCATTGCCATCCCTCTTTAAGTAATTGCTATGTAACAGACTACACAGAATTGGTAACAAGGAAAGAAAGGTTAAACAAAATGGGTAAAGGAAATGAAACCAAAGGTACTAGGAACATTTTTAAGTGATCTGTTCATCAGCTTTAACAGCCAGTCCTCAATGGTGGGTAAGCAGAGCAAACTCAGTCAGCAGAGCCTTACACCAAATACTAAGCTACAGTTTCCTTCAGTGACAACAAGAGTACATGTGCATGTAACAGTAGAGTACAGGATATGAGTGATCATTTCTGCAGAACAAAGTCTGAAGAAGTGACACCAACATAACTAGCTGTTTTCATTGCAGACCTTTCTGTACTTTTAAAGCCATTTCCACTAGGCTGGCAGAGTGAGCAGCTTCATTAGCTCATTATGCAGTTCTGCATCAGTAGCTGGCCATTTGTGTAAACATATGGTATCTGGTGTGACCTTGCTCCTGTAGACTTTCAAGACCTTTGGTTTATATCCTTTGATGGAGGGTTGCAGGTGAAGTTGCTGTGGTTTTATGATCATTCAATTTTACATAATTGTTTTCCCAAAGTCCTTGATGTGTTATTGGTATGGGGTAGAATTTGGTTCTTTTCAAGTTATAACAGATCCTTGCATTCAATAATATGCTAATTATTACCACCTTTGGAAAACCGAAGCAACAACATTATTGTTAGTCTTTACTAGTTTAGTTTAGTCTTTTTTGTTAGTCTTTTATTATTGTTAGTCTACCATTCCAGCATTTAATTTACACTTCTATTAAATTAAAACTCTACTAAGTTGCGTTTGTCTAAGTAAGTGCTTTATTTGTTATTTGACAGCTTTTGAATTAGGGTATGAATGCTGGTAAAGCTGAGAACTGAGAGTTCTTTGCAGGAAAAACAGGAAAGGAAAACTTTGTCATGCTGAGGAAGAACTGTGAGAAAATTGTCAACTTAAATATTTAATAATGATGGACAATAATTGAACAGTCCTAGAGCACAGCTCCCAGAGTGAAGTTAACAGAGGCAGCCAACAGATGCAGATGCAGCAGTTTGCGCAACAGTCTCTGGGTTCTGCTTTGGGAGCTTCTGGACCTTTTGGGGACAAGGTCCAGGAGCATTGGGGAATGCCTGGAAACCTGAGAAACTTGAGAGAGTGCCTGATGCTGCTAGGTAACGATGAGGTGGGGAAAGCTACAAGGGTGGGAGCCTGAGGAAACTCTAGTCACTTCTAACAAGCTCGATCAGCTGCCCTTAACCCAGGGTGACTGGAGCCTTCATTGCAGCTCTCCTCTGATTAGGGAGAGTCAAGTACCCTTTTAGCCAGTGCTCAGGAGAGGCCTATATGAGAGCCAGGTCCAGAGCACAGCCAACAGACGTAGCAGTTTGTTCACGAGGATGGGGCTGCCTCAGGTAGTGGAAGCAGCTGTCCGGGTCCCAGGCTGCCTGGGGCCTCTTTCTGGTGCCAGGAGACCTGGCCCTATGTCCTTCAGGAGGCGTGCTGTCTTGATGGAGCTGTGCCACTAAGTGGAGGAGTTATGGGAAGAAGTAAGCAGGCTGCCCAGCATCAGAGAAGATGAAAGGGAGATAGGCAAGATCTCCTCTGTTACTCAGCAGCCTGAAGATCCCTGGACCCGAGGTGCAGTAGAGATGCAGGCAGTGTCCACCCTAGCTTGATAAACTTCTATGATTAAATGATTGGCTTGGTAGATGAGGGTAGAACAGTGGATATCGTCTACCTAGGCTTCAGGAAGGCTTTTGACACTATCTCCCATAAGATCCTCATAGACAAGCTGATGAAGTATGGGCTGGGTGAGCAGACAGTGAGGTGGACTGAAAACAAACCGAACAGCTCGGCCCAAGGGAGGTGATCAGTGGCACAAAGTCTAGTTGGAGGACAGTAACTGGCAGTGTACCCCAGAGGTCAATACTGTGAGTAATCCTGTTAAAGATCTTCATTAATGATCTGGATGATGGGACAGAGTGCATCCTCAGCAAATTTGCTGATGAGAAAACTGGGAGGAATGGCTGATACACCAGAGGGTCGTGCTGCCATCCAGAGGGGCCTTGATAGGCTGGAGAAATGATCTGACAGGAACCTCGTGCAGTTCAGCAAGGGGAAGTGCAAAGTCCTGCACCTGGGGAGGAACAACCCCAGGCAGCAATATATGCTGGGGTTCACCAAGCTGAAAAGCAGCTTTGCAGAAAAGGACCTAGGGGTCCTGGTGGACACCAAGTTGAACATGAGACAGCAATGTGCCTTGCAGCAAAGAAGGCTAATGGTGTCCTGCACTGCATTAGGAGGAGTATTGCCCACAGGTTGAGGCAAGTGATCCTTCCCTTCCGTTCAGTACTGGTGAGGCCACACCGAGTTCTGTGTCCACACTTTGCACCACAAAGATGATGAAAGACTGGAGCATCTTTCCTATGAGGAAAGGCTGAGATTGGTAAGTCTGGAGAAAAGAAGGCTCAGAGCTGGGATCGTATCAATGTGTACAAGTAGCTGAAAGGAGGGTATAAAGAAGATGGAGCCAGCTTCTTTCCAGTGGTGCTCAGTGACAGGACCGGAGGCAATGGGCATGCACTGAAACACAGGAGGTTCTCTCTGAACATCAGGAAACACTTGTTTACTGTGAGGGTGACTGAGCACTGGCACAGGTTGCCCAGAGAGGTTGTGGAGTCTCTATCCTTGGACATGCTCATAACTGCCTGGAAATGGTCCTAAGCACCTGGCTCCAGTTGTCCCTGCATGAGCAAGGGGATTAGAACAGATGACTTCCAGAGCTCCCTTCCAACCTCAACTATTCTGTGAGTCTGTGAACTTAAAACAGATAAATCTTAGTCTACTCAATTTGAACCTTATAAGAACTGAAAGCAAGCTTGTCCTGAGGGGAAATCCCTGCCCAGAACAACTCTGGCCCAGGCTTGAGACTTCATAGTTTCAGTGTCAACTTGATTAGATTTTCAACCCAACCACCCTATTCCACTCATATCTTACAGATGATTCTGGATATATCTACACATGAATTCCAACCTGGTAGATACAAGCAAGCTCCCATAAAAAATTATACACTGGATTGCTCATAGTGCTTAAGCCATGGTAAATAATCCTGCCTCTTATCCAATGTACCCAGTGTTAATAAGGTACTTTGATTTTGCATGGTACTTGTTTCCATTCCAGGAATGACAATACATCAGTTACTCAAAGGCATTTCTTTTCAGTATCATACACTCTCTTATATAGTGGTCTAATAATTTTTTTTTTTTTCCAATTCTTAAATAATGAACAAAAGGACTAGGGAAGTGATTGTCGCCCTGTACTCAGCACTGGTGAGACTGCACCTCGAATACTGTGTTCAGTTTTGGGCCCCTCACTACAAGAAAGACATTGAGGTGCTGGAGCGTGTCCAAAGGAGAGGAACAAAGCTGGTGAAGGGTCTACAGAACAAGTCTTATGAGGGAACGGGGGTTGTTTAGCCTGGAGAAAAGGAGGCTCAGGGGAGAGGTGGTAGCGAAGTGGGTGTCAGTCTCTTCTCCCAAGTGATAGGACAAGAAGAAATGGCCTTAGGTTGTGCCAAGGAAGGTTTAGATTGGATATTATGAAAACTTTCTTCACCAAAAGGGTTATCAAGCACTGGAACAGGATGCCCAGGGAAGTGATTGAGTCACCATCCCTGGAAATATTTGAAAGACGTGTAGATGTGGTGCTTAGGGACATGGTTTAGTGGTGGATTTGGCAGTGCTAGGTTAATGGTTGCACTTGATGATCTTAAAGGTCTTTTCTAACTTAAATGATTCTATGATTCTATAATTTACTTTCAAGGAAATGTGAAACTTCTGAAAGTGAAGGAAGACATTTCCTGGATATTTCGTAGGTCTTTGCAAAAAAGAATTGCAAGTTTTCAATGTTTTATAATTGCACTTTAAATAAAAGTGTGATGGCAGTTTCGAACTGATACTGGATAATTCATTAGCTGTGAATAAATATGCATCTTACTGCAGAATTTTAAAGTTCAAAATATACAATTAATTTTTTTTCCTATGTCTTAGTTTCTCATAAGATTTAGGAAAAAGGCATTTGTGTTTAGAAAGAGAGTCGCTGGGAGTAAAAGCGGTGAAAAAGAAAAAAAGAAAAAGTGCAGAGACATCTTAAAATTCTGATTTTATGTAGCTCAGCATGTTGTCCCACAAATGGGGTCTGTTTCCCTGGTGTGAAAGCCAATAACACACAGAACTGAGGTATTTTTAAATTAATTTTATTGATGTGCACGAATGGGTGTCTTTCCCAAGACAGCACACCTTTGTTTAAAAAATTCCCACATTTATATACTTAAGTAATACATATTCATTATTATTTCCCTTAATGAATGGTTCTTTCTTCTTCATCTCTCATGTAAATTAGTGTGCAGACTCTGTCTTCTTGGATTGGGACACTCGTGTAAATTAGTGCATAGACTCTATCTTCTTCCTCCATTGTCTTCTTTTGAGTAGGTAGTGTCATTTGAGTGGGTGTGTCGTGGTTTAACCCCAGCCAGCAACTAAGCACCACGCAGCCACTCACTCACTTCCCCCCCACCCAGTGGGATGGGGGAGACAATCAGGGAAAAAAAGTAAAACTCATGGGTTGCGATAAGAACGGTTTAATAGAACAGAAAAGAAGAAACTAATAATGGTAATGATAACAATAATAAAATGACAATACTACTAATAAAAGGATTGGCATATACAAATGATGCATGCAATTGCTCACCATGCGCTGATCGATGCCCAGTTAGTCCCCGAATGGCGATCCCCGGGCCCCCACTCCCCCCAGTTTATATACTAGATGTGACATCACATGGTATGGAATAGCCCCTTGGCCATTTTGGGTCAGCTGCCCTGGCTGTGTCCCCTCCCAGCTTCTTGTGCCCCTCCAGCTTTCTCGCTGGCTGGGCATGAGAAGGTAAAAAATCCTTGACTTTAGTCTAAACACTACTGAGCAACAACTGAAAACATCAGTGTTATCAACATTCTTCGCATACTGAACTCAAAACACAGCACCGTACCAGCTACTAGGAAGACAATTAACTCTACGCCAGCTGAAACCAGGACAGTGGCCAATGAGTCGGTGGTTGCAATCTCCCCCCGTAGGAATTACCTTTTACCTACTTCTTTGTCTGGGCAGTTCCAAGCAGTTCTTCAAGGTTTGTTGATCAGACCACGATCCATTACCTTTTTTGACATAAGCATTCCACCTATTTACAAAGCCCCTTTGTCTAGCAGTTTATTCCGAAACCCTAAATCATATCTAGTTATTGTTTCCCTATTTTAAATATTAACTGATTGGGGGGGAGGGGTGCGTTGTGCACAGAACTTCAGCATCTCCCTGGTTGTTTCAATCATATTATACATATTAATTTATAACAAGCACTGCAGAATCATAGTCACAGTCTGTAGGTACAATGTTGAATAAAGAATATGAAAAAGCTTTTCAGTAAATAGATACAATCCTTACTTAAGCACTACTCGGCAATGGACTATTTTTCAAAGGTTCAGTTCACTGAATTCAGTAACAAAACATTATGGTTCATTATAAATGCAAGTCCAATATTTAAACCTCTAAAGGTCCTTGGGTTGAAAAAATAGAAAATGATGTTAAAAAATAAGCTCTATTTTGAGTCTTTATACAGTTAGTCTAGTCATATCTGTTCAAGGTGATTTGCATCTGAATATTATTTTATCTATGTTGCTACTCTGCCCAGCAACACAAAGCATTTGACTGAAAAATTAGACAGTTTTCTAAATTATAAAGAACCTCTAGCTGTCTTTATCCATTTCTTGTGCACTCTGTCTGAAACTGTTCCAGGTTATTCAACTGGGAAACATTTTGAAAGTCACCCCCTGAAGAAAATGTTGTTCTTATCATACTGGCACCAAACATTCCATTCCTAGCTGTTATAAAACTCACTTGCTACTTTTGGCAAATTCAAGGGATTAAGGATAAAATATTATAGATAAGAACATTGATATTTTCTCTCTTAAAATGTAGTTTAACTGAGTTTTTCTATTTCTGTGTACCAAAATGACATAAACTTATCTAGCCTTCTCCAAGCCTCCTAAGTTCCAGCTGATTGCTTTTAATAATATTTATTCTTCCAAAGATATGCTTATATTCTGTTTCACCACAAAAGCCTCTTCTTGTCAGCCTTTTGAGAACTGCATTTAAGAAGGATCATGTAGAAAACACAATTTTACTTATGTGAGAACCCATATTAGAATCCCATTTTTAATTCTGAATGTTGTTTTTAATAACCCAAAAGAACAAAGTCTCCAAATTTTTGATTTCACATAGCATACATAGATGTTTTTACTTATATGTATGCATTTCTATAAATACACATATAATTTAAAATATTTATTTGTAATTAACCTCATGGCTGCAAAAAATAATAATTACATAATAACTTTTATACTTAGATATTACTTTTCATTGATGTTCACCTTGTGCAGTCAGTTACAAACTTACGGACTCACAACTATACAGTTAATACAGGGAACTTACCAAACATGATCACAGTGGAGTGGCAATTTCATGACATACATATGCTGGAAAATCAGGGCCATAAATAAATTATCATTAGACAAAAAAAAAAAAACCAAACACCACAAAAACTAGTATATGTCAGTAAAGTTATTTTATGGATTGATTAAAAAGTCCTTATATGCAGAAGAGTTATAGCAATCTCTGGAGATGGATATCTTTTATTCATTGATGCTTACCATCAAATAATTTTACTTTATGATCACCTGTGTAATAAAAAAATCATTTTTCCCATAGTCATAAGGTCATCTCAAATGATCTGATCCATTTTGTTGTCTGAGTTTTTTAAAAAAAAACCCTCAAAACACATTTAGGAAAAATAATATATATTACAGTACCCTGAAAAATTAATGTTTTTACATTTATCGTAACCAGTGTTTAAGACCTTGAGAATTCTGAGTACAAGACAGCAGCAAAATGAATTTACAAAATACAAAATAGTACTGAGCTTTTTCATCTCTTGTTTTTAATTTGATCTGAACTTTATTATAGCTTCATTATCTGTACACGCACAAGTAAATCTAAGTGCTCCTCTGAAGCTCAAGCAATGTGTTCATATTTCATGTAAAGCAGTATTTCCCCACTGAACTGCTCCTGCATTAATAATGCACAGGTTCACTAACCTGTCAAGGCTTGCTAGTATTATAAGCTCAATATCATTCAGCTGTGTTGGTTGATACAACTTCATACATAAAGCATTTTATCTTGCAGATATCAACTGATTAGTCCTGTTGCATTTTATACAGCAGTAGGCTAAAGGGGAACACATTTCCAAAAAAAACCTCAACAAACAGAACAGAAGCATTAGCTTGATATCTTTACTAAAGGAACAAATAAAACAATTTCTGCATAAAGATGATGAATTTACCTTACTCTCTGTACTTTAAAATAAGAATGCCACCATTTGGTGATTATTCCAGAACTACCATCATACTCCCGATTATTTTACATCATTCTTAGATAGTGATATCTAGCTTTAAATATACTTTCATCATACTAATTTTCCTTCTGATTCCTGATAGCTTCTAGTTCTAACTCTCTTTTTTTCAGGACTTTTTTTTTTTATTAAACATGTTTTAACTGGACAGAAAAATATAAAAATATATATTTAAAAGCAGCAAGCTCTATCTACTTAGTTTTAGACACAGACATCATAAAGTGGACAAATTGTATCATTTGCATTGTAGGAGATGAAATGCATGTTAAAATTATAGTCTTCAGTCTCAACGTATCGAGTCTGAAAACAGTTAATGTTCATAGGCATCTGGACAGGTAATTATTATTCTCTTACCAAAAGTAATTTACTGTACTGGTCAAAACCAATGAATTTTAAAAAAACCCCAAACAATAGTGTACTTTTTTGTTCCTTGACCAATATAATGATAAGAACAGAAAAGCACCAATTTTAGCAATACTTACAGATTTTTCACTTAAATGTCTAATCCCAGTCATCTAGGTTTCTAAACTTCATGGTGAAATAGACCAAAAATCTAAAATATACCTATATTGTACATAATATCAGACATCTGAAACTTAAAACATTTGTAAAAACTAATTGCATTCAGAAAATGTAAATAATCTAATACAGCTCATTGTGATAATATTTAAGATGAGATTTACATTACTTAAAAGAGTTTCTATTTCTTTAAATATTTCTTGTATGTTGCATTATTATAATATGTCATATAGTATAGATTTTTACTAATTTTCCTGTGTTTTGTTGTTTGTTGATTTTTTTCTTTTTTAATTCTTATACAACATTAAAAAAAAACCCACAAACTGAAAATACTTGTAAAAAGCCTTTTTTTAATCTATGAAACTTGAGCCACCTTTTACCTTAAAATATCATGCTACAAACACACAAGCACATCTGTAATGACAGTGTTTGAAATTCAGGGGAAATAAACAAGATACTCAAGGCTTTGCGAGGGCGGGGGGAAACTGCTTCGCACATTCACAGTCTCTCACCTTGCAGTCACAAGTTATCAGGTGTCAGCTGCAGTAAAAGGAAATTGCTGTGAATTGTCCTATGCATAAGCACTTGCCATTTAGTACCCTCAGCACTGTGAAATAGACTGTGACCCCAGATCTTCATGGCAGTCAGTTTCACATGATTTACAGTATTATGGGAAAAGTTTGCTTTTATTTGTGTGGAGGGAAAAAAGAGGTCTGACACCAAATCAAGGTGCTTCATAAGTGCTATAGCTAACACATTTTCACTCCAGAAATTTCCTTAAGTGTTAAAACATACAGGATGACCATTTACCAATAACACTTACAATAGTGGCATCAACATCAGGTAAAGCCTGAAGATCTGAATTTAGGACCTAGGTTTGCCTACTTTAGATATGATTATACATGAGTATCAGAAAACAGAATTAAATCTATTCAAAAGTAAAATGAAACAAGCAATTTTCAATTTAAAAATACTGCAATTGTTATGAACTATATGGACAATAGGTCCCACAAGCAGAATATTTTTCATTTTAAATTTAAAATATACTATTGATGTTCTGAACATTAAAAAACAAGATTAAAAACAATATTCCTAATTTTAAAAAGGACTTTTTTTTTTAGCTTTAAGCTGTAAAACTGCTGGGAGTGTGATCACATATTAGTATTGTTAAATAAGAAAAGCCAATAGTGGAGATTAACATAAAAAGGAATAAAAGTTGAGATGATACAAGTCAGACAGACAGTCAGTACTTGTAACACATTAGCAGCTTAAAATATAGCAATTTGACTGTATAGAAGTGTAAAATGTGGTCTCCATTTGTGGGCAACTTACATGGCTAAATTCAGAAGTGATGTTAGTTGGTTCTCTATGGAAAATGGTCAGTGGATATTTGGTGGGAAGACTTTGAACTATTTCTACAATAAAGAAGACTAAAATTTGCAATCTCACATTTGAGGACTCTAACACCATAGGAGAGACAGCAAAAGGAACAACAAGGGAGGCAGGAGTAAGAAAAGAAAGTTTTTAGAAAGAGAAATGTGAGTATTAATAGCTGTAAGGGATGGATGCATGACAAATCATTGTCTTAAAATGAAGGCTTTGTGTTAAGGTACCTACTGAATTGCCCTATCATAAATATCTTTAGTTCCAGCACAGAATATCTGAAGATACTAAATCTGGAGGCTTACTATACATAAATTATCCAGGGACCACATTTTTCCCTATGTCCATGTGATCATGTAGTTCTGCAATTTTTCAAATATAGGATGTTCATTTGGATTTCTCCTGAAGTCTGTTGGACATCAGTACCACAGGATCTATTCATGAAATGAGGGGGAAACAAAATCATGTCCATAGGACACAGGTCACCTCAGCTGCTTTTAAACCTGCAGTCTTTCCTCTGTAAAAATGATCCAATGTATTTTAATGCCACAGGAATTTAATTGTGTTGATCTTTTTGTCGATGTAAAAACAACCTTAGATTTACTTAGAGAATATTTAACTTTGTTACCTGAATAAGTCTTAGCAGTTTCCTAAATTTTATTTCATGAAAAAATATGCATCAGGAGCAATTTTTATTCCTTTTCTCAATTCTTATTCAATTCCTACCACAACTTTCAGTGGTTATTGGATAATACTGTAAAAAGTGCAAACACTAAGTCCCTGTAATCAGGACAGTCTTTGCATTTGTGTACTAACTCTGTGGAACTTTAACATGAGCTTAATGTTAAGCATGCATTGAAGTGCTCCATGACCAGTAATGTATTCCTGAATGAAAAGTAAAGTGAAATAAGTGAAAGCTCCTTTGTATCTGAATAAAATTAAATTTATGCATCTTGCTAAAATCAAATGGAAATAAATTTCATAGACTAGAATGCAATAACTAATTGAATAAAAATAGTATCTAGAACTGAAAAATAATACTCAGCTAAACTCTAAAGAGGAATGGCAGGTACCTTTAAATAATCTGAACAAGTAACTTGTAAATTAGTACCAATTAGAAGCTAAGAGAAGATAGTACTTCTTTTGGGGAAAGCATACACATTCCTCAGTGTTAGTGCTTTGGAAAATTCCTTCAAGAAAAAATAATAAACATGCTGACAACTTCAAGTAGAGATTGTAGTTTATGATTATAATTTTGTGCATGAGAGCAAAATAAATATACAGACAGGAACAGGATGTTGCTGTAACTGAATGAAGTTTTTCAAAGACACTAAGTATAGGTTAATAATAAGATTTGTTTGCTTCCTTGGAGTTTCTGACTATTCAAAATGCTAGAATAAAACCAGCATTTAAAGGATGAAGTATTTTTTTGCTACTGTTTGAATATTGTTAGTGTTCATCTGCTTCTGAGCTCTGCATGCTCCACATAGCTTTGAAGTCTTCTGTTTGCAGACTAGGTAGGGTCTCAAAAGTTTAGTTCATAATAAATAAGAGAGCTCATATTAATTTTCATCTAGATGTTACTGACAACCTGATGGCACTTGCTCATCTCATGAGACCTCCAATAGTTTCTCATTCCTTGCTCAGCATTTCTTTGGATTTTTCAATTAATTCATATCCCATCCAAATTATTACCAAACCTTTCATGGCAAGGATCATTTTCTCTACTGCCACTGTGCTAAGGTGAAATGAGCAAAAAGAGCTTTTCCAAAGAAAATTCTGCTCTGGTATTCTGTATCCTCTTTCTTGGTTTTAAATTAATGTATCAAGCTATTTCCTGCTAAGGATAAATTATCATCTTAAACTACCTGATTTAAATATTTAAAATCCTTACCAATTTTGAATATAATAGACTTTTAATCTTTTGTTCTTTCTTCACTGATTCTATATAAAGCTGTAACAAGATGTCCTTTCTTACATACGCTATCTATCAGTTATTTGTAAAATTTCTCAATTTTACTTAGTGATATATTAAGTAAATGTACAGGATTTTATTTGTTATTTTTAAAATGCTACACAAAATGTCTGTCTTGGGTGCAGGTGCCCAGGCGCAGGCAGCGGGGGCTGTGGGGCGGCCTCTGTGAGGAGAGGCCGGGGCTGCCCTGTGCCGGACACAGCCGGTTCCAGCCGGTTCCAGCCAACCCACCGCAGGGCACGGCTGAGCCCCTTAGACAAGATGGTGGCCTCTGAGAAAGCGTATGTCAGATAGATAGGGTAAAAAATGCCATGCAGCAGTGAGAGGAGTGAGGAAAAAATGTGAGAGAAACAGCCCTGCAGACCCCAAGGTTGGTGAAGGAGGGGGAGGAGGGGCTGCAGGTGCCAGAGCAGAGATTCCCCTGCAGCCTGTGGAGAAGGCCATGCTGGAGCAGGTGGATATTTCCTGAAGGAAACTGCAGCCTGTGGAGAGCGCATGCTCAACAGGTTTATCCTGAAGGACTGCAGTCCATGGGAAGGACCCATCCTGGAGCAGGGAAGAAGTGTGATGAGGAAGGAGAGGCAGAGACAAAGTGTTACAGACTGATGGCAACCCCCATTCCCTGACCCCCTGTGCTGCTTGGGGTAGGAGGAGGTAGGTGAGTTGGGAATGAGTGAGGAGTCAGGATTGAAAGCTGAACCTGGGTAAAGGGGGTGAGGTCGGGGGGAGGTGGTGTTTCAATTTGTGTCTCTTCATCCAAATCTATTTTAATTGGCAATAAATTAAACTAACTTTCCCCAAATCAAGTCTGTTTTCCCCCTGATGGTAATTGGTAAGTGATTTCCCTGTCTTTATCTCAGCCCCTGAGCTTTTTCATCGCCCTGTCACTTGAGGAAGTGGAGTGAGAGAGTGGCTGGGTGGGCATCTGACAGCTAGCTAAGGTCAACCCACCACAGCATCACAGTATAAACATGTATAATGAAGATTCAGATTAATCGAATATGTCTTCCCTGTAAAATAAGACATCTAGAAGCCCTCAATAATAGGAGTACCAGCTATAGGATACCCTGATGAGTCTTCTTTCCATGAGCTAATCTAACACATCACTAGAAATTCGCATTTAGAATGTTTTCAGCATAATAGCTGAATTCCCCCTTCTGCACATCTAAGACTCACAGCATAGATAACAATATTCAAGGAGGAAAAAAAACCACACAATACTTTTCAACTGAAAACAAACTTGTACCTCTTCTTTTTTTTATCTCCTAGGAAAATCTGTGTAGTAAAAGACTCATTAATGTCTTTCACAAAATTATCCACAAAGCAAATTCAGTTGGTGAAACAAAAGTGGATACACAAGGTTATGATTCTCTTGCTTCAGGTTTTTTACTGATAGACAGGAAAATAGTAATGAATTACCAGTCACTTTTATTAGCTACTTGACTTCAGAATCATTAGAGAACATTATTTTCATTATAATAACAGTTTATCATTCATCTTTTATACTGTGTGAAGGAAATGCTCTTCTAAACACTAAAAAAAATCCTCTCTATGAACTATGCAATAAAGGAATACCTAAGAATGTACTGTTTCTTTTTTTCACTACTGATAATGTAACGATTACAGAAAAATGGAAAAGTAAAATGAACCTCTAATCTATAATATCCTTTCCTTGAGACAGATTATTAGCAGCAGCTTTCTCTTTGTCCAATATATCTCTGTTCTCTATTGTCACCTACTGTATTGAAGTTCAAGTACTTCTGTAAATCCCCTCTATAGTCTATCTCTTTATACCTTCAGGCTACAGAGTGATTGGCTGAGTGCCTGGACAGTGATGCCAAACTTGAAATATCTTCTAGGACTGTTAACTGCAACACACTTGTTTCCATTGCTGGAGGAATGCTTACGTGTTGCCAAAAGGCAGTGTTTTCCCCTTTTTCAGAGGAACACCACAGCTCTTACATTTTTGCAAATCTATGCTATGAACAAGAACTAAAAAAATAGGTATCTGGAGTCTAACCATTGCTTAGTTTGATGAAGAACTGAAAAAGAGACAAAAATATTTCAGCAAATTGCCATTGCTTCAGTCACCTGAAAAAGAATGACCTTTGAGGCAAACTGTACCAGAATCACTAATTAATTTGCTCTGTATGTTGTAAATCTAAAGCACTTGACTGTGTAAAATATTACTCATTAATGTGCAAAAGCCTTTTTAAAAACAAAGATTGTCCCCACATGAGTGTAATCATTGAAAGTCAAAAGCATGCACAGCCATTTTTTTGGAACAGGTGGCTTGCACCAAATGGAAATGAAGCTGTTCTTGTCCTATAATGTTGTCAATAGGCCAAATGTCTCTTAAACCACTCTAAACATAGCTCAAGATTTCAGTGTGAATGTAATTCTCTTTCTTCTCACCCAAAGATTAGCTTCTGCTGCTTAAGTCCCCTCCTTTTAATCTTTCTTTTTTTATGGTCGTTCTTTTGTTTTGTTTTGTTTTGTTTTTTCCCCAGTTTCTTTTGAATTGAGAAGATGTAACCTTTGAGAAGAGGGTTGCTCTGTCTTTCAAAATGTTATGCTAATAATATATGATTGGAGAAAGTTTCCAGTAAAGATTCGGTGATAAAAAGTTTACTGATGGTGTAATATAGTTCAAAGTCAGCTTTAAAATTATTTACATGATTCTTGGATGCAATTCTCTTTAAAAAGTAAAAACCTTTAAAAAAATGAAGAACTGATATCAGAGAATGATATTTGTTTGGAAATGCTACTCAGTATCAGTATGAGGGTCCTTACTGTTATGTGAGCTGAGCTGATGAAAGAAAAGCTGACAGTAGAAGGCTGCTGTCTTATGCAGACTAATGCATAGAAAGGAATGAAAAAAGCAGTGAGGAATGTATTTTGTTAGAGAACCTTTTCTGGCAGAAAATTAACGTAGGATCTCATGACTTTGCAATCAGTTGCAGCTGTAGGTGGGAATAGCCCAAATGAAAAAAACCATACCTCTACCCCTACTTTTCCTGTTTTATCTTCATATAATCCTATTTTCCTTCAATCCCTTCTTCTGTCATTCTCTGAAACTCCTTGGATAAAAATTCGTCTCTTGTCCTGTGTCTACACTAATGCATTTCTGAATTCCCTATCAGCAAATAGCTTTCCTCCCTACTGATTCAGCCATTCTACTTCTCTCTCAGATAACACAGTACTCTTTACACCTACTTCTTATTCACCATGCTCTCATTTGTCCCACAAATTCTCTATCTTCTATGTCCTCATTCTTTCCTCACTGTCCTGAAGCTTTCAGGAAAGGAATTAAATCAAGAAGAAACATATGTCTCATTTTTCAAGCCTATGCTCATTAGTCTATCACATGAAGCAGTAGAAGTTCAGGTCAGTTCTGGCTATGGCTGATTACTTCTTTGTGGGTTCAGAGTTCTTCAGAAAATAGAAATTGTATGTCCTCACTGGACCACATGCAAGTCAGCTTCAGAGTTTAGCAGCAAATCTTTAACAGGTCTCTCCTGAATGTATGTCAATTATGTCATTGGATTTGAAGCATGTGATAGAAGCATGGGGTGGCATTTTTTTTTAATAAACAGAACTGGCAAAAAGTTGAAAAGCAGTAAAAACAGTCTGAAAAGAAGGACTGTCTGTTTCAAAGACCTCATTCAAATTATAGACATGCTACTATCTCTTAAGAAGAGGCATTCATACCCCTCTTTCTACACAAACAAACAAAGAACATATTTTTGTTTTTCTTTTTTTTTCTATCTTTTTTCCTATTTTTCCCTCTAAACACATTTTTGGAGATTGTGGATCCATTTATGTCAAAATTTGTAATCAAGGTGATGCAGCATGTACGATTCACTCCAAATGCCTAAAGTTTGGGAAAATTATCAATAGCTGAGAATAGCTTCAGAACAGGAAGCATTAGCCAGCCTGCACTCTGTGAGTTAGTATCTGCACCAACTATAATTACGATCTGTAGCATATAAATTTTATATGAAGCACCATCAGGAGCTATATGACCTTCTAGACACTTTTTTTCAAATCCAGTTATTTTCATACTCTGTCCTTCACATACCCACAAATATGACTAAGTGGTCTATTCTGAGCACTCCTACATTAACCAGGGCCAAGATGTGTATTAAGAAAAACCATTCATAATAGCAAATGCCTGTCTACAAATTTTAGTGAATATTTTGGACAGAAAGGAATCATTTGCCTGCAACTAATGTTTATGCATTTTTTGAATTGTTAGCTAAATTTGTAGGCCCCAGAAGTATTCTGACACATGCCAGGGGTAATGATCGAGGAAAATTGAAAAATGTGATACTGATTAGGCAAATGAAAAAAGATATCTCTACTCTGCATGAATCATTACCAAAAGGTTTGATAATGTACTCAAAGCATTATTCAGCGACAGATATTTTCCAATGGACATTTAGAAGGATAAAAATAGAGGAACAAACAGAGCTCATAGTTTTATAAAAGTAGTGATAAGTTTCCTACTGAAGCAATAATAATGGAAATAAATCTACCATCTTGCAATCTCACTGAAGTGGATAACCCTTTCATTGAAGGAAGATGTAAACAGAACATTATATTTATACTGAAGAAGCTGGGAGTTTCAAAGACTAAAATGAAAATTGACTTTCCATTTTGGCAATAACTTCATTGGAGTCAACATCTTTCTCCACCCTTGCTGTCTGTAGTTCAGTTGCTACCTAGTTACCTGCAGCTAACTAGCAGCAAAATAAGATAAAAAAAATCTCATGCAGATAATTGAGTATCTTGTGAAGAATGGAAGGGTACAGGCATTACTGTATACTGTGACCAATTTTCCCAATTGTAGACAGTACTCTAGCAAACATTTTCTTGATCGTTTCTAGAAGACTGAGTAAAGGAGCAGTAAAGAAAAAGATAGGATAGGATAGGATAGGATAGGATAGGATAGGATAGGATAGGATAGGACTGGACAGGAAGCATAACTTGTAAGGAGTAATATCTTCTTAAAACAGAGATAGAGAGGAAAAATTCCCATAAATTAGGAAAAATAATTCTTCAAACATAAGTGGAAGAAAATCTAAATGATCAATGAATCAAGTTTGGGATAATGTAATTATAGTCAATATAAGCTTCTAAAAGTATTAAAACATGACAAAGCAAAGTCACTAGCAGTAACTTATAACTTTATTAATTAGATGAATTTATCTTTGA
This sequence comes from Haliaeetus leucocephalus, assembly GCF_000737465.1. NCBI lineage: Eukaryota > Metazoa > Chordata > Aves > Accipitriformes > Accipitridae > Haliaeetus > Haliaeetus leucocephalus. The sequence goes on from NW_010973325.1 coordinate 2,371,332, forward strand.
AACCCATTAGAAACATTAATTTTACTTCAAGTATACCATTTTCTGTTACCAACTCACCTCATGTGAGGCTTAGAATAATTCTGTAGCAAGTGCATTAACATTATTGCCACATGTAGATTTTGTCTTCCAGCTTCAAATGAACATTACCTAACCAACTCTGTGGGGAGAATGTTTCTTTTGAAAGTCGTGGCTCTGTGAGCACTGTCATTGGCAGTGTTGTTGCATTGCAAAGTACTGAAAGAAAATTATATTACTGTTTCAGAAACAGTTATTTAGGGTGTGTTTCCAGAGAGATGTTTTATTATGGCAGGATGACAGCTTAAAAGAAAGGTAGGGGTGCAGAATCTAGGCATTCCCACAACTCATTATCCTGCAAATACATGGATTACCACAGCACGAAAGAAGCAACTGTATTCAAGAACAGTCAACAAATCTCTGTGTGAATAGTTACTGTGAGAGGCTTGAAATGAGGAAAGTTGAAAGCGACTTTTGTGCAGCTCAAAGACTCATTCAGGCATGTAGGGTGTGAAGCTTCATCTCTCCAGTTTAATAAACTGGTTCATTTTTAATTAAGAAATAAGGTATGGTAGGGCATAAACTGTACTGCATTAATTCATAGTTAGTGTGCTACTGCTAGCCATGAGCCTGAAGGATAAGTCACCATCAAGGCAACTAGGCATGAATTACCACCACTGAGTGTTCATTTTGGAGTGTCTTATGGCCACTGTAAAAATGTTATTATTTTGAAAATTATATTGTTAATTAAAGGTGTGCACAAATACAGTTTTCTTTTAAACCATGCCCAGTTTATTCTATTTTTTAAAGTCTATATGTTTCTTTAGCAAGGGAAGAATTCACCTCTCCCTGCACAAAGCCCATTTACAATGAAATAAGTGGCAATAGGGGAAGGGAATAATAACTACTGTTTTCTGTTCTGTTATTCATTGTTCTGTTATTCTAGCAGCTTCAGTTCCTTTCTGAAGGGTCTGTATGCAGAATTATCACAAATGTGAAATAAAAAGCTAGTGATTAAAAAAGAGTTTAGATAAATCTTGGAAGCTGAAGATTCTTTTTCCTGTTTTGCTGCTGTAAATAGCGAGTAAATCCCTTGCAGTGCAGAAGAATAAGTTCCTTTACTTCAGGGAGCTGCTATGTATTTAAGTAACAGACCATTCTGTCCTAATGACTCTAGCTAGAATAGAATGAATTTTACAGGGCATTTACCTGCTCCTTGCCTGTTCACCTGTTGGAGATTTCATGTGTGTCACATAGTGGAACCACAAACAAGCTCCCACAAGATGTGCCACACACAAGCTCCCACCAGCCCCACTCAGAGTTAAATCTCAGCCAGCTTTGGTCCAACAGTACTGCGGTCCCATCACCATGGGAGAAAAATGAAAATCGACATTTAATAACATAGAAGAAGGCATAATGTCCTTAGCATTCTTTCAATAAAGCCCTTACATTTTATTTTAAAATACAGACATGCTTTACTAAAACCAGAAATTCAATGTAGATTAATGTTGCAGATGCACAGACAACAACATACTAACAGGACAAACAAAAATGTTAAATAAAACTTTAAATATCTTTCATCTATTCTTACAAGTTCTATACTAATTATAGTTCCTTTCATTACTGTTCTTTCTTTCCTTGTGTCATTTTTAACATGGTTACTACCCAGTGAAAGAGTTTCTGGCTTATTCTTCATTTTGAAGAGGGCACGTTAGCACCAGGATAGGTCCTAATAATATAAGATGGCAACAAGTTCTGTGTATATTATCATCAAAAGTCAATTTCTCTAATAATGAGACCAAGTGTATGTATTATGCTGCATTTGGAGCACATTGCATGATTAGATTTCTTTATGCTGGTGAAAACCAATTAGCAACACAATAGGATATGATACAATGTAACCACCCCATCGTGTAACAAAGTAATTATTGCATCTTTTCCAAACATTACCTCAGGATTTTCTTCTCCATATGGTATATGAAAGAAAGTCATTGGCAGTGTTGAGTTGCTATGTCTGCCAAAAGTGCTCTTTGGTAAGCAGTAATTCAAGGAGCAAATAAGTTCTCATGTATGATTAGCAAATTGAATGACCATGTGAATTAGGTAAATTTTGTTATTCCTGAATAATTCATGTCTGTGAATATACTGTTGCTATTAGTTTTGTACAAAGTACTATTTTTTGAGATAATTAAGAAAAATAGGTATCATATTTATTAACAGCGCCAAAGTGTACAAAACAGCATAGAAGTGCCACAATGGCTACTGGCAGTACCAAGGTTTCATATGGCCTGAAAACTGCACATCGTGTTGTGCACTCTCAGGGGTTAAGCAATCCATTTATCTTCACAGAAGACAGTAGCAACTAGAAGTAGGAACTTCATTAAGGTAAGAGCACTTATGCGCTCTCTCAGGATCAGCTGGGCTGGAAGTGTCACTTATCACTAGAGCTCTCATTCATAGTGTGAGTTTGATCTGTTGACCCAGTTTTAAATAAACACTGGATTTTAACTAAGGTACAAATACACTGGACTTTTAAATGATTAAATATCTTTTCAGGGAAAAGGAAGGACATTGATGATTTTATTCTATCTTCTAAGAATCTTTCAAAAGAACCACCAAAATTTCTGGATAGCTCAGAAATGGTCTAAAGCTAAACTGACTTCACATAGTCCTTAACAACCTAGTCATCATTAATTTCTCCTTGTCTTAACTGAAACTTAAAAAAAACCAAAAAAGCAATTGTTTTTCTGTTTAAACAGCTTTAATACTCAGCAGCAGCAAGGAATGACACACCAATAATGGGTCTATATTTTATTGAGAAACAGTTGCATTTTACTGATAAAGGCCAATTTATCCTTTAATATTTTATGCATATGCGTACAGTACAGTGAAAGGCATCAGTACATCTCAGCTGTGTGATTCTCACATGGTAAACACACTAATGTTGTTAATTACTTCTAGTCATAAGCAGAATACATGACAATTACCTTTCTAAGTTAACTTAAAATTACTATTAGAACCCCTGATGAATTTTATTTCTGATAGACTGATAGGAAATTTTGTGTCAGTTTAACAATTTCAGATGCAGGGATTTATTTTAAAAAGTAAACAAAAATATTTTGGTTTGAGCTAAAATCTAAATGTGATTTGTAAAGAAGGCATATAATCAGATACACAAGTAATGCTCAGCTAAATATGTTGAACATAACATCCTTTTTATCCTGACTAGTGGAGACATTTTAGACTCTAGAAACTTCAGAGTTAAAGAAAAAATCTAAAGAAATAAATTACAATGTATATGTTTGAAGAACAGGTTAATAATCTCTAGTTCAGCCTACTATTATAGTTCATATGTCATTCTCAGATTTTTTACCAAATTAATTTGCCAGTATCACTAACAGAAAGCCAGAACAGTTTTCCTGAGAATATTTTTGTGCCATTGTCACACAAATCTAAGATAGTTCTACCACCTATATCTCTCTACTTCTAACTTTGTGAGTTTTTAATAAGCTTGACTGGTGCTCAGGCAATTTGTTTATAGCCGTAACAAGGTTTGACTTGGTTTCTTTGTTTAAGAAGCATAACAATGTGGAGAAAAACAAGCATTGATTCATTCAGCCTTGTAAAGACAGTGGCCCAAATAGATATTTGAAAATCAGACCTTTCTTTTTATTATCTATGGTCTTTTTATGACTGACATAAGACAAAATGTTTATGAAAGAATACTAGATTAATCATACCTTATGATTGCAAGAAGAGAAAAGTAGGGAGGAAGGAGATAGAACTGAAAACAAAAGAAACCCTTTGGAATTCTGAAACAATCACGTAAAATTTAATAAGGGTGCAGAGAGTCTAATGTGGCAGAGATGCTTCACAGACTCTTCACAGACAAATTTTCCAATGTATGCAGCATGGTACACTTCTGTAAGGCTGCAGAATAGCCACATTAACATCCCAACATCTTTAAAATAAAAAAATCTGCAAAATTATTCACTTGCCATGCATATTGAATATTAATGACATTTAATACTGCAGTTTATTAACCTTTTACATTAGTGGTCAGAAATGAAACACGCTGGGAACAAATGCATGACAGAAGGGAAAAATGTTTCTGACGGCTATTGGGCTCCATTTGACAGTTAATAAAAACCATCAAGTCCATATTATGTTAGATTAACCAAGATCTGGATTCCACTTGACAAGTCATTATTATTAAAGGCAAGTGGAGGGTATTTTCAAATACACCCTGGAGTGATGCATGTTAAAATATGTATGGCAAACTCTTGAATGTCAAGGACATTTTGTGCAGTGTATAATGGAAAACTGCATGTAATGTGCAGTTTGGGAACTATTTTATGTACCTCTGAAGACCTCAAAGCATCACAATGAATGTTTTATTGAAAGCTGTCATACTCGGTGCTGGGACCAACTGTATTGCAGATATTTATGAACAGCCATCAGTTTGGTAACTCAGTGCTTCTGCTAAAGAAGAAAAAGAGCAGAATATGTCTAAATGGCCCATCTCTACTTTCTGCTTACTGTTCATTTCATCACCTGTGTTATTCTAACATGTTAATTTAGGACTGTGACTTTCACCTTAATATTCTTGGTTTTAAATACACCAAAAGCTTTCTAATTTTGGTCTCAGTGTTGTCCAAAGACACTATTTTCCAAAAACCTAGTGGCCCTATTTTCTGGTCTATCTCTAGGGGGTTTTTTTTATTGAAGTGAGTTATTTTTATTTTGCCATTCCTTTCCACTACTGTTTAAAGTCAGGCTAGGATTTAGGGAGATATTTATTGGTGAATCTAAAATTAAAGAGCAAAGGCTATGTTGCAATAGTCTAGGATCTGTAAAGTTATACAGAAAAAACTGCTTCAGCTTTGTAGTCAGCGTCTTGAACAAAGAATCTCCTTCATATTCATTGGAACAGTTCTGTTTTATCAAAGGAACAGTATTATCTCAAATGTAATTGTTTTTACTATACTGAAAGCAAGTTTGCAACACATGATCTGTGATGTGCCCACTGCCTCTGACTCTCCTCTCAATATAAAAGTAACATCATTCCTCTGTAAGTGGTAAAATAGCAATGAAAAAAAATCCACAAAGATTATTCTACAACACAGCAGTATTTGATGTTGATTTTTATATTTTTCAGTTTCCTTTTTAATTCCACATGTTTTAACCTTTATCAGTCTCCAAGTCACTGTGATGTAACAATGTTTGTCAGGAAAGGATGTTCATTTTTGAATGAACCTTTGTACTTTTGGTACTGAATGTCATCAGTGTATGCTTGGACTAGGACATACTGAAATTTAAAAAGTGATGAGCAGACTAAAGACTGCAAGTAAAAATAATTGCGAATTAATGTGCATCTGGTGGCTTCTATGTCTGCTAGAAGGAATAAAGGTGGCAAGGCAGAGCACAGAAAAGTGCTTCCTCTGCGTGAAAAATGTGAGATTGTAATGATGATTTTTCAACATGTCCACAGCTAATTCTTGCTTTTATCCCACCTTTTATCATGTCTAGAGATGGATCATTAAAAGGACATTAATATTATCCTTTCTGTGTATGGTAGTGTCGTCATACCTAAATTTAGATTATTTCCCGTAATTTGGCACAAATTCTGCAAAGCTGTTACACCAAGCTTATTGATCTCTGTTACAATCATGAAAAGATCACCTTATCTGTGTAATGGGAGAGGAATTAAAAAAAAATTCACATGTTTTATACTCACTATTGTGGTAACAAAGTAATTGCCTTACTGCACTTATTCTATTCAGTTTAGGATTTACAGAAAACCTATCTATGATACAATTTACTATACTGATAGGAAAAAGTACCACACTGAATGGCAGCTCTTCTTGAATCAATTTATTCAGTGAAATTTAATTTGGTATATAAAAGACAATGGCACACATTAGCCAATAGGAAATTATGTAACTTTATTGAAATAAATGTGCTTGTGCCAATTCAGCACGACCTGAAAATGCAGAGTGGTATCATACTTCATACAGAGTTCTCATAAAATTGGTGGAAATGCTGGAGAATAAAGAATCTAGATTCTCCTACTGAGCAAGCCTTGTAGGTCTAAATTTCTCATTCTATGAATAAGGCCAGTGGAGCTGCTTCACTCTGACAGCTCTTAAGCATAACCATTATCAACTGGTTCTAATAACTTTTACTGACACCTGACTTTGCTGTTGCCCAGGTCTAGGAAAGAACTGAAGGTGTACTAGGAATGATTGATACTCAGTCTTGCCTTTCTAACTTGATTTCCAGTTTTTTACTAAGCAGAATTGTCTGAAATTATGTGTAACATTGTAATTTATTAATATTCCTAGGTAAGAAATTGTAACATTCACATCGATATAGCAAAAATAGTTTAAAAAGTGTTTGAAGAAGATTTATAATTACCCCCAAGATAATATTTATCAATCCAGAAAAATAATTTTCCAGGTTAAAACTGTAGGAACAGGCACACAGTGACAAACCATTTAGTCTAACACCTTATCTCCCATAATGGCTTATAGTAAGAATCTTAGAGAAAAAAATACAAAGCTGAGAGAAACTCTAGAGATCACTCTTCTAACTTTCCTCAACTGATCACTTAGGAACATTGTCAGTAATAGGTTTTGTCTGGACAATTATACTTAATGTCAGGGGATCAATTCCCCATGAAGTTATTTAATCCCTTTTTTTTTGTGCTTCACAATGTCCTTCAGCAGACAGACCTATGATGTCATTATTAACTGTATGTAAAAAACCAAACCAAACCAAACCAAAACCCCTTTTGTTTGTTTTAAAAGCACTGATAAAATTATCTCTTTTCTCCTAGCTTCTCTGTTATGCATAATAGAAAGTAATCATCCTTTATCCACCTTTTTCTGACAGGCACGGTTTTGTATACCTTTCAAAAATCCTCCTAGGTCATTGTTTTCCAGGCTAAAGAAAACTTCTCTTATGGAAGCTATACCATACTTCTAATCATCTGTCTTACCCTTCTCTGTACGTCCTCGTTCTATACTGCATCATCTTTAATAGGAATTGACCAGCATTATATATGGCTTTCAAGTGTGAGCACAGTATAAATTTGTAAGTGATATAGTGGCAATTTGTTTTCAATTTCCTTCATAACAATTCCTAACATTTTTTATGACTGTTGTTTAGCTCTCAGCAATGCTTTTTTCATGGACCTATAGAGAATAACTCTAAAACATATTTCCTGGGCCTAAATAGTTGATTTAGGCCTATCCTATTGGTCTGTGTATATAGCCAAGATTTTTTTGTTTTGTCATGTGCGTTTCTTTTCATTTGCTGGCATTGATTTTTAGGTGCCATTTTATTGACCACTATAATGAGATAGTTTTTAATAACATTTTATTTTTGCAGTTTTTTTTAAATTATGTTAAAAATTGTATAATATAAAATATTTTTTTATCATTAGAAAATATTTAGATGTTAGGATTCACAACTTACTCTGGATCACTTAGGAGTTTATTAAATAGCTCAGGTTTCACTGCAGATCTTTTTGATATTCTGGTGGCAATGTATTTTACACATAAACATAGACTATTTGTATACCCTGACCTTTTTTTCTGGTCTTTGTTTCTTGTATGTTGACAGTTATTAATTCACAAGGATGTTTCTTGTTAATTGATGGTGTTATAATATCTTGAAGACTTTTCATCAAGAGATCTTTAAGAGTTTTTGAAAAGCCATATTTTTTATGACTATTTCTAAGTTGTTAGGTTTGGAATAATTCTGGTCTTTCTCATCTGCAAACTAGCAGGATATTAAAGAGATATTTGTGTGAGATTGATAGCAAGACATCAGGGTGCCCTCTATGTGTTCAAGATATTTTGATTTAACATGAACTAACAAGTTCCTGATGAGTCATATTTTCAAAGATCTTGCATCCTTTTTTTTCCAAACTATGATAATTTCTAGGTGCATGATTACAAAATGTTAGTAAAAGATTTAAATATACTGCTTTCAATTAGACATTAGCTCTGTTCTGTCAGGTGCTTTACCTGATCCTCTGTGAGGGAACATTTTTTGTCAAGACATTGCTCAAAGACCACGTAAGTCCCCACTGAATTAATCACTTATTTCTAAAAAGTCAGAACAAAAATTCATTAAGTACACCGAGGGCTAAAAAATTTCTGTTTTGACCCCTGCCCAATGCTAAACCAACATACCAATTTTTGTATTCCTTCTCTTCAAGCTTTGAGTCCCTGACATCCTTCTTTTTCTCATCTAACGTGTTACACTTTAAGGTTTATGAAGTCACACAGTTCTCATAGTTAGTAGGCATTCAGTAACCAAGAACTATACACTTAAAAGAAAATTATAACAACAGGACTGGAGATTCAAGCTAAGTCTTCAAGTTTAATGAATAATATAAATCAAATATAGCAGTGTCTCATGACTGTCATCCTCAATTACAAGTACAGTGTGAACAGCTAGTATCCTACTCAACTAAGATAGCAGAATGATGTCTTGATACTATACCAGGGTTCTGGAAAATATAATGATGTGTATGTGTAGTATATGAAGTGCTCTGTAATTTAAGGCATTCTGTTGTAAATATTGTACAGAATACTTTGTCTTATCAAATATGCAAGCTGCCTCTGGTTTATACATTTGTATACAAATTTTCTAGACATTTACTGTATAGGCAGAATAAAGTAGTAGATATTCTGGATATTTTTACTCCTTGAAGAGTTTATAAGTATTTGTAATTTTCCCATAAATTATATGCTTACCAATTTTCCTCGTTTAATTTGTTCCTGCTAATACTTCAGAATAACACTTCAGATATAACAAAACATACCTGATTATTTTTCAGTTACAGTGACTTTTTTTTTTAGTTGGCCCACTATCTTTTAACCAGTCACAGATTCACATATTTACAATCCTTTATTTTAACATAACACAGCATTTTCAATATATAGTATTTTCAATATAGTATCAGCTCTATTGCTTTTAGATTGTATTTCATATATGTACTACTCTCTATTTTCAATCTATTTTTTAAACTTTTTTTTTTTTTAGATCTTGTATAAAGGACACCTTTTTTTAACACCCAATACACCATCTAAAAATAGAAAATGACTGTCTAGTTATATATTTGCATATACATAGACATGTGGACACACAGATTATATACCTACAATTAAATGTGATTTAATATTCTGTTAACGTTACTACAGTTTTACTTAATAAGCATAAATAGTGTCAAATCTATTTCCATTATGCCCAGATGTCTTTTCAGGAAGACACTACTGTCATTTCACATAATCTCTCTTTTTATTTTTTTCATGTTTTTTAGAAATAGAAACTTCGTTTCAGTGGGGAACATATGCTTTTGCATGCTATTTTTCTTGGAAGTCACCAAAGCAACCTCATTCTTCACTTGTTATTTGTTGTCATAAAAGACTAGTATTTTCTCATGGCATTTCAAAATATTAATTCTGTCTTTCACATCTCAGTCATAGTATGCAAAAATATCAAAAGGTAGTGTCCATGGGGAACTAGGTACAGACACAGGCAAGTATTTTACTTCGCTACTCTGTGCTTGGACCACCCACAAATCATCAAAACTGGCCATGAACTCCTGAGGCTTTTAACTGGGAAACAGAAATGTCAGCTTTCTTTAAATCCAAACTTCAGAAAATCCTTATCTTTGCTGTGAAACTCTATATCTACCAATTTGCAGTGTTTGCATGTGGCAGCATCATTTTTTTTTTAATTTAATTTTCTGTAATATTCAGATTTATCATGATAAAAGACCTCGCATATTAGCACAGGTTAGGCTCTGATGTTAGATAAAAAGGAGTGATACCAGACTAACAAGTGTAACACTAAGATTGTATTAAAATAACTCCCTTGTCTGTCCTTCAAACTATCTTTGCTGTATCTTAGGTTTTCCATAGTCTTAGATTTGACCGAGTTGCTGCAGTTGTATGCACTTCTATTAAACACCTTATTTCTACAAGTTATTCATTCAGTACCGACCTTTGTAATAAAACTCTTAAGATGAGAAATGCAGCACATACTGAAATTACAGAGCTGTTATTTGTAACACTTCAGTTATCTTATTCAGAGATTTTTAAGGAGCATAATAGACCTTAGATTGTCCAGCATGATTCAACAACACACAAAATATGGAAATATTAGAAAAAAAATGAAAGAAGGATTTTTCTTCAAGGATGATAAAATAATATTTTACTTCCATTAAATTGAAATGCAGATGTAAATGTCTTGAACTTTATAGTCATTATAAATAGGGTAAGAATCAATGCAAATATAAAAGAATAGAAATATAAAGAAGTGTCAATATAATGATAACTATGAAAAGTTTTAAGGTTGAGTTCTCATAGACTTTTTTTCATTCCATGGTTAAAAGAATGGCAATTGCATGGTAGAAATAAACTGATTAATTTAGCATAGTCAGTATTCTCAAGATGTTGAATAATAGCCTACTCTAAGCTTCATTAAAATTCTTTTAATGAAGGGGAAAGAGTTGCAGTTCCTTCTACAATTTAAAGGGCTTCATTAAAATACTTTACATGTTATGTAATTTTCTTTCTTTAAAATCCCTACAAGAAATAATTTCAATAAAAGCATTGATATGTCAATATTCCATCTTCTGAGATTGAGTCTTCTTAATCAGTAACGTGTCCTGAAAAATCAGGGAGAGTAGCTTGAGACCAGAACAGAATGTAAAAATATGAAAATATTTCTGGATCAGTATGAGACTAGACACCAGATGAAACACATGAAGATCCTTGCTTTTGAACTCTGCAATACTGATGACATTTAATCTGTGCCCTCTACATGGCTTGAGCATTCCTCATATGCAGCTTTCAAGTGGGACTACATGCCCAGAATAAATACAAATCATACCAATAGCTCTCTATACTGCACACTAAAAAAATGCTGGAGAAGAATAATACACTGTAAAAGCAGACTTTTTCTAAGATTCAAGCTATATATTAATGCTTATATAAAAATTTATTTTATAGACAAAGCAAGATTTTTTTTTTGCTAGTGTTGTAAAACGGGGACAAACAGTGTGACAAAAGAACTAAGGTCTTTCAAATATGGTTCTTCAGCTGAAATTGGCTGAAAATTTGAAGAATTATGATCCAGTCAGGTAGTTTATTTTCATCTTGAAGCTGTTTGATTTACAATTTCCTGTACATATACGAAAATACGAATTTAAATGTTTAGACTTTAAATTCATTTATCACATTATAGGCAAAACCAAACCACAGAGGTGAACAATGACCAATTTTCATGGATTGCTTGCACACACACTCCAGGTAAGAGAAGAGCTTTGCCTAGAGTTTGGTACATATCTACTCAAAGAATTTATGTATTCAATTTTGGGGTTTTGTAGGTGATTTAAAATCACTGTCCTCAACATAGTCTATATAAAATAGGCAAAATCCTTGAAATTGCTTCATACAAAGATGCAGAGATAAAATTGATGACTTTGAGCTCAGCATGGGATAAGGAGATAAGTGTGCTGAAGTCAAAGTTACCTACCATTTGCTGATAACTTACAGAATTAGTCTTCTCTTTGATAGTCAGAAGACAATTAGCCAGGGATAAGAGAGTCACAGTGATTTTGTTTACTATTTAGATTTTTGGGGTTTTTTTCCAGTTAAATAGTTTCCAGATAAATTCTACCTACAAGTGGCATTTAAGGCTCAGAGCAGGATCAGCAGTCTAACTTGATCTGTAGCTCTGGTATTTTAAGAGAAAAAGCCTGGGACTTCCAAGAGAACATTCAAAGCTTCCAGCTTCCTGCCCGTGCCTTTAGGTTTTTTTGCTCTGGCACCAGGATTGCTGTAGATCGTCATTACTCACTTGCCAATGCAAGTCATTCTCCTGGTTTTGACTTGACACAAGATGTTAAGAATGAAGAGATGTGACAGATAAGCCTTCCTCTGTTTTACACTCTTGATTACACTGTTCCACCATGGACACTATTACCTTTTTTTGCCAGAAATTTTCACCACCTGAAAATTTCTTGCTGTGCAACTACTACTACTCTTTAGTCACCAAGAATGCATGCTGGGTTGCTTTTGCCAGTGCGGTGAGCGCTTACTGGGAGAAGACATGCTGTGTGGTGGGTAAGACAGGAATTACTTATGGATAAGGAATCTGACAGATCTTGGCTTCATTCAGTTCCTGCTGGGTAGAAGAGGCAGTAGCACTTGTGTTGATAGAAGACTTCATAATAAGCTACATGCAAAGTAAGGTATAATACTTTGCTGTTACCTGTGTTACTGCTATTAACATAGCATTTCTAGAAATATAAAAGAATGATGATTTAACAATGAAATACTCAGAAAAGAAGTTATTTAAACAGGTATAACAGGATATAAAACTCCAAAGTTTCCGTGAGAGTGAAGGAAGCCATCTCATTTCAGAAAAATCTTCTAGGCATGGTGCTAAAAGGAAGCATGTTGAATGCTCTAAGAAAATAGACGTTTGCCACTGCTAACAATACAATAAGGTATAAGAGGAGACTTCCTTTATTATTTATATTCATTTTTCATAATATTTACATGAAGAAGGAGGAAGACAGCAGGGAAAGACAGAAAAAATTGTGCCAGCAACTAAAATGTCTCAACCAGCTCTGAGAAAAAGATGTGTTTATAGCACATTCCCTTGTTCAGCAGACCATACAAGGCTGTAAATATGGAAACAGATAACACAGCAACTGAAGAAAAGCTGCTAGCAGTTTTTGACTTGATGAAAAAAATAAACATGTGGTTTGATTTTTGGTTAAAAAAAAAAAAAGCATGTTAATGCCAGCTTTCTGGTTTCTGAAATCTGTGACCTGTGATAGCAGTTTCCAAGTGATGTCACAGACTGAAAGCAAAAAAGGAATTCAGCTGAACTGCACAGGATCCGAATCTAACCCAGCAGAGAACTGCGTGATATCAGGGATGCATAGGCACAGTACACCAGCCAATTCCAACTGTTTCTGGCAAGAGCTCCTTAACGGTACACTCTTCTGTAGCTTCCTTCTTTGGAAGAAATAATCATAACAAATAGCAGTATTAAAATATTGATTCATTTAATCCTGTAAACATCTTACTATCAGTGTTTCAGCATGTCTGGTACTGTCACACAAGCCTACTGTGCTCCACAGAAATATTGCAGCTCTGACACCTGAGGGCAGCTGGACCAGTCACCCTGACCGTGCCATGCCCTGGAGTTTTATCTGACTCCATCATGGTGGTTTCCTCCTGGTTTCCAGGTGACACAGCCTGCCAGGAACGTGAGAAGACATCCGGAGCTGGAGGACTGCCTTAGGTTTCAAAGAGGGGCAAAAATCTGTACTCATGTACCCCCAGGTCGGTACTGCGGTCACACCTCTGACACTGGCAGGAACCGTAGGGCCTATGGGGGAAGTAATTAGGCCGGAACCATCTGTTGGGGTAATTGGCCTGAGGTCATGATCGCTTCTGGTCTCCCGCGTCTGCAAAATGGAAAGACCTAAATTCATAAGTGCCAGTGTCTTGGCCTGTAATGTTAGCATATGCCATAGACTTTAACAAAGTGCATGCTGTCTTTATTCATTAACAACTTTCTAAATATGTCTTCCTTTATTTTCAGATCCTTTCAATTCTTGAATGATCTGCATGATTATTTTTAGTTTGAGTGGTCCAAATGATGAATGGGTGGCCAGGAACAGAAAGGTAGGAATCCCCTAAGCTTTTCTCATTTCAAGGAGAAAAGAATTCTTTACTCATTGTCTGTAAATGACCTGATCACAACCTGAAAAATAAATAAAGTGGCACAACATTTAATGTCCAAAATTGAGTACAGAATTACAATTACTTGCATTTGGACAAATTCAGGAATGCAGCAAAGCCATTACAACTGATTAATATCTGTAACTAACTGAAAAGAGTCATTATTGAGTTTTCCGCTGTGGGAACACTGGGACAGCTAGAGGGCAGTTTTATAGACTTTGTTAGACAGTTATATAGACTTTGTTAATCAATCAATAAAATATTATTAATATTTTCCATAGCCACAGGTGGTTTAGTAAAAATCTTTAGCCACTTGAAAATACTTAAATAAACCCAATATGGGGATGTTGAATTTTTAAAGCAAGGCAAGAATTTCAGCAGAGAATTATTAGATAAACAAATGTAGCTAAAGAAAAAAAGATTTTAAAAAAATTACCCCTCCCTGACAAAAACTCAGGGTTTCCATTCTAAGGCAGCAGCAATTTAAGCCAGTTGAAAACAACTTTTCCTGATTGTGACTCAGATGTGCTATTTTTGTTTGTGTTTTTTCTTTCCTTCTTATTTTTCCTCTTTATTTGTCCTTTCTATTTTCTCTTATTTTCTCTTTTCCTTTTTCTTTCTTCTCTTGCCTGTCATTTCTTTTTTCCTTTTTTCTTTTTTCTTTTGCTTTTTCCTTTTTTCTTTTTACTTCGGGGGTGGGAAGTGGTGATATTAAAACCAATGTGATATTTTGGTTTACCTTATATCCCATCGAATGTGACATTGGCAATGTAGTTTTATTCTGGTTGCAGGAAAGATAACATTTCCCTGATTGCATGGAATTTGCAACGGAATATAAAAACCCCCAACCTGATTTACCACAAAAAAAAATCTCAAACTCTATTTTGCAAGGTAGACCAAGACTCAAAGTGTCATAAATATATATATTAAGATGGCAAATTTAGGAGAAGCATAAGAATAATGGCTAATACTTAAATGTGTTACTTGCTAAGTTCTAAATGATTATAATATAGTGCAACATTTTTAATACATTCCTATAGATATGTGTGTGCACACATACATACATATATATAATTAACACAATTTAAAGTCGCTTCTCTTTCTTCAAGAGAGATAACATTTCTGAACAGAAGAAGTCAATGGAGATGGAGCAATTCTTTTGGAAATAAACAGTCAGATTTTGAAAATTATGTTGTCACAGTTCTTTTAACAATTATATCCTCTCTTTATGACAACCAGGGTCTCCAAAGTTACAGTTGTATTTATTACTTTCCTTTAAACTTTACATATTTTCTTCTGTTGACTCTTTTTTTACTAGAAAAAACCTCAAAGCTGTTTTTGAAATCCAGATGGTTATGATATTACTCAACTTTTTACTCAGTGCTTGTTTAATTCTTCAAAGTTCTGACTTTCCCTAATGTGTGACAAAGGAGAAAGAAAATCTGGTCTTTTGAAAGCTTTATCTTAGAAGGATTTAAATCCTTACTTTATCTTGTGCCTGAGATTAGTACACACTATAAAAAACTGTATCTCTCCCTCTACTATTGTCCCTTTGGGCTTCTGCATGTGGACACTGAAATTTTGCAATGTACAAAGAATCATTTATCAGATTTAAGCACAGAGTAGCTTCCAAACGTTATTATAAAAGAAATAGGGTCACTACCGTAAACTCTGAGGCCTTATTTGATTTTTCAATAGCTCTATATTTAATTTTATTGTTGAAAATTTCTTGCCCATGCTTTCTGATTGTTGCAAAGGATAAATGCCTGCCCTCTTGAGGTTGTATTTTTTATTATCTATTGTGCCAATTTTCCTTTTTTCTAGCATGGTCATCTGAGAACTTAAATCAAGGAACAGAGTGCCACATTTTCAAGTCTTTTTTCCCCATCAATCTGAATCCCTTTTTTCCTGCAGTTAAGGAGAACTGCAGATTATCTATTGGCACTTAAAACCTCCAAAAAGCTCCCAATACATTTATTCTCATTAACGGTTACCTCTATATTCTCATTATTAGAGATGGCCCACTAGGGAATCCTTCCCTCCAACTGGCAAATTCAGTGAGAAAAAATGTCAGTTTTATCATTTTTATTCTGAACTCTACTCATTTTATTTATGAATAGTTCCCACAGAAGTCATTTACAAATGGTGTTGCCTATAGGACTTGTATCCCACTGCTGTTTTTTAGGATTCACAAATGGCTTAAAGGGATCCTATTCTTATTGCCTTTCCCAGCAATTTTCATACCAAACATTCTCAAAGTACAGGCAAAAATCTATTTAAACTGTTTGTCTCCTGCCAGCTCTACTTCAGCTCTGAGGGTTGAGCTGCAGTTCCTCTTTATTTATTAGTACTCACTAGTAATAAAATGATAACAGTTTTACACCACAATCTATTTGCTAAATTTAATTGTCATTTTCATGTTTATGGATTTCAAAGTGGTACTAAGGTCCCTGTTGTTCATACAGTGTACTTGTATCCTTGTATCCACATCTTTCAGAGGCAGATTTTATTCTACTTCTTAAACTTGACGCTATGAGGTAATTTAACAAAGTGAAGGAAAGCAAAATAGGGAAAGGTAAGGAAAAAGTCCCAGAAGCTTCTGTATCCACCCCTAATTCCAGAGAAAGAAAATAGATGCACTGGCTTGGATTTTCAAGGGACCACAGCTGATGGTGTCTCTCAGCAGCTAAGCAGGAACACAGCCACAGAGTCCTAGCCAGTGTACAATTAGCAACAGAACATTAAGATCTCTACCTCTCTCTGAAATTAGGCTTCAATTAATCAATGAGTTCAAATGTGAATGAGGTGTGAGAATGGGAGGGGGCAGGCATCCTGTGTTGACTATGTTACTAGATAGGTCCTATTTTCATCCAAAATCAGGTTCTTGAAATGGTAAAAGCATTTGCTGATCCAGTAAAAAAAATTATGAATAAGACAATCTTCCGAAAGGGTGAATGTGCTTGAACTGAAGAAAAGAGTGGTACTGCATTGCACAAAGATAGCAAAGAGAAGGAAATCTATTGATGCTTACTTGAGGAATATGACTTATTCTAAGTCTGCCACAAATGTATTTTATCACCTGGGTATCTCTTAGGAGCCCAGTGTTCTTTAGAAAGAAAGTAAAATTCCTACCATTCTTTTTCAAAATCTGTAGTAATAGGACTTTTCGGAAAGATCGTGGTACTCTGAAAATGGAGGAAATGGTTAGAGACAGTCTTTTCTTAACCAAGGAGATGTAGCATGATATCATAGGCTTTGTTTCCATAAGGATGTAAGGCTAAGATTCCCCCATGTTTCAGAGGTTGCAGGTACATTTGGCAATAATTAAAATAAAACCAACCAAGCGAATGAATAAACAACAAAAAAAATGAACAAACAAAACCGCTCTGTGCTTTCCATATCCTTTACCTCTGCCTATAATAACATTTTATATAATCAGCCATGAGAACAGGTGGCTAGCACTCTGTATTTAAGTCTGGGGGGAAAAAAAAAAAAGAAAAAAAGAAAAAAGATCTTTAAGCTCTGTAAACAGTCCCTTAACCTTTTTTTTCTGTCTTCTTAGGAACTTGTTTTGATTTCTAGACAAGGATATTTTTCTTTTCTCTGAAATTAAGCCCTCACCTTCCTTGTACAACTGCTAAGTCTATCTAGTCTCAGTTGCAGTAGATTACCTCCTGACAGCAGAATTTTATTGAGCTGGCTCTGAAAGCTCCTACAGAGATATAACAGAAAAGATCAGTTTGACTAAAAAAGATCTCTTCTCAGGTTACCAGCTGGGGAAGGAAATACCTCATGGCTTCAGAGAGTTCTACAGGGGCCACTGAATGCTCTAGAAAACCCACAACATGCTTCTGCTCTGAAGAATTTACACTTACAATCTCAAGGTCAAATTCAACATCAAATTTAAACTCATAAGTTTATGTGTCTGCACATAAGTAGCCATGTGCACTAAGCATCTAAGCTCCTATTATAGTTGTTGAAGATCTATTTTCCAATGTTTTGAGCTTGTTTTGGGCAATGGAAATAAGCAATCTATTGGTGAGACTACATTGTAAGTACCCCTCAGAGCCATTACACAGAGGATATAACTTCCCATAGCCCCCGGTAACAACATGTTGACCATTTTCCTAGAACTGTAATAGTTTATGCTTTTAGTTCAGGAGTTCATTGGTTCAATTCCTATTATGTCAGCCGAGGAGCAGCTGCCATATCTGTATTAAATAATATGCTTCGTGAATTTGGGACACAAGCTACAATTCAGTGAGATGATTACTGATACAACCCTGTATAACCAAATTTAATCTAACAGAAATGCACAGTTTACTGAAAAGGCAATCAACTATTAGCAAACTTTCTGATTAACTGTTAGTTTAAGTATCCAAAAATTTCTAATTTGGATATAGGAGGGGAAGATATTATATTTAATTCTAAAGTATAGTGTTTATCAAATTGGAGGAGAGCAATATAGAGTGAAGAAGATGCAGACCCAATCTCTGTGAAAACTCAAGTCAAACTTCTGGGATAATTTTGACTTCAATCTTCTCTGTATTTCCTGGATTAACAAAGAAATAAAAAAATTATAATCTAGTTCCTAAGACTAAAATATATTAAGAAGGTTAAGGTCTCTAGTCACTAAGTTCACTGTTGGAGTATTGTCAGGTAAATGCAGGTAACCATTAACATTTTGAGAGATTATTCAATCTCAGTCAACTTCAGTCTTGACACTGAGATTCATCCAGCCTTAATCAAAGAAGTGTTTACACTATGCAAAAGGATAGTCTAGTATAAAAATCGCAGCATGGTATTTTTCAAGGAGGACACAGAGTGAGATTACCTCAGGCATTTACAGAAACAAGTTATCTTAATGGAGCTAAAATAGTCTATGATATAGTCAGAGAAAGAATACCAAACATTTAGCAAGATTTATGAAATTAAAGAAACCCGTATGTATTCTTAATAATTACACAGTGTATATTATTTGCACATATATTTACAAAGTTTTGCCTATAAAAGTTTTATCAATGGATGTGTTTAATATTATTTTATAATCAGCAATTAAACAAAACAATCACTTCTTGATAGCAGTCTACAATATTTCACACTGAATTCTAATTATGCAGTTAGAATATCACTGCACTGTTTTATGAGACACTAATTTTGTTCCAGAATGGGTAAACTATAAGACCAAGGGACAAATAGGCCCACATGATGAAGAGATAAAAATGATTTCCTCATAAAACAGTGCAGAGGATTTGGTGTCTCCACTACACTGAGAGGCAGTATCTTTTAATAATGTATATCCCTGACAATGCTGGGTCCTTTGTTTCTGGTTCCATAAGATGACCTATGTATGTCCTGTCACAGCTTTGGTGCAAATGTTGGGCAGTGACCAGGACACTGTGTTCTGTATGCCTGCTATCTGAAAAGAGAGCCTTAGAGCCTGCACATTTGTTGGACTTTTTTCTCCACTAGTATCAATCAGTTTAATAATAAATATTTTTCCCTTCAAACCTGAACAAATAGCACTACAGTTCAGGTATCTATAAATCATAGATTTGATTTCTTTTAGGCTAGATAAAAAACAGAACTAATGCTGCTCATCACAGAAACATTAAAATCTTAAAACATTAAGATCATTTATATAATATATGCTCTGCTGCTGCAATTTGGAAAAAAAAAAAAAAGAAAGAAAAAAAAGGGTGGAGAACTAAAAACAAGAAAAAAGAAGAGAAATTTAGTCTTTCAATGTGGTATTTGCACTCTGAAGAACTGTAGGATTCAGGACATAGCTCTGCATTTCCTTGTTTGGTTGTTGCTGATGGCACCTTTTTATCTATAGCAGCATTCTTAGGAAATAAAGCATCTTATTTTCAAATAATTTTATCCTCTCATTATATCTTGGAAAACACTGAAATCTCACTTTCTGCTTAAATTCTGACTTCTGTTCAACAAAAGTCTTACAAGATGCTGCATTGGGGCATCGAAGATCAGGGGGAAAAAATGCTTTGACTTCTGAGAGGCTGCTGGCTGTGATCATTCTGTATGTTTGGGTAGTTGAGATGTTCAAACAAACAAACAGAAGTGTTTATTAGATGCAAGCCTATTTTCTAGCAGGAGTAAGTGAATGAATTTTTCAGGAAAACCTATGAACAAAAGTTCTGATCACTAAAAATGTTTTGACAACTCCACTCCTTACCATTAGCTATACACTAAAAGTGTCAGGAGTAAAATCCACCTAAATAAGAAAGAGTTGGAGCTGTATTGGCACTCATAAGTTCACATTTTCTGAAGTTAATCTACAGAAAATATTTTTGCATGACATTTCCTAAGATTTTTGTTTTCTATGTTTAAAGGAGAAAACTATAGGTGATGTTGTTATTGCTTTTAACTAGCTGGAACCTCAAACTTCAGAAAACTATCCAAATACTTGAAGGTAGGGCATGTAGGGTTCATATGGGGTTCAGCTTGCTCTGTGTTTCTTGGTATTTTTTATCTCTAAAAATTTGCAGAGTGCTTTGACCAGGCATTTGAGCATCTCTGCAGTTAGGTAATCCTCAACAGGGCTCCTAATTCTGCTCTAAAACATACAGGAACCATGTCACTTCTGAACTGCTCTGCAGACTCTCTTACCCCTGCTGCACATTTCAAGTTCCACAGGGACTAGGTGAAAAGTCAACGGGGGTTTATAACTAAATGAAAAACAATGAAAGGCCCTCAGAGAATGCATTCTGGTGTAATTACAGCAGCGAACTGTAGTTCTTAATCAACATGATTAAACATAAAGCAGATAAAAAAAGGACTGTTCCTTCCATGCCAACTCTTCAGTGCTTGGAAATGGATGGGCTATTAAAAAGGTATTTAATTACTTTTATACATTACTATCATGAATAAGAGAATGATTATTCTGAAAAAAAACCCCTGTGTAACCTGTTTGTAACTAAGCAAGACACCATGGCTTTCTTTAGAGTATTGCCCAGAAATGCTAGTTTGCTCCTGTATAGGTACAATACAGGAGGAGATGACTGTAAGCAGTGTCAATGGTCCTAGTTTGAACTAACTTGAATATATTTCAGAATTCTCAGATGCTCAAAATACCACTTGAGTATAACTTTTATTCCAGACACGTACCTCCTAACACAGGGCAGGCAAGAAGGCAACTTACATGTAATTAGCCACTGAAGGTCTAGTCTTTCTACATAGTTTTACTTACATGAATAAAAGACTTGTATTTGTTAGTCCGTAACATGTTACCCTCCCCATCTGACGTCAAAGAAATTATTTCATTACTTTAGAATTGTCATATTTATTTATCAATGACTGTATTTATTATCTAAACGTTTTGGGGGAAGTGGGGGGTGGTTGGTTTTTTTAGTTTGTTTCTGTCCTGGTTTCAGCTGGGATAGAGTTAACTGTCTTCCTAGTAGCTGGTAGGGTGCTATGTTTTGAGTTCAGTATGTGAAGAATGTTGATAACACTGATGGTTTCAGTTGTTGCTCAGTAGTGTTTAGACTATAGTCAAGGATTTCTCAGCTTCTCATGCCCAGCCAGGGCACAAGAAGTTGGCACAGGACACAGCCAGGGCACCTGACCCAAAGTGGCCAACAGGGTATTCCATACCATGGGACGTCACATCTAGTATATAAACAGGGGAGGGGGGGCGGGGAATTGCCGCTCAGGGAATAGCTGGGTGTTGGTTGGCGGCTGGTGAGCGATAGCCCTGCGCATCATTTGTACATTCCAATCCTTTTATTACTACTGTTGTCATTTTATTAGTGTTATCATTATCATTATTAGTTTCTTCTTTTCTGTTCTACTAAACCATTCTTATCTCAACCCATGAGTTTTACTTCTTTTCCCAATTTTCTCCCCCATCCCACTGGATGGGGGGAAGTGAGTGAGCGGCTGCGTGGTGCTTAGTTGCTGGCTGGGGTTAAACCACGACAGTTTCCGTTTGGGTTTTTACTGCAGGGTTAGGTAAAGACCAGTGTGCTTGAAAGCTAAGGAAAACCTGCCACATCTGAGACAATGCAGCAGAGTAAAGAGAAACAAGAATAGTTTCACCTTTACTGATCCTGGTTTTTTTTTCTGGTGAAATCAGAAGAGATCACTCTTTTAAAATATGTTTTACAGATAGAAGCTCAAAATCCGTAAAGCACTCATATCCCATCAAGCTTAATTCTGTTTGTACATGATTAGAAATCTGAGCTGACAAATCATCGTTTCACAAAATGTCAATAGCACCTGAACTGACCCATCAGCTGAGCACTGAGCAAAATTTCTTTTTAACTTGAAAATTGTGTAAAGAATGGGAGAGAAGAGGAATAGAAAATCAAGGCATGACATATCTACTATGAAGACTTGCCCTAATACTGTCAAATAGAAAACTGTAATATTTGCCTCTAAATCTGTTTAAGTACTTGTTTAATTGTCCATTTTCAGGTACCAAGCATCATATATTTCTGTGTTACCTCATAGGGGAAAATGTTGCTCACATCTTTTGCAATCTAGGAACAGCTATGGCAATCTCTCCACTTAAGACATATATTTAAAGTTATTGAGAGCATTTATCCAGATGATATAATTTACTTCTACAAGACACATGAATAAGTATTGTCTTAATCTTCCCCTGTCATGAATCTTCAGAATATTTGCAGAGCCAGGGTTGCTTACAACATTTTCTAAACAAAAGGGAAAATTTCAGAAGTGATCTGACAGGAAGTTGTCATTTCACTTATTCTTGCTTAAAAGTTGAGTATGTATAATTTTTTTCTTATTTTTAGTATTTCTTAGTGTCAGTAAAAAAATAAAGGCTTAGAACAAACAAAATCCAGGTTTCCCATTTTTATTATCAAATACTACAAAAATCTACAAAATGCTTCCTTTATATTTGTAACTGAAAATGCTCATTACATTCAATCTAAGTAGAAGAAATTCAGATGCCCTGTAGATCAATACTGTAAATGGTATATCACTAGAAGATATACAGCCTTCAAGAACCTGATACAAACATCAAATTCAGACTAGAAAACATTGTGGTATTTTAAAATTCTTTCCAGAATTTAGGAAAAATAGTCATTTATTAAAGGGCCATTACATTAGTCATTTAACGGTTACTACAAAACTTTAAAAAACCCTAGATTATAATAAAGCTATACTATTAAACCTAACTTGAGGTTATTTGAGATTAATGTTCATCCTATTGAATTAAGAATTGATCATTAAATTAAAAACTAATGATTGCTGGGTATATATTATTATGGTTTAATTATATTTCCAATACAAAACTAAATACATATATGTCACCAACAGATACAATTGGCATTCTAAAAGATCACAGTTTCCAAAAGCTGAAAGCCAAGTGGTTCCATAAATATCTAGGGGAAAACGGGTATCCAAGCAGAACTTATAATATTGTCCAGGAGACCTTTATGGAATAATCCTAATGAAGTCACACATAACCCTGGCTAAGAAGGGAAGTTGAACCACAAGCATTATTAGATATACAGTCTGAATGATGACTCTCTTACTTCATTTCTAAGTTTGTACTTCTGCTCTATATTCTTAGAGCCAAAAAAATTAAAAATTCTACCAAAGAAACCAAACAAAAAAGAAATTAAAACAAATAGCAAACTTCAAAACCACAGAATTTTCTATACAGTTATGAAGAGCAAGTTAAAAACTTAAACATTTGAATAGTGTTTGGGTTGAAGCAGCTTGCTTGATGAATTACATATGACCTGTACTTATGGCTGAAGAGTAAAATAGATGCAAAACCTCAGTCTGCCACAGTTTCATATACATATGAATGACCTTGGTTTTGTCCTCGCATTATTCACCCTGTTTTATTTCCTTCCAGCTGTGGCCTGCAGACCATATTTATGATCTTAAATGTAAGATATATGATTAAAAATATGGTATTTATGATATATGATATTTAAAAAGCACTTAGGTCTCACTGGAAATTTAATTTCAGAAATACTAGAATTTCTGTGCTTTTACTGCTTACTGCTTAATCTTATGTGTCATGGTTTTATAGAGAAAACTCTTTTTTTCCCCATAGATATGTATAAGGCAAGCAAAGCTAGATATAGACTTTTGTATTCTGCAGTTCTGTGGGTGTCAATGACAATTCACAAGCTACATTGTATGAGGTTTGAGATTGAGAGCGCATCCTATGTTTATGAGCAATTTATTTAAAGTGAATAATAATGAAATGACAGTTCTTATAGTTTCCCTAGTGTTACAGTTTTCCACTGAATGTGCAAGAATTATGAACTAAATGTACATTTCCTTGGATATCTAAATCCAGTGACCTTCTTTAAGTTTAATACTGCCAAACTCCTATTCCATTTTCAATTGCATATAAACAAAAAAGGGAGTTTTAGTCAAAAACTACATACATCTTGATAGAAACACAAATAGATGTTTCATTTCAGTTAATTTTCAGGGTATATTTTCCAGCACTGTTTCATTCTAAAGTATCATTCCAGCTGAAGTGCATGGATTTCAGATGTCTTATATTACATTCTTAACCATGAAGTCTTCAATTCTTACATAAACCCAGAAGTTAATTTAAAAAAAACAACTCATATATAATCATAGGCCAGCCATGTTCAGTTTTTATCAGTTGGCTCAGATGAACTAGATTTGGTCTAATTCAGGATAAATCCTTCTCAGCTTCTGTCCCTTGCCTTTTTGTAGAGATATTGTCTTCCAGTTCACAGTAGGTCTTAACTTACATTCCTTCTCTTTTCCAGTCAAATAAGCTTTTGATCTCTTTCCTTCAGTTTGTGATATACTGTTTTCTGGCTAACATGTAGAGGCCTTTGTGGGGCCACTTGCCTATTTTCTAAAGTGCTTTCCCTCCATTTCACGTGATCATACTTTGATTGTTCTTTTTAACTTACAGAAGAAGGACTCCCCAACACGCTGAATTCTTGTTGATGTTTGCAATTCTCTGACAGGTTGGAAGACCACTAGAAGTGAAGTTAAAGATGGATTTGATGTGGTAGAATTTATGCAGAAGGCTACTTCCTCTGTATATAGAAAAGAAATAAATCGCTTTGGATTCTAACAGTAAGTAATTAGAAAAATTGAGAACTGGAAACACTCTTGATTGAGAAAGAGGAAGGGAAGGAAGTATTTTCTTTGGTCATTATGACACAACCATTTAGAAATTTTTGTTTATTAAAATTGTATTTAGATGCATTGTCAAGGAGTAATAGAGAGGCTTTAGTAACAGAATTTTAAGGGTGTAAGTATCCCCTGATTTTGAACCGTACATTAAGCAAGTACAAACTTGTACATTAAGTATTAAAATTCATGTCTATAGGAATTCAATATCAAGATTCATCTTGGAAGTGTATGTGTAATTATACATACCTAGATAATATACATTCAAATATACGTACGCACACATACATTTTCTGTATGCAGGAAGCATTGAGTCTTTTGTAAGACTGATGTTTCTTTAGAGGAAGAAAAAAATTATTAAACAATTTAAATAATTAAAGCCTGAAAAATGCATGGTTTGTTAATACACAGAGGAAATAAAGAACAATTTATTCTTACTGGAAATTCTGAAGATATTATCTCACTTAACAAGCCACTGTCAAACTGATATATAGAAAATAGATAGGAAAATTATTTTCAGGTATTGTATATGCTAGTTAATCTCTCCTTCACCTTTTGTGACTTTAGAGTGATGATTTCCAACTCAAATAATGCTCCTGCCTATATGAAAGCAGCAGAAAAGCAAGGGAGCCTGTCTAGCAGGCATTACACAAGAAACTGAAACTGACTGCAGATAAAGTGCTATGAAATGCATAGAGTAAACACACTGAAAGAAATTAGATTATCCTCAGGTCTCCTTTCTTTATAGAAATATGGTCTGTTTCTTGTAAGTTATAACAACGCACCTTATAGCAAGCACAACGTTTTCAAACAGAAGTCATTTTTGAGATGATAGTATTCCTTAAGACACTGATCTATTTGATTATATTATCTAACCCAGAAAAGCAATCTGCCACTGCTTCAGAATTGCAGATGAGAAATATCAACACTAGAAAATAAGAATGGACTCAGGAATAATAATAATAAAAAACAAAACCAAAACATAACCTATTTTCCTAAGCAGGGAAACCCACAGGAGGCCAGAAAATCTGCTTTGCAGCACAGAAAACACATATATACTCCACTTCTTCCTCCTAGCAAAAGAAATCAACTACAGTCAAAGAAGTAATTAACTTGTTCTTCTTTCACAAAGAGAATTAGAAGGAACTATTAAAAAATAATAATAATTTAATACTTGAAAATATTTTAGAATATATTTTTTAATGTTAGTGCAGATGAAAAAGTACATTTAGCCAAATGATTCATAAACAGGAAAAAACAAAGCTTTCTTTCAAGCCTTTAATTTCCAGAACCAGACTCTATCTGTCTATGCAACCACAATTACTTGTACAGAAAATCAGAATTATCAGTTCTTTTAGTGGAAGTGATGTCAGCCTCATTTGCTGTCACGAAACAGAATGATCAGAAAATAAAGTCATCCAAAACTGAAAACAAGATTGCTTTCTTCCCTACTTCGCTGTTGACTCTTAGGTGCTGAACCAATGTGTGAGCAACACTAGAAAAATGAGGCATTTGTCATTTAACAAAGACTCAAAGTTTAAGAAGCTGAGGGAAAGGAAGGAACTTTGGAATAAGTGGCACAGCAAATTGAACAAGAGCTATGGATAACCTTGCATGCTCCTAAAGCAGATACAAAAAAAAGGTGTGGAAATATTTCTGGAAATATGGGAAAATATTAATAGTACAAGACAGCAAACTTACTGTGAGACAATTACACTTAGTGGTTTCTAACACAGGGAACTTGTATGTGGAGGGGGTGGATTCATGAAGTGATAGCACTTGTAAACCACAAGAAAATAAAATTAGAGCAAATAGGATACTATTTTTGCAGGATAATCTATACTCTAAGTTTGAGAATTAAGGTCAAAACCCTTATTCTCTAACTAACAATGAAGATGATATCTTATCCTTGGCTATGCATGCAGCTTCATTTCCTACAGTGTGTCATAGAATCAGAAGAAAAGAAAAAAAGCTATCTTAATTTAGGGACATTGACTAACTCACAAAATCTCCTCCCCCCCTTCCCCCCGAAGTTAACTACGTTTTAGCTACAAATGCAGTGCTTATAATCTTATTTAAATTATAATATAAGGGATATGTTCTATTTCTTGCTCTTTCTCAGCCTTTTATCATTTAAGGAAGACATTCAATTCTAAATCTCTAAAATAAGGGACTGATATTTGTGTTACCCATGAATATTCTCCAACAGGGAGATAGATTACAAAAGGACTAGACAGCATTACAGGTAGACAGTGTGCAGGTAGATTGTACTCCTTCAGGTAGACCTGAAGGTTTTCACATTACCTGTATAAAATTACCGCAGTGTGTTATACTACACTTTTGGTTTATGACCACCTTTTTAATAACATTTAGAAAGCATTCGGTTCTGTGGAACCCACCTACATGACTGGCGTGTCTAGGCAGTCTGACAGCATTATTTATGAACAATAGCAACAGCCGGGGACCATGCTATCTTGCTTTATATGGCTACAGCTTCTACTGCTCCGAGTAGCGAGTAATACCCAGCGTTAGTGAAGATGCAAACATGTTAACATTAAACAAGGGAAAAGATAAAGGGAAGGGGAAAGGCATACAACAAAATGAAACAAAACAAAACAAAAAGTTCTGTAGATTGGAAAACCAGAGCATAGCACGTTAAGCTACAGCTACTTTCTCTGAATGTAGTGGGGATCATTTAAATATTTTTTTTCAGTTTGTCGCAAGAAAGGTCCTTCTGGGATTTTCATCACAGCAGCTTTGTATCACTTCTTGAAAGGACGTGTCTGTGGTCAAATGTATGTTGCAAAATGAAGAAGCCTAAACATAAGAAGCAGTGAAATTCCAAAGCAGTATCAAAAATATTGCTTAGAGCTGTCAATGGTTGGTCACTGGTTTCCTCCATTTGAATTTATAGGGAACAAGATAATCTAAACCAAAATAAACTTCCATCAGATAAAAATCGCCTAAACTGGAAATAAAGAAAAAATTGACTGTAATGAAAACTTTAGGTAGGAATGCATATTTTACAGCGATCACATCTTTAGCTCTTACAGAACCTTGTCAAATTAGTAAGATATTGTAATTTTATGAAGAACACTTTAGTACATGTAGTCTAGTGGAGTAGGAAGGGTCAGAGATTTTTTTCTATTTATTAGTCTCAAGGCTTAACATGAGCAGACCTAGCAAAGTCATAGCAAAAACTCAGAACTGCAGGGTGACTGACAGGTGTCTGGATCAGTATGAAGTTTGAATCTTAATATCTGCTTTTTCTAGCAGCTTTACCATGGTTCATATGCAGACAAGAAATCTGCTGCCCTTTGAATATGACATTAAATATCACAGGAAACAAGTTGGCATTTCGTCAGTTCTCTTCATATCTCTCCTGAATGTTTGGTAATGGACTGAGATACCCATGACGACAGTAGTAGGGGAAGATGATGCTTTCCAGATCTCAATTCAGGGAGTTTTGCAATTATTTGGGCAGAGTTTGAAACACTTACTGTGCACAGTCTTCAGGAGACACTATGAAAAACAGATGTCTTCTGAGAACTTCAGGCATTGAACAAACAGTGATTCGTATGCTGAAGGAAAGTTAAAAAAAAGTAGCAAGATAGAAAAATGAAGCAGAAGCTGATTTAAAGCATGTAAAGAGCAAGTAAAGAACTTTTTTTTTTTTTTAAAGTTTAACTGTTAACTAGACGCATGGCATTTTATAGAATGAAGGCAAGAAGATTTTCTCAATTCTGTTCTAAATCTAACACTTTCATTATGCAGTTAAGTATCTTATTCAAGCTGTAGATTTTAAGGCAACTTAAAGTTATATGCTCCTTTCTCAAAGCTGAGATCTTTAATTGGTTTGGAAGACTAGTCTTGAAGCACTTTTTGACTAAGATCCTTCTATTTGTCTATGCCAGAGTAATATATTCACCTTGACATATCCTGAGATGCTAGCTGAGAAGACAGTACATTTTCCTTTTTATAAATGATAAACAGGGTAGAGATTCATGTGAGATATATATGTGTGTGTGTCTGTTGCTCAATATATCTAGAAATTTAACTGAGTGTTGACATGTCAGTTATTTAGCATGGAAGAATCACATCTGAAAATTCTGGAGTAATGAATTTTCAGAGACATCCAGGATATAACTCACAGTCTTCACTGTCCTGACCACTAATTCTATTACCATTACCACAAAATAAAGTACAATTTTCTGTGTTCAAAAATCAATATTGTTTGTCTTCTCTAATGTGGAGTTTTAGCCTGACCGTGCTATTATGTAAAAGAACTCTACATAGTAAATGTATGCTCAGAAATTCAAAGATATGGCATTTATTAAGTCAGACTAAAATAAAATTGCCCATTACTTATTTTTTTTCCTGCAGTGTTGGCCATGGTATATTTAAAGTTTAAAATGGCTTTTTATACTTGGGATAAGCTAGGAAGGAGGAAAAATATGAAGAATCTGGTGAAAGTACTTACTGTGTAAGAAGCACTGCAGTAACACTAGCTTTGAATTTTAAGCATATGACTAAACTTATCTACAGTGGTCAAATAGCATATCCCATTAATCACTGTAAAAAGAACAAGAAACACTTTTAAAATGGTCTCTTCATATACAAGATTCAGATGGACAGATGCAGATGCTGCTGAGGCCTAACTATTTTAACTTATTTGCTACTTATTCATATATAGTTACAGGTAATTTCTAAAATTATTTGAGTGAATAAAAAAAAAATCATAAATTTGATAGGACTTGGGAAGATTTCTGCAGATTTCCATGAATTTTAAGAGCCATCAGAGCAGTCACTTGGTGAGAGGTGGAAAAGAGCAAGCCAGAATCAACGGGCCATGAGAAACATAAGGCAGGAGTTGCCAAGAAACCCTCATTTTGCATTAGTATCGTGTAGCAGCAGTACCTGAGTACCCTGGGATCTCTGAAGGAGAGATCAAATAAAGGAGAACAAAGATCTGTGAGCCATTAAATCCAGATGAAAAGGCGGAAAGCTTTGAGCCAAACTACTCAGAACAAAACCATAATTACTCTCAAGACATAATGTCTATGTCCAAAGTAGCATTACCTATGATGACTATGAGCTGTTGGCTGGTCCTTTGTTTATCACCATATTTAAACTGGCTGCAGGAGCAGGTCTCCATACAATATGCTATATAAAATGGAAGACTGTGACAGTGCTTCATATACAGTCTAGTAAAGTAAATGGGATTGAAAAAAAAAAAAAAAAGAGTGAGAAGTTTATAAATAGCACAAGAAAATGAGTGTTCAGTGTTCCCTGAGCCTTTAAATACAGCATACTCCCTGCTGAAACAGCTCCCATTTAGTGTTTCGGTTGGGAAGCAGCATGTTACAATTCCTCTTTTGCTGTTTTTTTTGTTTGTTTGTTAGTTTCCCTCAATCTAGAATAAAAGTAAATCAGCCTGAATAAAAAGAGGTTTGCTCTATATGTATAGCAACAAAACCATGACAAAGAGATTGATGTCTCTATTAAAGAAATAAGTGAGGGAAATCATATCTTAGTTTTGCTAAGGCTCTGCTTGCTGTTCTTTTTCTAAATACTTCACAGTACAATTTTGGGTTTGAACCAAAAAAAGGAAAAAAAACATTAACCCCTTCATCTGGCATTGGAAATTTAAAGCCACAAGCAGCCAAATAATCATTTAGCTTTGAAGATCAGAAAGAAAATACTGAAGTGTTCTTGTCAACACCCAGACTCGAAACAGACTATAGGTTCAATGATCAGAACCCTTCCATGCAATTACCTGACAGCCTCTTTGAGACATTGCAGAGGATAAAAATGGCCTGTGGGGGTGGTTTGGGTTTTTTTCAGTAAAGAAGACCAACAAGCCATTCTCTGAATTCTCTTATTCTCTGTTGTCACAGAGAAAGCTGCAGCATCTGTCATAATGAACAACTGGGAACATTCTGGGTATCAAAAATTTTTTAAAACTACTGATAAATACATAAGGAAAACATCAGTGGTGCAGTTTAGATGGTTGGTTATGCATACCCCTCCTCACTGAACCTGACATTCACTTGCAGAAACACGGAGGAAAGCTCTCCAGCGAAAACCTTTTAACATTTGCCTTTTACCACTTAAACTCTTCTAAAGCAACGGACTTTTAACAGATTCTGAATCTGAAATGAATCTGTCAAATGAGTCTGAAAAGAAGAAGAAGAAAAAAAGAAAGGAGTCCTAACAGGGAGTGAACCTTGTTGCAATTTTATAAATTAAAACAGTGCTGGGGGTAAGACATAAGAAGGAAAGAAAATATAAATTAATGTGCAAGTAAGCATTCATTTGTTACTTTCAGTGTACTCCCTCTATCCCTTAGACTGCAAGAGCCTCAGAGACAGAAGGTCAATGTGAGTGAGCAAAGCTGCACCGCACCCGTGGTTTACAATTTGAGGAACAGTAAAACTGTTGGTCTGATCAGACTGCCTAGCTGAGCCCACATAGTTTGGACACATCTACATACAGTCATGATGCTCTTTTGAACTGATTGAGGACTTAAGCACCAATGCTGGTAAGGTCAGGCAAGCAGACCAATGTTCAGATGTATTTCTTGCTCTGCTGTGTCCCTTATCAGTTTAAGAATGAGGAATTATAGGGCATGTGAATTGATTGTCTTATATCTGTAGAAAGCTTACATGGGTGCTATGTGTTCGTACAAGTGTCTCTCAAGCATTTTGCTTTGCTCATGAGCCAACTGGGGTTTAGCAATAAAAAACAGGCTTCCACTCTAGGCTCAAGGACTCCAATCAAAATTACTTTCAGAGATGGTAACACCTTGTGGCTCAGGAATGGTATTTCCAAACCAAATTTAAAATACTGCAGCCTGGAGTTTTTGACTTTTTGTGTATTCTTATTAATACTTATTCTAAGTTTTTGGAAAAATCAAAACTGTGTAACATAAGGGGCAGGGCACTAGATGAGCATTTAAGGGACCTGTATCTATTCCTGTCTCCACGGCTTGACATCTGTAAAAAGTCCTCCCCCCACCCCCCATCTCTCTGTCTTGTCCATTTTTTTCTGCAAACTTCCAAAGGCTAGGATATACCTCCCTGTGTGTATGAGCATCCTTGCATCCTTCATTATAATAGGACTGCTGTTATGTTGTTTTATTTACTATTATATAAACATGTTTTGGAGTATTGGTGAATAATACCAGTAGAAAAAATGCTTAATAAATGGTGACTGCTGAATAATATAAAGGTGAAGTATGTATACATCACACACAAATTGAAGTTTAGAAGAAATAAAACTTGTCCATTAGAACTGGTAAAGGATAACAGTCATCTCTATCAGTCTTCAGAAGAAAAAAAATAGCCTCTAAACTATTCTTCCAGGAAAAGTATCCAAGAGAATTTTCTCAGGGAGTAAATCCAGGTTCCAGATTCTTAATGAGCTATAACTAAAGGCAGTAATTTTTAAAAGCAAACTGAACTCTGAATCTGCAATAAACCAGAATCATCTATAAACCATTTTATTATCAAAGAAGACAAATGTGGATAAACAAGTATTGTAATTATCATGTCTCTAAAGACTTTTTCCTTATTTTTATTAACACTAATGTCTAAAGATTAGTATTGCATGGTAAATGCTCATATCACCAAACTGAGCCTGATCTGAACTATACAA
This sequence comes from Haliaeetus leucocephalus, assembly GCF_000737465.1. Lineage (NCBI taxonomy): Eukaryota > Metazoa > Chordata > Aves > Accipitriformes > Accipitridae > Haliaeetus > Haliaeetus leucocephalus. The sequence continues at coordinate 2,403,917 of NW_010973325.1, forward strand.
TGATTTTTGTGTTTTCCACATGCAGGTGATGATACAAAATGTCTCCACCAGATGTTCTCAATCTCTGCTACCATTGTAATGATTCTAAAAGCCCATAAACCCATGAAGGAACTGCTGGAATTAAATGATTGTTCTTCACTGACAATAAAACCAGATTCAAATTTCTACTTAATTAAACCTTTTTTTCAGTCTTTCTTTCTTTTTATTTTTAACAGATGAGTCTTGTGCAATATCAAGCACAAGTATAAACCAAAATCCAGCAAGCATTCAATGTGTATTTCGTTTGGAAATAATGAACTGTAAAAATTTCTGGTCACAATATTTGCTAGATGTTGAAACACTGAAAAGCGTTTTTGTAAGAAAACACACCCACCACAAAAAACATGTTTCTGTCTGTCTTGAATGATAGTAATATCTGAGCATGCACTGGAAACTTGATGCTCATCTATTCTCTCCATTACTATCAATATCTATCAAGTCAGAGAAGTTATTTTACTGTGCAAAAATCCGTGCCTTATGAAGCAATATTAGGTCCACAGAGGGTTAAATAAAGTTGATGAATGTCAACAAAATTTAGAAATAATACAGGCAGGGGAAAAGGTATAGGCATTTTCACAATTAGATTTAAATTCTACATCTTAATTGGACTGCTGGTCACCAAAATCTACTTCTGTGCAGTGGGTTTGCAATGTTCTAGATGGGAATCACTTCTTAAAACCTATGATGACAGTATGATTGTAAGCATCTTATTTTAGGAATAGTTCCTCCTATACCTGCATAAATCCCTATCTATTTGTCTATCTTATTATCTATCTCATTTTATCATATAAATGGTAATCACAAGGCTTCCCACTGCACTTAGTATTAAAAAACACTTGACAGTTTCTGAAATAAATCAGATGATAAATGGACCTGAAACCTTATCTAACCTGCCAAGACTTTAGACAAAGCATGTAGCTCAAAGGTGGGGGACATGGAAACTGCACCGGATTGCAGAACTTGGTATCACTACTCGGTTGTGCCCTGGCAATGCCTCAGGGCAAGGCTAAAGTATCTACGGCCATAGCCTTTCATCTGCACAACCTGGAAAGAAAATAAGGGGGGCAATCCAGGTATAGCAGCAAACTGGCACATGACAGATGACTGATGGACCTATGTCTCAGCAAATATACAGAGATACAAAGCAAGAATGAGAAATAGCCTGTAGTTAAGCAGAAGATCTGTTCTCTTTGGTAACCTCTTTTTTGGTGACTGCAGAACAGCTATTGAAATCCAAGGCAATAACAAAATCAGCTCAAAAGAACAATGTTGTAGCAAGTATTTTGTTGAAGTAATGAAACTGGAAACAAACAAAGGGAAAAGGGCCAACTTTCTTGGACCTGAAACAGTTGGTATTAAGTGTCTTCTCATCAACTTCAAACTTTAAAATTAACAGAAAGACTCAAGCTCCATTTTTTGACAGATTCTTCTGCAGTGAAAGTGTCTTTGAGCAACTGTAAACCCAACTGCTATGTCAGGTCCTAGCCATCCCATTTACGAAGACACTAATAAGCTTCACAGTGTGAATGAGAAAAGGCAAGTTGCTCAATAGAACAAGTCAGAGTGTAAGCCCTTAAATTAGGTGCTTCAACACAATTTTTCTGATACCATTCTAGCTTGATTTTCATTCTAAGACTTTAGTTTTATTATCCAAATCATTCAAGTAAGCATGCATATTTGAGGAGTCATGGGATCCCACCACCGAGTGCTGGCCTCTGTCCTCCACAACTGTCACTGAACAGGTAAAGGTGAACACAACACCTCTGTGACCTTGTCTGCCAAAACATATATTTGTAGTTTCCCATCTAGGATGCCTCCAGAAACTCCCAACATCAAGGACAGAACAGAAATTGAGGAATTACTGTGCCTTCTTAGCTTTGGATGCATGTGACTCCCAAACAGGGAACACAGAGATCCTGAGGTGGTCTCCTTCTTATAGATCTCAGCTGTTTTTCTTGCTGTCACAGCAGCCGCAGACAGCTTGCTTGGACAGCATGGTGAGAGATGAGTCAGACTTCTCTATGCATCAGGAAGTTTCCGCATGCCCAACACTTCTGAAGATTGAATGATGCAGATAGGGTAGTTTGTACCCTAGGAGTTATCATATTGCAATACAAAACTATGTAGATAGCTTTTGAAGGAAAAAATTGCTTCTACCAAAGTGCAGTGTGGATGGAATTGCTGTCAGCAATGTATCTACAATGTCAGAGCCTCCTGGGTCTGAGATCTCGAGTCTGAATTCCAACCTGACCACTTAGTGCAGCAGTATCTTGAATCTGAAATACCCGAGTCTTTCTCTTGACTGGAAAGTTTAGGACAATAATGGTCTTTCCTTAGACACCTTCTGACAATTAATAAAGTAGTGTCCTAATTTAGACACTCATAAAGAACATTAAAACTTACCATATTACTCATAGTTTAAAATACAAATTCATGTAAAGATTATAGTTAGTAAGTTTGCTCTCTGCCTAATATTTATTCAAAACACTTGCCCACTGCAGCTGGGAATGCTGTTTCTAACCACCAAGGATGAGTACAGAACACTGGGGATACAGAACAATTGGCATTGTTAAAGGTAACAGGGAGAGCTTTCATCCAAAACATACTATGTATCCCACAGATGCTGGTGTAACTCCCAGTGCTGGTAGTGATAAATGATGTACCAAATGAGTAAATGCTGAGACACAGCCACACATAGAAAAAGGAATCCAAGAGGAATTCCTTGACAGCAAGAGAAAACTGATTGTATGAAGAGAGCAGGTATGGCATTTTTTTTTTCTTTCCATGCACATCTGTCTTCCTCCTTTCTAAACTTTGGGACTGTTTTTTGACTCCCTCAGGGTGCTCTGTTTCAAGACAGAGTCTTGGACACTACAGCAGTAAACCCCTAATTTCCTCGTGTCTAGGAAGGAGTAATATAGGCATAGATGGTAATCAAGAGCATGTAAAGGTACTTTTGTAAAGGTGTTCTGCGTTTTTGAGAAAGCGGTGTGCACATTCAGAAGGTAGGTTTGATAATCAGAAGGGATCTGTGGTTCACTATGCCTTACTGTTACTCCGTCAGAATAGCTAGCATGTTCCTAGTTCTCCTCCTTCCACTTTATCTGTTCATGTATTTTCCTTAGTTTCAAATTGTCTGAGTTGTCCTAAAAAGCATCTCTGTTGTTTGAAAGGGTGTACGGGTTTTCCAAACTAACCTGTCTTATATATTGAACTGTGTAAAGAACATTTGCATCTAACCGAAAACATGCCTACACTTCACAGATGAATGCGTCAGTCATTATCTTTCAATTATGAATCTTGGCTCCCTCTATTCTTCAATACCTGGTTTTGAAACCACCTTCAAACCCTGGCTGAGAAGCTCAATAGCTTATGTAAGATCTGGAAGATGAAGAACACTTTGAGTTTTGGCTCTGTACGATGTCAGATCCTATTTATGGGGAAACATAAATATTATAGTCTACACTGACTACAGTATGGCAAATATTTAATTAGAATAGGCATAATTGTCTCTGAAGCACCAGAGTGTGAAAACAGGAATCAAAGAGTTTGCAATATCTTGTGCCAGTCTCTGATCTATCCCAAGCAAAATAGGAGAGTTTTTAAAGGAAATCATAGATCTTTATTAACCCTGCTCTAAGGTTCTGAACCAAAGAGTGCTGAGTATTAAAGTGTGACTCACTGACATTGATCCAGGAGTCACTGAGGACATTTTAGACTGACTTTAGTATAGATTATAGTTGATCCACTCTATCAGGAGTGGTAGCCTTCAGCAACCATGAAAGTATACAGATTCCAAACCCTTTAAACATTGCTTGATTTAACATTCTTGCTGTTGGAGTTAAAGTGTTTTTCTTAAAAAAAAGTTTCTATTTATGCAATTGCTAACAACTATATGGAAATTTTCTAATGAAAACTTTTTCTTTTTTTGAAAAAAGTTTTGTTGAAAGCAATATGAATAGATGGAGAAATCTAAGTATTCACAAATTTCTTTGTCTTACACAGGAAGAAAGAAAAGACTTTTATATTACTAAAGTGTTACGCTTTAACATTTTCAAGTTTTAGTTGCTTGTTCAAGTTTTACTTATTTGATTGAAATGACCTTCCATTTGGGAATTTATTTCATTTTAGGAAAAAAAGATACAATTAAAATTAATTATTAATTGAACAAATAAAAAATGTTAGCGATTACCAACTCATTATTTCTTTTTATGTTTTATTTTTATTTTCATAGAATTCAGGATTCTTATGGGCAAGGGAAACAAAAAATATATCTTTAAAAATGCTTTACAGCTAAGAATAGAAAAGTGAATATATTAACCAAGATTTTTCCTACTTTTTTTCATAGACTTTATTTCTTAGTTCAACTTTATAATATAAACACAGAAAATGTTACAAGTCACGATATCCCTCCCATGATCATTATGACTATGTTTGGTTTAAAGGAAGATTAGGTAGGTACAAACTAGTCAGAAAGTAATTTGGCTGGTCACTGGAAGAACAATACTAATCATCAGCAGATAGTATATTCTTTTACCCCTATTCAGTCTCTCAGAATTAGTTCTAGAGCTCAGAATTATACTATGGCCAAGGTAGTCTGACTTTGAGCAACAAAATCAATTAACCCAATTTATCATTGATCCATTTGATCAATGAAAGGTATGATATAACAGCAGACTACAGTACCCAATGATTCATGTATTTTCTTTCAGTCCTTAGAAGATGAAAACAGGAATATGATTTTTCTGTTCAATTTCTACCAATAATTATAGGCCTTTATGCAAAATGTCACACTGGTTTTATCATAATTGACACCTTCTGCTCTTCTAATGCTTTTTGAGACTAAGAAGAGGCCTAAGTATTTACCTACGCACTCCTTTCCCTTCGGTAGTAATAAGGGTGACTAACCAAGAAAAGGCTTCAGCATTCTGGTTTTGGGCCATTATATGGCAGACAGCCTGGTCCAATTATGTCTCCTATCCTGGCCTGCTGCAAGAAGGGTCATGTTTTGAAATGTATAAGACAGGAGTAAAAAATCCTTAGTTCTTTTCCTCAGGAAAAGATCATGAAGACGACTGGGAAGAGTAATCAGTATCCATGTTTGCCCTTTCTCTTCCCTACTGTGGAATCACATTTTTATCCTTGCATGACACAGAGCTTAGAGGTTTGCTGAATTTTGTAAGGCCGGGATGCATTTAACTCTTTCCTTCTGTAATGGTGGTACAAAGTCCATTTCACCACAGTAATTGTTTGTGATATCCTAAAGTGAATTAAGCAACAACAACGAGTGAAACTTTACAGCCTCTGTGAAGGATGAAGAATTTCTATGCAGACAGCTGTGGGGTGGGGAGGGCTGTTTGCATATTTTCCTATAGACTATGCTATGAAATAGCAAATCTCACAGAACAAGCAACAAAAAATTGTGATTCGCAGTCTAATAGTTGTTTTTCCATAGCCTGTATCTAGTGTTATCCCTCCCATGGAAGCAAACTGAGTAGTATTTTCCTTTGCAAAAGTGGTTTTCTTCACACTACCTGCCTAGCCGTGCTTAGTCTTCAGTTGGTTTACTCGTTTTACTTGTGTATGAGATACATACTAACCACAAATCTTCATTCTTCACTCCCCTTCAGGGATGTAAAGAAAGACCCACATTCCTCTTTATCAATTTGTTGAAGTACAGGATGGCTTAGTTGCACCTCTGTAAAGCTTATCTGTCTAGAAGCTTTAGTATATTACAGTACACAAAAATTGTACAACTGATCCTACAAGGACATTTATGAACAACACATTCAGCAACAGTGCACACAGTGGATGTGATATAATCCCACTTTTCCAACAGAAGCAAAATATAGCCATCAGCAGAGTTCAATCTGATGCCTGTGTATACAAATCTGAAACCTTCGTCTATTTTCCTAGCAATAGATTGATGTGAGACACCAAAAGAAATAGAAGTCGCTGCCTTTCCAGTCTGTGAGATCAACGATCCACAAATAAAGAAGCATTCATGCCAAGAATTAGAATAGATTGGAGATCTGTTTCTTTTGTCATCAATGTACTTGAAAAATAGAGCCCATTATGGAAATCTGTGTATGGATTGGCTTTCTTGGTTTGTTTTGCTTTTTTTCTGGTAAGAAATCCATTTTTTCCAAGATGTTCATATCTGCAAACACAGAATTAATATACCAGTGCAATTGTAAAGGAGATATTGAAGTATGTTAAATGTACACAATATTTTAAATATTAAATGCATTTTACCAACTTTATAAGTAAATTTTTACATACAATTATTTGAATGATTTACTACAAATCTGATTTTATACTTGCACAACATATTTATTTAAGTATAGCTCAGGATAACCAAATGAGATTAAAGAAGAGGAAAACTCTCAGGTAAGATAAAACTGTCTTTCATTAAGTTAAATTCTGGTTGTCATTCTGCTATGCAGTAACAGATCTGGGACACCGAAGGTCAGTTCCTAATAGGAGAAGTCAGTAGAGTGAAGTCTGGTATTTTCTTAGTATAAATTGCTATATTTACAATAGTGCCCAAGTACATCCACATCAGAGGTAGATAACAAGGAACAGAGAGAAGTTCTTGTTGGGGATTTTGATTAAAGTATTAATGATAACTCTCTGAGAAGAAAAATTATATAAAAAATTACTCAAACAGAAAAAAACTTTTCAGGCCTTTGCTACAAGTCCACTAAAAGATTTCCAATGTAATATTGTCCTTCTTCCATTCTTCCACAGCTATAACCCTGCTTGTGTGCTGCAAAAGAGAAATGACAAAACTGTTTTTACAAACACAGTCTACAGGCCTTGTGTGATGATATCTTTCCACATTTAAACAAAATAACACATGATCATTGACCTTTTATACAATAACAACAAATCTTAACTGATACAACTTGCTGTATCTAACTCTGTTAACTCTTAGTAGTCAATTTAAGCTTATGGTAAAATCACATTTCTGTATTAAAAGTACCTTTCTTTGTGAAAAGAAAGTTTGCATATTCCCTTTCCTGATATGTATCTTAGACAGACCTTGCTGGTTCATTCTTAACTCACATAGACTCTGCAGAAGTAATGTGACAGGTCCAACAAAAAAAGCACAGAAGACCCAAATGATTTTGATATTATAGAACTGAGTACCATTTCCAAGGTGACTAGCAGGCTAAATTGCTTAAAAGATCTCCTTTAGTGGCTTGAAATACGTATTATTTAGTCAATAAACAGCACTTTCATTGTGTTATATGAAGTAATGTTTAGGGAATATCGGTTTTGTTTGATTTTTCTAAACAGTGAGTCTAAATATGTGTGTGTATGCAAGCATGTGTGCATACATTGTTTAATTTTAGCAGTATTTATCTCATACTTACACAGAGGAGTACTGTTTGGCCTTGTGATGTTGCAGGGGAAAGAAAGGTATGGCTACCTCTCCCAACTTGTTTCATTCTTTCCAGTTTTAATTTTTGAGTCAACAATTTTGTTTAAGTATGTCTCATTAGACTACGAGCGAAACAAATATGATCAACATGGGATTTGTTTTTTCGTAAAATTCATGAAGTTTCTGTCAGAAAACACAAAAGTATAATCGCTAAGTTAAACTAAAAAGTGAGGTGTCGAGCTTTGAATATCCAGCACAGGTATAGACAAGACGATAATGAATAAAGCAATTTGCAGTGAGAACTATTCCTTTTGAGTTTATCCAGATTTTCCAGCTGCTGACTGGAACCCTTCTTAGATTCTGGGTTTCAAAGGTGGTCTTGGTTTGTGTGGTCTCTGCCACATTGGAAGGACAAATTGTCTCATCATGGTTTAATTTGTCACATGCCACTTACTTACCAAAACAGGGAATAGAATAGTCTAGAGGATACTTATATATACTGTTTCAGTAATGAAAAGAAGTTCTTTATACTCCCAGTGTCCTCTCCTTTTAAGTCTCAGATATGAATTGAATAACCAGAAGTGGTGAAAGACGGATTCCCAACATTTAAGATTACTGAAGCTGTTGAAAATCCAACTACAATTTCCTGTGAACAGATGAAAGCTAACTGATTTGTTCTTTCTGTGTTTAAGGCTTTGAAAATTTTACTACTCCTTTTAAAAACTTAACACCGAAGAGCCATTCAATATCTGGTTGAAGGCAGGGAGTATTATAGAAGAAGGAAAAAGTGGAGGAAAAAAGTTGGAGTGTGTAGGATTGATTGTCAATAAGGTTTTATGTGTGTGAAACACAATCATCTTTATGGCAAAAAGAGCACCAAGCTGCAGTAAAATAATGTTGATGACATGGATTGGCTATTCTGAGACATTTATTATCTGATTCCCAAGGCTGTTGTGGTAGACTCACTGGGATCTTAAAACTAATTACTCCAATTTCAGATAAAATTGAGAGAAAAAAAGGGGCAGGGAATAATAAAAATATATTAGAAGATCACAGATGCAATAAAAAATTATGAGGCTTATGTCCATCTTTAAATTGTACAATGCATTTTAAGTGAATTCTATTTAATAGATTGTATCTTGTTTTGAATGTTTCAGCATGTTTCTGGGTGACTTTTTATACTAAAGCTAACCAATATTATTTCATATATGTGTGTGTACATAAACCTATATATACATAACAATAAAATATGCTTTATGAACTTGGGCTGCTGACCATAAGTAGAAGTTAATAAACTGGACTGACAACTGTAACTGGAAGATACAGTCAGATCACAGGTATAAATACAGTGCTTAAGTTAGTATACAATGTCTAAAATTATGGAATAATTCCACAGTATAGAAAATATTTTTCACAAAATTTTGGGGGATAGTTTTATAGGAAGATAATGCATCAGTCTATTAACCCTTTAATATTTAATATTTGATTTTTATAACTGCATGAAAAAAGGAGGTTTGACATCATGCAGCCACTTGCTTACTCCCTCACCCCCAGTGGGATGGGGAGGAGAAGGGAGGAAAAAAAAAGTAAAAATTGTGGGTTGAGATAAGAGCAGTTTAACAATGGAAATAAACTACAATATAATAGTAATAACAACAACAACAACAACAATAATAATGAAAAGGGAAATAACAAAAAGAGAGAGAAATAAAACCCAAGAAAGACAAGTGATGCACAATGCAATTGCTCACCATGTGCTGACCGATGCCCAGCCAGTCCCCAAGCAGCGATCAGCCCCTCCTGGCGAACTCTCCCCAGTTTATATACTGTGCATAATGTCCTATGGTATGGAATATCCCTTTAGGTAGTTCAGGTCAGCTGTCCTGGCCATGCTCCCTCCCAGCTTCTTGTGCACCTCCTTGCTGGCAGAGCATGGAAACTGAAAAATCCTTAACTTACTTAGGAAAAGCGCTACTTAACAGCAACTAAACCATCAGTGTGTTATCAATTTTGTTTTCATACTGAATCCAAAATACAGCACTGTACCAGCTACTAGGAGGGAAATTAACTCTGTCCCAGCCAAAACAACAGACAGCCTGGAAGGTGGGATCACTTGTGATGAACCACTACGGACATTGATAGCTACTTTCACTTCTCACTCTTGCAGAAATACTGTAATTAGCATTGCCTCAGCATAAGAACTCTCTCAAAACAATCAAATGTCACTGGCAGTTAACTAAGAATGATGTTGAGAAAAAAGTAAAATAGTTGGAAATTCTAGTTGGCAGCATTTTTCACCACTACTTATCAAGACTTTTTGCCATGATGCCACCAAATTGGTGTGCAAGCAAGGACTGGGTTGGAGTTTCAAACATTTGCTTTTGGAAAAGCACCTATGTGTGTCTGAGACAATCTAGAAGACTACCCCTGTCTTTTTAGGTAGTAATTTTGTGGAAGCCTGCATTGTAACCAAGATATGAGAACAGGACATGTAATTATTATTTGTCTGTTTTTCACTAGCTGTCTTGAACATTGGATAAAGTACCTAAACCAGCAAGCTCAGGGATAGCTACACAGGCCTCATGAGCAGAAACAGGTAGCTGTTTCTCAGGAATCTCAATGCTGTCAAAACTAAACTGTTACCAAGCCATAGAGTTTAAAGTTAATTTTGATGTATCTGCATGACCCATATCACAGTATGCAATACAGATATGATGGTAATTCATAGGTTGCTTGACTCAGGCATTTTGTAAAGGTAGAAAAAGAAATAGAGGAAACAGAGCAACTATGATCAGCACTTGAATAAGCAGAAGAGAAATATTTGCTTCATTAAAAACTTTGCCCAAGTTCTTAATAAAAGCATAGTTTATTATAGGAATCAAAGCAAAATAACTGTGCTGTGGTTTTAATTCAGTGTCATTTTACTTATTTGTTATGCATTTTGTTCTTTTTTCTTTACTTAGAAGACAAAATCATGAAATGACAGTATATAAAACAAGTATGGATGTGTATACCTGTAGTGTAAGTGAAAGAAACAAAACAGTTTCCATAGCTAATATTCCTAAGCTTCCAATAGCATAATTTCAGTTACAGAAAAGGGAGATTTTGTTTACTAAGTTTGCTTTGACATTTGAGTTCAGTTATTGCCATGGTAGAAGACAAGCCGATTAGGTCATTTGCATCATCTAAATGGAATTCTGAGTAATGTCATCATTCAGTGGGTCATTGAGAACAGAAAAGTGATTGTATCCCATCAAACCAGGCTTTATAATCAAGTAAATAATACTTGGAATGTATCATTAGTCTGTGCAGATAAAAAGTCTGATTGGCTGATATTCAGATAAGGAATATGGACCTTAAGTTTGAAAAGGATACTTTAGAGGGGAAAAAAAAAGAAAACAAAAAGAAAGAGGAGGAGAAAAAACCTCTCAAGTGAATCCAAATTTACAGCCAAACTTATTCACATTAGACTGATTTGAGATCACCTTTAAATATTCTGTGATACAGCCAATAATAAAATTATTTTCAGTAATAAATTAATTTAATTTATAGGCATTATAGTTGGTTTAATCTGATGGAGACAATGCACTGGGTACCTTTGACATATGTTTGAAAAGTCAAAAAAACCCCACAAACACAAAAAAACCCCAAACAAAACACAGCAAAAAAAACCCCAAACCCCTCAAGCCCCCCAGATTTTGTGCAATGTCTGAGCAGTTTTCTCCTTATCTAACTGAATTAATTTCATAACTCTTACTATATATGTCACCAAGTGAATAACACACCTCAGCAGGTGTCGACTATTGTTTCTATAGTGGATTACATATTTTCTGATGTAGAAATGTCCAAGACGAACAGCAGGGCTCACTATCCAAACCAGCTTTAAACAAACTTGTACAGAAAATTTAACTTTGGCTGCCCGAAGCACTTGACATTCAATCAGCCCCAAATGGCTCAAGTTAGTCCAAACTGTAAAATGCACTTTCATTTAAAATATATACCAGCACTGGATGTGTGTTGAATCTGTTGTGTATTAAGTTAGCCTTAGTCAGCAGAACATTACAGGGATTTAAATGTGTGTTAACAAATTACCTTCATTCAGAACACCAACTTGACCTGAATCTCCTGAGTTATAAAATTCAGCATGATCAAAAAAGAAAGGAGAGTGACAGTCTAGGTTAGATTCTTTTGGAATTGTAATGTCCTCACTTTCAGTACAACTGACAAGAGTTTTAAGGAAGTGGAGAATGTCTTTTATTGAATGGAATATGAAGTAATCCTGAGAATAACACTCTATTTAACCTCTGTACTATAAAGAACATATATTCACACTTCCCTGTATACCTTGCCTTAGGCCAGTGTCAAGGAAGAGAGGGAGTTCAATCCTGTAAGGTACTGAGTACTGTGGCTGTGATCCAGCAAAGCACTCAACTATGAGTTTGAATTTAAATACATGGATCACGCCACTAACTTCAATGGGATTGTGCTTAAAGATAAACTAACCTGAAATGCTTTGCTGGATCACAGCCACAATGCTCAGCACTGGGTGAATGCAAATCCAACCTGAGAGGAGCATTTTCCTCTCTACGTTTCCAGAGAGAGCTCACAAAATACATACAAAGTTCCATTCAGGAAAGAGAGTTCACGTGATAGCCAGACTGAATAGGTTCAGAAGGGTGGGATGATTTATAAATCTTGGGATACTTGTGTTCAAACAAACGAACAATGCTCTTTGACTTTCCCAGGTTCAGATATTCATTTATTCATTTAACATAATGACTGAGTCTGGACAGGGATATAGATAAAGCAGAAGAAACTGAGTGAAAGAGTAGAAACACAGGCAAACAGTGTTGCCTATTTTCCTTTGCCAAATTTCTCTCTTGATTTTAGCTGTGGCCTCTGTTACTTCTGTAATTGAAAAGAACAAGAAGTCTCTAAGTTTAAGAGTGTATGAATACCCTCACAGAATACATGTAAATTGAAATCAGAAAATACAGTGTATATAATTAGACGTAAGTGACATTCTTACAGGCCTACTGCTGTTCCAGCTAACAACAACAGGAAAGTGAGCTTAGGAAACAAAGAATATTTCAAAAAGTAAAAGCAAGCCTGTGCTTTTCGGCATTATATATTACGATTACTAACTTTGTCATTTGGTATGCAAGTTTTGAACTTCCCTTGGCTACCACCAGCGTAGAGAGGACCTGGTGAGAGCACTGGAGCCTGCTCAATGAAGGCAGAGGAACCTTACTTGTCTTTCAAAAAGTGTAGGAAGTGAGAAGAGAAAGAACAAAGCATGTGTACACTTCCACACCTCACCTGTTCTTGATGGGTGGCAAGAAAGGTTTTGCACCAATTTTTCTTCTCTTGTTAATTATTTTTAGGCCAGGTTACCAACTCATTGGGTAAACCTGCAAGCTTGTCTTCAAACAGTAGCTGTCACAGCAACTACACACAGATGGTGAAAATGTGCTGTGCAACACCGTTATACCAGGGTGATGATGTGACTTGAACAAACATGTAATAGTTGCTACATCCTGGACATCTTGACTGCCAAAATGAAAACCAAGCTACATTAAGCCTCCTGTAAAGCAAAAAAGAGAAAATGTCCCCTAAAATAGCATACAAAAACCTAGGACTGCCTCAGCAAACTTGGCCACATGTGGCTTTCTCAAAGGCTTGAATCTTATTTAAAAATAATACGCAATACACACAATAGGGCTCCATATTTCAAGGGAAATAATTAAAGACAGCGTTGCACTTTCTAGCTAACAGCTCTCATTGAAGCAATGGGCAGCTCTGGCAAAAGTCTGCCACAGTGCACCCTGCAGTACGATCAGATCAAACTGATAAAGAATTCTATCACAGGTTAGTGAACATGAGACACTTTTGAAATACAAAGTGCCCAAGCAGCTCAGCATGTGTATTTTTTTTTCCCCCTAGGTTTATCTTATTCCCACAATTCAACTTCTCACCTTTTCATCATATCCATCAATCTTTTCCCTGTTGAGAAACAATTGTATCCTAGGAATCTCTTGAACTCATTTATACTTTTTCCTTTACCTCATTTCCTTGAACTTTGTTCTATGGCTTTAATATCTTTTATATAAGCCATGCTATAAATTTTCTATTTACTCCTAGATCCTTAATGCTATAAAATGTTCTTCAGTTTCGAAATCTGTCACCAACATGTATCAGTTCCTTTCATAAACTGGAAAGCTCGATTTTTGATTCACCTCTTGAAATTTGAAGAATATTCTGTAGTCATGCAGGTACATTTTATGCTTTCATCAAACATTCATAACAATATTTTAAAACAGGATGTGTTTTCTCAACTATATTCCCATAGATCTACCTTTCTAACTGCATAATCAAGTCAGTTAAAACCATAAACAGTGAACTGCCTGATATCCAGTTCCCATTGTACACAGATTTTTATCCTTCAATTTATGAAGCAAATAGAAAAGAGGCTACTAGTTGTATGCAATATAGGAACTCATTACCTAGTCTTTTGAAATGCATTTGCAGAATAAACCCTGCTCTAAATATACCAACAATTAAAAAAAAAATACTTTAATTTTGTTTGACTGAAAATTCCACTTGGCTCCAATACGTGGATAGATTTTAGTCTGTAGTTCACTGATCCCTGTCTAACTAAGATCAAGAGATACTTACACTTCTCAAAGTCCAATATCTCTTCCATAGCACATCTAAAATGACTGCAGTGATTGTACCAGCTCATTTCCTGGGAGGCAAGTTTCCATCAGGAAATCCATCACGAGAACTAGGATTGCTTGGGAAATTCAACAAAAAGACTGAGAATTAAATGCATTCAGAAAGAAAATTTTCTTCTGGGGTTAGATTTAGGTGTAGATTAAGGTATTTTGGTGACGTTCACTACTAATTTTTGACTATTGTAATGCCCCGCTGAGGCCCACAGCAGCTGGTAGAGTTTAGGATGATCTCAAGGTTAGTTGTTTATCCAGGCTCTTGGATTGTTTTCTTAGTGATATTAACTCAAGTTTTCAACAGTCAAGCGAACTCCTTTGCAAATTCACTGCACAGTGTTCGCAATAGCAGTACACGACAGCTGAACTCTTCATTTCGAACCCAGAATGTCACATGGGCCAGCTAGCTCAACCTGAAGGTGCTCATTAACTCTAGTGAGCAGTCTCCAGCTGTGAATATGCATGAAGTTAAGATCAAAATGAAAGTTAAATCCTGAGTTTACACTTCAGTAAAAGAAAAGACACTCAGATTTTTTTTTTCCATTTATCTTTTAGAGTTTACAAGGGAAATGAACAAAACAAATTTTACACAGAGAAGCGAAGCATGTTTAGGCAGAGAAAAGTAGATTTCATCTATTTTATTAGTGTGTGAATAATTTTGCTGCAGGCTTCTATCTGTATCAGTCTTGTTGGGTTAGGGATCTGTTACTGCAGTGTAGTTCCTCTAAATCCAGTAGCACAACTAAATTAAAACTCAGCTCTCAACCAGCAAATGTCATTCATTTGGGGAGGCAGTGGGGATACTGAAGTTCTGTTGTTTGGAATTAGTGACAAAACATAAGCACAGTTCAGACTTCCTTCTGTTAGTAGATAAGTGTTCTAAAAATTGGGAAATGGGAACTTATATAGTAAATAAGATGTGTTACCTATGTGGTCATTTAACCAAAAGTACCCCATATTAAAAACTGAAAGTGAGAGAAAATACAGTCATTGACTATGACATAAAAAAAAAAAAAAAAGTTAGTCCATTCTCTGGATGCAGCTCAGTGAGACAACAGAAACAACCTAACTGCTCTCTGCTGCTTCAAGGGTTTGAGGTATCTTCCTCTTCTTCCTTCCTTAATCTTTCCTCTCTCCTCTCCAACTCCTCCTTTCCCACTTCATATCTGCTCTCGTCTCTGCGCAGCAGTCCCACTTCTCTTGTGTCCGCTCTGACACATCTGCTCTTGAAGGCAAATGCATGTCAGAGTCTGTGAAAGCAAGGGGTCAATAAACCCATTTGACTTGCCATAACAACACAAAATTACTTTCTTCTCTTGTATTTTTTTTTCTTATTTTTTCAGCCAGATTTAGTTTATTGACTTGATTTACTGCACAGACAATGTTTGAGATGGCTCAAGTTTGGGAAGGGTTGTCCAGAGAGAAATGTGGAAGCAGCAGAGGTAGGGGAATAAGATAGTGCTATCTCCCTTTTGAAGGTAGCAAGCTATTAAGTCATCTCAGTTTCCTGTGTAACTGCACCACTAGGATATGGATATGTGCTCTTCACTGGGTGAAAAACTGGCTGGATGACTGAGCCCAGAGGGTTGTGGTGAATGGGGTGAAATCCAGTTGGTGGCAGGTCACAAGTGGTGTTCCTCAGGGCTCAGTGTTGGGCCCTGTTCTGTGTAATATCTTTATTGATGATTTGGATGAGGGGATTGAGTGCACCCTCAGCAAGTTTGCAGATGACACCAAGTTGGGAGGCAGGGTCGATCTGCTTGAGGGTAGAGAAGCTCTACAGAGAGATCTGGACAGGCTGGATCGATGGGCTGAGGCCAATTGTATGAAGTTCAACAAGGCCAAGTGCCAGGTCCTGCACTTCGGTCACAGCAACCCCATGCAGTGCTACAGGCTTGGGGAAGAGGGGCTGGAAAGCTGCCCGGCAGAGAAAGACCTGGGGGTGTTGCTTGACAGCCAGCTGAATATGAGCCAGCAGTGTGCCCAAGTGGCCAAGAAGGCCAACGGCATCCTGGCCTGTATCAGAAATAGTGTGGCCAGCAGGAGCAGGAGGTGATTGTTCCTCTGTACTCGGCACTGGTGAGGCCACACCTCGAGTCCTGTGTTCAGTTTTGGGCCCCTCCCTACAGGAAAGACATTGAGGTGCTGGAGTGTGTTCAGAGAAGGGCAACCAAGTTGGTGAGGGGCCTGGAGCACAAGTCTTATGAGGAGCGGCTGAGGGAGCTGGGGCTGTTTAGTCTAGAAAAGAGGAGGCTGAGGGGAGACCTTATCGCTCTCTACAACTACCTGAAGGGGGGTTGTAGTGAGGTGGGTGCTGGTCTTTTCTGTCAGGTGGCTGGAGATAGGACAAGAGGAAATGGCCTCAAGTTGAGGCAAGGGAGATTTAGGTTAGATATTAGGAAAAAATTTTTTACTGAGAGGGTTGTCAAACATTGGAATGGGCTGCCCAGGGCAGTGGTTGAGTCACCATCCCTGGAGATATTAAAAAAGCGAGTGGATGGGGTACTTCAGGGCATGGTTTAGTGGACATGGTTGATGGTTGGACTCGATGATCTTGAAGGTCTTTTCCAACCTAAATGATTCTATGATTCTGTGATTCTATGATAGTCTGGAAAGGGTAACAGGGAAATTTAATGTGGCAGTGACACATACAGAACTAAATTAAGGTCTAATTTTATACATCTACTTTAAATGCCTGAAAATGGAGCTGTGACTCTAAATATGTTAACAGATTTCTCAGAGGATGATTCAACACTCAGCAAAGAACCTAAGAGCCTGACAACTTCTAAATCAGATGCCCAAAGTTAAATGGGGTTAATACATGAATATTTGTTCTAGCACAGCCCTGAGGGCCCGGTGCAGAAACAGGGATCTTGAAGTTTCTCACGGGTCCCATGTTTTGTAGTCTATGAAGAAGCTGAGGGGATTATTTTTGACCTTGCAGAACAGACAACTGCAGAGGTAGGAGTCTCTTACAGAGAACACTATGCCAGCAACCAATATGCTTTTGCTGAGAGATGAACTCTTTTGCTGCAAACAAAATGTAATGCAGCCGACTGGCTTACTGTACTCTGTGATGGTATAGGATTTTAATGGAGCTTTCCTGACACAAAACTGGAATAATGTAGTACAAACCAGTCCTGTACTGAAAATGAGAGCCAACTTATACTAACACACTTTCTCATATTATTCTCTACCCTCTCTTAATAGAATAAAAATTATTAGCTTTTCTGAACGCTTATTTGCATTGAGACACCAAGTTCAACATGCTGCCTGTGTTGATACATAGATCTTTTTCCTGCTAGGTTAAAACTAATTCTAAATCTATTACTTTATATGAATTCGTTTTCCTCCTTGGTAGGTGTATCACATTGCTCTAGACTACAATGAATATAATTTCCTGGCATGTTTCTTCTTTTTTGTTTTAACGTAGTCCCCCTGCCTTTCATTAACATGCACATGGGCTAAGCTTGTGACACTTTCTTTGACCTCAACTCACCCTCTTTAATCCTCTTAACTTTTTTTCTTCTCTGCTTTAGTTGTGAAGTTCCTCAGAAACACTTCTTTCTTAAGCACTTCTTTCCCCTGTAGCCAAAAGAGGTCCTCTCCATTCCATTCAGCTTTTTTGTTGTGATTGCTGGGTAGAGCTACTTGAGTTGCTCTTGAGTTTGGATTTTGTTTTGTGCACACTTGGGTTCCCTTTTTAGAGGTTTCCCACTGTGCATCATGTGTCAGAGCACAGTCTTTACGTTCTTACCCCTTTCTTACACTTGCTGTCTAAGGCCCAGTAGTACTGCTACCGTAAATGTTAGATCTTGCATTGTTATCTACAAAGACAAGTCATTCTGGTATATATTTTGATACTGCATGATCTGAGGGTATGGTTGCATTAGCTGCAGTTTGGAAATAGACTGGCATTCAGACTACCTCTTAAGAAATAAATAGCTGTATTTCTTTGTAAGTAAAAGTTCAGATATTTATGGTTTGAGGGTACACAGGAGTTGATCTCTAGCTTGATCTAAAGGCTACTGAATCAATGAAAAGACTTCCACTGGCAGCAGCAAGCTTTGTATCAGGTCCCTTGTGCAGTATCTGTCCTCCACTAGTGACAGATACCTTGTCCTGTGACTCTCTCAGCAAAGAAAAGGAAAGAGCATCTTACTTAACAGCTGATATAGGAAGCATTTCTCCTAATTCAGAGCTAAAAAATAGCACTTCAGCAGAAGATGTAAATGTATTTATAAAAGCAAGAGTAAAATTACAGACCTTTACAATTAATTTATCACTGTTCGCAGTTTCCAGTCCACAGCAAAAGAAATAACAATAAATATTTAGCAAAAGAAAGTGAATCTGCATTTAGAGCATTTTAAATAAATGTTTGAAAGAAAATCAGCATAGATCACTTGGCTCTGGCTAACACTTTTTTATCTTCCATCTGTCTGTCTTTGATGGATGTTGTTCATGCTCTTTAGTTTACAGTAACAAGCAGGTTTTTAATTTTTCTATCTTCCTTCTCTCTAGTGCCAGGCTATGATGGATGATGTGACAATGAAATTCATCAGTAAATTCTAAATCCTGAATACAAAATAAATTAGTAATATAAGAAGCAGATTTGCATTCTCCTTTGACAGCATTGCAACTGCATCTGCAGTGTCTCATTTTTCCCTTTTACTTGTTTAATCTTGATCATAATACGAACTCAGCATAGGGATATCTTGCATTTTTTAAAGTACATGAGTGTACAGTATTGTCCTAATATACTCTGTGTCATTAGTTCAGCCACAGGGTTTGGATTTTGTATTGAAGCAGCAGCAGCTGAATCATAGGCAACAATCTCAGCATCAAGAACTGGATTTCAAATGAGCTGTGTTCCACTCTCTCAACAGCATTTCTCAAATATTGTGATACCAATGTGCCAGGTACCATGTTGTTCCTAAAGACTAACCATTCATAACGTATGGATCATGTACATCTCATTGTTTTTCTTTGACTCTCCTGAAGGACAACATTCACCTTAACAATTGCTTTCCTCAAGTTTAGGGATGTCTGGGTTCCTAAGAGGTCTGCTGCAGCTAAATGATTGCTTGGAATCCTTCTGGGTTCCTCTATCCTTTATGTAAAGAAAAGCCAAGGTTCCCTCATTGCCAAAATGAACAGTAAGAGCAGTGATAGAGGAGCTGAGTACAATTTTGATCTTTTATTCCATTCTAAAGGCATTCTTTCTTGCATACAATTTCTACTTTAGAAAAGAATTTCATAGTTACTCTTGCATGAGAACTCTGTTAGGCACAAACACACACACACACACACACGAAGAAAATTGTGATGCTTCCCTGAAGGAAGAAATAACTATTCAGGAACTTAAAAATTGATACTTATGGAAGTCAGGCAGGACTGAAATAAATTTATACAACTAAAAAAAGTAACTAGCTAAAAATCAACAGTGAGAAGAAAGCTGGATGAATTTAAAATGTTCCTTCTTACATATACCATATTTTCAGTAGAGATATCTCAGCATTGCAGTTACTCACTCTTGCTGAAACGCTACTTTCAGGTCAATCTCAGCAGTGGCTCAGATTGTCTGCAAATAAAGCTTTATTTTTATGGTGTGGAGGGCATCTTCTGCACTGCCTTTTACAGCTCTCTTCAAAGGTAAGACTACCCATGTTAAAAAGAGATGGCAAAGCATCCTTGTTCTGTAATCAATTTCGCGCCACTAGATTAGACTTTTTGGTCACTTAATTTAACCATTTGAATTGCAAAGGTGACAGATTTTCTCCCATAATTCTTATATCTGTCTTAAGGCTTTACATCATTACTTAGTACTGTAGTATGTAAGCATAGATAACATCTGGTGGAGCTACAACATTTGTTTTAGAAAGGTTCTTAGTCTTAATTTAAAGACTTGCAGAAACAGAGTTCAACAGTGCATTGATTATAGGATTTCAGTGTTTAATTATTGTCAGAGTGAAAAATAAGAGTCTGATTTCTAACATAAATTTTCCTCTTCTGGCTACTGGATTTTGTGATAAGCAGGAAAATATCAAAACTCCCTTAAACAAAACAAATCTAGCTGCATGATTTGTGCTTTGAATGGCCAGGAATGAGATGTGTCAGGAGGGCATATTTTGAAACATTGAATTCCATGCACCCCAAACATCTAAGAGGATGAAGCACCCAGCAATCAAAACTTCAGCTCACCCCCTGCTCACTCAGCAAACCAAACAAACCTGACATGCCAGCACAGTATAGGAGGTCAGACAGAGGTTCTGAAGCTCCATTTGTTTTCTTTTTTACCTGTTGTATCATTGAGTGTTTCAGCAAATGTGGAAGCTCCTGTTGGCAAAGAGAAGCTGAAACAAATCTTTCTTGGGCCAGGAACAAAGAGATCATCAAGCCTGTGTTCTCATCAGGCAATGGTGATGCCCTTGGGAGTCAATATGCTCTCAAAGAGATTATTACAATATCTGTCTCAGTGGGAATATAACTTTTGTGGGGCTAGAACTTGAGCGTGAAAATTTGTAAGATCATGGCAAAAAGACTTTACTAGGGAAATAAGACAAAATGGTTAAAATCCACAAATGCACAGAGAAAGCTTTGCAAAGGAAAGGAAAATGATTGATTTCATGCATTTGGGAAATTATGGTCTTGAGGTAGAGAAGAGGTAGAATGTTACTCTGGCTTAATTATAGGACCAGGCATGACAAGAGAAAGGGTATAAGTACAGAAGATATTTGATTTTACAGAACCCTTGAAATGCAGAGGATACATGGAGTATGCTCCCAGAAGTAACCCAGAACACTTCAGAGCAATGAGACCACTAAGGCAAGGAAGGCTGTTTTGTTGTTTATTGGTTTTGTCCGATACTTCTCATGTAGTCTGACATGTAGTCTGACAGCAATTTGCTTTCCAGTATAAGCAAAGTGTCCGTATGTATAATACTCATACCTGCCACAAATTCTTGAAATCATTAAATGTAAAGCTAAAAGACTTTCATTTTCAGCCAGAGCTGCTGGAGGTGCCTGGGAAAGGCAAACCTTATTTCCAAAACCTAGTCGGTCTGGGCACTTTGGTGCCAAAGGATTATCAGAGTTGCTGGGGGAAGCTCATATCTGATGTACCTCAGGCAGGGACAAAAAATATCCATATACAGCACCAGAAAACTCACAGCTTATGGGAATTAAAGTCTATAAAATCTCTCACAGTGGTCCTGTGGGGTTCAAGCAAGGGTGCTCAGTTAAATCTATGACGTATTTTGTTTTCCTTCCTGTGCCAAGTTTAGCACATTCACAGCTGAGAATTTAGCCTAATTTGAACAAATCTTTCAGATAAAATGCATTCAAATCAAATTTGTGTTCTGTTTGTAAATACAATTAAAACATACTTTATTTTTTCACCATATGTCTCATATGGGTGCAAAAAGGAACACCTACAAATGTCTCTCCTTTTTCATTTTCCTTGGAATCTAATCTTTTTTCCCTCTGAGGTACACCACAAGCATCATTCCTCAACTTTAAGGAGTGTTTCTCAGTCCATAGAGCAAATTAGCACAGTTTTTGCCTTCCACTCTATATGTTCATCACTGATCCCTCCTGATAGTGTTCAGTATCAATGACGAAACTGGGACACCATATCTGAAAACACATTTAGATGTTTCAGTTTCAGTGGAAAATAACCATCTTTCCAAGTAATATTTGAAAAAAACCAACCTTTTTTTTCACAGTAATTCCAAAGGCATAGCATGAAGTGTTGCTATAAATAGCAGTGGTTACCGAAAATGCTGTGGAGTATATTACAAATGTGTTCGAATTACTTTACCAGTGCTGCGTAAAAGGCAATATGAATATGCAGAAACCATGCTGGAGAATTAAAACCAGAAGAAAACTTATGGGATGCAAACCAAGTTACAATCACCAGTTCACCCATCGCTTTCTGCCCCTTCAAGTTAAGATCTTCTCATTGAGGTGAAGCTAAATAAATACTAGAAACGGAGAATAGAGAAATACAAGCAGCATGCTAAAAGGAAAAGCTAATGTGCTATGGAAGTTTACTTTTTCCTTTCTTTAACTGAAAGATAAGGAAAAAGGGAAGAGTATACAAAACTCACCAACTAAGCCTTACAGGTTACTTCTAAAACTCTGGGGAAATAAAACATACCCACTTATTAAGACTAATCTCAGATCTGTGTTAGGAATACATTTAAGACATCTAGTCATAGTTTCAGTCTGTCTTTGTCACCAAACCAGGTAGGAAACAATTTAGCTATCACATACTGGGACACAGTTCGTCGCTAACTGTTCCTTGTTTTTAAAGATTTAGCCAAAGAAATTGCGTTGGGAAGAAAATAATATCTATGAAATATTATTATAAAAATGATACCCTTATCTACTAAATACAGAAATATTTTGGGAGGCTGAAGTTGTCCCTTAAAGGGGAAGCTACCATACTTCAGGATTTTCCAGGTTCTTCAGAATAGGCAGATTTAAAACAAAACCAAATTAAAACCACCCAAAGCAAGCAAACAAACCCCCAACAACAAAAAGGTTTGAATAAAAGCTTTATTACATTCCTCTTGGATCTGATCACCAATTTTGAAAAAGTTTGCATTGCCCTCTTTTTAAGCAGTTGAAATTTTCACTGTACCATTAGCTGTGTAAAACATCATCGTGCACTACTTCACTCCTGACATGCAAAGTTCAAACAGGTAAATGAATTTGCAAAGGACCATGATGGAAGAGATTCTTTTCCTTTAGAGGTCTGAACCCACTACACATAGTGAGTGGCTGGCCTGGTCCTAATGACATCCATGAGAAGTTTCCCTCGGAGCCGTGACTCCAGCTGGGCAGTACACAGCTCCAGGGCTTAGGGAGCCCTGAAGAATGGCTGTGTGACACACAAAAGAGGTAGTTTCTATCACGTATCATATTTTAATACCAGTGCCTGAGTCCTTGGCTAGCGCTTTAACAGCTGGGAAATCCCACTTTTCAGGTTACTTTTCTCCGAGTGAGGAAAGTAAGTCTCTTTCAATAACACCTCCCAGTCAGGTCTGAGAAATGGGACCCATGGGATTCACCACGGCATTCATGTACATCTGTTGTCAGGTGAGAACTAAAGTTTTAGGATGGTTTTTCATGGCACCCAACAGCTTTGCTATATTAACCTGAAATCCAAAGGCTAAACCTCATTATAAGTAGTATGCCCTTGAACACAGAAAATTAATTTGTCCATTTTGAAGAAGCTACCATATTTTTATCCCATGTGGCAAAGGCATGGTACATTGACTATGTCGGGTCCCAGAATTCCTATTTTTCATACTGAGGTTTTAGCTAAGTACTTAAAGAGACTGGAAATCTGTTAGTCGCAGGCAAGAGAGAGCTTCATATAAATATTGAATTTAGTCAAGAAGGTTTGTGTTCTGGATGTCAATGAAGGGCACAAGGGGGAAAGGACGGAGTGGAACAGGGAGCTCGCGTGAATGACTTCAAGCCTGTGGGTGAGCTCAGGGCAGACCCTGTGCCTATGAAATCATTTTCTATTGTTAGCCTGCACAAAATGTTTGGCTGTAAGCCCACAGCAAAACTAGGCTGTTTTTGTGCCAGACTACTGGTATGAGGACAGGGTCTGATTGCTACTCTGCACATACAGAACAAAGAATTACAGATTTGTTTTTTCTTCTCCGTGAAAGTCAGCTTAATAACCTTTATTGTAATTTTCTACAACAAATCAGTAGAAAAACCTCCTGTTCAGGCAGGTGTGTTTCTCATGCACTAGAGAAGTGTCCTGAGAGTGAGGGGAGAGTTATTCCTACTCTTGGAAAGGTGACCTGCCCCTGAACATCTGAGCTGAGATTTTCTGCCTTGGCATTCTACAAGCCTTTACCTTTGCCTGCACAATAATCCTGGCTATCCACCCTACTGAATAAGAAAAATGTTTCTGCATGTGAAGGCACATAGCTTTAGTTTTCCCTGAGAGAACCAATGAACTCTGAGTATATAAGGGGGGGGGGGGGGGGGGAAAACACTTTTAGAAATATATTTAGTAATAAAAGATGAGAATAATTATAAACCTGAAAACATCCTATGATCCCGTGTCTCAGTAAGCTCTGCAGTACAATGTTCTAGTAAGAATGAGTAACAGATTAATGTAAAAGTTCTTTCAAAATAATTTTATGTTCATAAATTAAATTCATTCCTTTCAGTCCCTGTGTTTTAGCATTAGCATCTGAGTGTGACACAGCTGTTGAACTGTATTTCTGCATTACTGGTTGTAATAACTACTCAGGTTGATAATCTTAGTTTCGGATATTGGTGGACGGGCCATTTTGGTTTAGGTCCAGGTTACACTTTCTGCTCATTGTCTTTGGATCTGAAGGTTCAAGGCTTTAAAATTGACAGTAGAATGTACTTTTCACAGGTCATTTGATTCAGCTTTGGAGAAAAGAGTGTTGTGATACTGATCATGTCAGGATCTCTTCCTCTGCTCTAACCAGACCAGTTTAACATTAATTTCAGAGCATTTAAAAGTCATCTGTTTAAAGGGGACTAGCTGGGAGGAAGGCTAGGTGAAAGAACTTAATCAAGTGCTATCTTGGTTGACATGCATTTTGAACAGTAAAGTGTGTTATCAACCTTGAATACGATTCATATTCTGTCAGCATGTTCAGGAAGTGGTAGGTTTCTTTGTAGCAAAAGAAAAATAAATGTCATTTTGAATGTGAAATAAATACGCAAACCAAGTATCCTCAAACATCATTTCTCTAAGGAAGTTGTCACTGTCAAAAGTCATGAAATGATTTATTGTAAAGAAGACCCTAGATATTTTTGCTCCTCTCCTCAGGGCTCACTGACATTAATTATTTGCAGGAATCTGTGTATTTCAATGAAACAATAAAGACAAGGTATATTGACTCTGTAATAAATAGTTCCATTAAGTAAATACCTGTAGGTAAAAATATGCTCTGTGAAATGCAACTCTCTTAAAGCCCTATATACACTTGTGCTGACACTGATCTTAAACTGAGGTTACATGAGTACATCCAAAGGTTAATAAATGAACATAGCATATCCACCATGTTAAAATGTTTTTTCTTAGATTGAGCTGACCATTAGAGGACATAGCATTTACTTTGAGATGTCATCTGAAATTAAGACTTTTGGTTTTTATAAACAAGTTATAGTACAGCTTGTACTAAATAAAATGTAAACGCCTCAACTTGGTAACTGCTTTACTTAGCTGAAGTCATAGTGCCCTTTTAAAATCCCTTAATCCACCAGTGCTTGCCAAATTCTGAATAAACGATATTCATAAACTTTTGTCGATAATTCAGGTGGTTCATCATACTAATCCGATGCGTTGGCAATGGCCAAATGCAGCCATATATCAGCTGGTAAATGACTCTTGGTAGAGTCACTCTTTGCATTGCATGAATGGATAAACAGATCATATCTGGCTAAATTCAGTTTTCTTCTCTGTATTTGCAAGTGTATGGTTAGCCTGACTTTTTCTGGCAAGTAAATATTAGAATATACCTAATAGTGGAAGTCTTAGTTTATCTCTACCAGAGTTATTTTTGTGAGAAAAGAAGTGATGCAATCTCTGTTAACTAGGTCTCATATATCAGCTCTGGCAGTTTTATGGATTAGCACCTAAAATAGTGGTATAAAGTGGGAGGATTTACAATAAAATTCCACCAGAACAGGCTTGCATTCATCTTTCTAGAGATTGTACCCAGCTCCACAAAAAATAAACAAACAAAGCAGAACAAAAAAACTAGTTACAGTGATTCAACTTGTGGGTTGTACAAGCAATAATGTCTCCATAATGAGATCTTCATCTTAAAGCAGAGTTTGAAATCTTCTGGATAACCGGTAATGAAAGATGTTTTTTTCTAACAATCTAGATGATGGGAAAGCATTTACCAGTTTCCCAACAGCTTTTTAAAATACTGTTGATCTGTTTGATAACTGATGTCCTTCAGTATCAAGGGTTGTGTTGAGAAAACAGCATCATGTCTGCTTGCAGATGATGTAATGAGAAAACACTGGCAGATGAGAGCTAATACACAGCAGGGTGAAAACTTTGTACCATGACCCTATGAACTAAGTCAGTAACACATTATTCTCATAAGTCCACAATTCTGAAAAGTTAAAAATTGCAATTGAGGATATAAAAGAAAGAAAAAAAAAAAAAAGAAAAAAAAAGAATTTGCTATTATTGGCAGGGTTAAGACAGTTACTCCATGATCAGTGATGGATTAATTTTACAATGTCACTGGAACTCAACTTTTAGGTCCTTCAATCCTACTCAATCTGCACTGAGGGCAGTTCTTCCATATCAAAGCATGAACAAATAGCTCAACTCTGTTTAAATGGTACCTGTGGTATTCTTAAAGATCTATTTTCAAGAGCTTATTTTTTATATTATAAATCTATTCAGGAGCCCTCTATAAGTGTATAGTAGTCAGTCAAACAATTGGCATTTTGAGAGAAACAGTGCAATGGATTTGAAGTCCATGTAACTCAGCACTACAAGTGAAAGGCATCATCTGCTGGCCATCACCCCAAGAGCAAGGTGGCAGAGACGTGTCAGAATAGGCTCTCAGGCTCAAGGTGAGATTTGTGCCTGAAGAGGATATTTTTACAAATGCTGAGTTAACAGAGGACAGCATAATGTCTGTGATACTAAGAAGATGATATTTCCTATTAATGGAGCAGGGACCTTGCTATCACACATACAATTCTGCTCAAGCTCATCAAGACCCATTTTTTTCTGCTTGAATGAAAGATCACAGCAAGGTATATTTTGTAAAGAAAGCTTATGTAATCAAAATGAAAATTGAATTCTTACAGAGGAAAGATTTTAACAACAAAAGCTGTAAAACTCCCCTGAAAGTGAGATTCAGTCCAATTTGACACAATAAATTGTTTTACCGTTGAACAGAGTCCCACTAACAAGTATAGATTACATGTGTAAGACCTGGTTTTGCCTGCAGCTAATGTACCTAGAAGATGTATTAACTGTGCAGCTCTCCTGTTTGCAAGTAGTAGAAAGAATTTGATTCAAGTATAGGAGGAAATGGAGAGGAATATGAACACTAAGCTTAAAAATGGCCAAATATTCAAAAATATTTAATATCTGTAGCTGACTTAATGTTCCAAATAGTCTAAGGAGGCTACAGCCTTATCTATAAGTAAAATATGCTTTATTATTTACTGGAATACAGAATAAAAGGCAATTACATTAGCCACAGATATTAAAATGCCAGATGGGGGAAGGGGAGGCATACTATGTATTCTGCAGCGTGCCTCCTTGGAACTGTTAGTGCTTCATGCTGTAACAGGCTGAAAATGAAGTGCAAACTCATCAGTGTAATTATTTCTTCTCTTCCTTTTGTGGAGGCTGTGCTGAAGGATGGACATCTTTAACTTAATCACTGATTACATTTGTTGCTGTATGAATCTGTAAAACAAGTGTAGCAAATCTATTGCTACGCTGAGACGTTGGGAGCCCCAGTTCCTGTTCACAAATTTGTAGCTCTGCTGTACGAAAAACAGAAAACCCACTTTTCCCTGCTGGTGGTTTGAATTGCTCTAATTTGTTCTGGTAATGGTGCCAGATGTCACAGTATAAAAGGAAGCCCGACCCGGCAAAAAAGATTGCCATTCTGACCTTCTATTGAATTCTAGAGCTCTTGCCCTTTTTTGTTTTCTGAACAAACCCAGCACTCACAAACATGCTGAATGGAGTGGAAAAAGCAGCTTGACTCGTGTGAAAGAAGTTACAAGCAGAGCTGAGATGGCCGCTTGCCACTTTCCCTGTCATGGTGACATCTGCCACCGTTTGCTGAGCTGCTTTTTTGGGGGGGGAGATGAACCTTCACCCCAGCAGGGCTGGCCCTCTCCCCCCATCCCTGCACTTTTGTCATTGCTTCTTTTTTTCCAGAATGGTTGTTATTTTTCCTTCGGTCTTTGGAGTCTGTCTTCTAGGAGAGATGAAAGCTATATCTTATGAAGCTTTTACTTCTTCAGCAAGATCCTGACACTATTTCTTTTCTCACACAATAAGCATTTAGTTTATCATATTTACCACTCCATTTGTCTTGGTAAAATGGTTTTACATCTGTAAAAAAGCCCAGCAGAGTAAATCAAACTGAATACAGCCAGATGCCTGCTTGCATTGATAACAGTCCACTTTCATGATAAAGGCAGTCAACTTCCACATGATTCATGCGTCTTAGTCTTTAAGCCATATTTTTGGTTAACTGATCTTTGCTGTGTTCAAGATAATCTGTGTGAAATTCTGTTTTCCTGTTTGCAGGAAGAAGTAACAAAGCATGGCAGTATTGATTTTGGAAACGAATAGATGTGCATATGTGTATGTACATGGGTGTGTATTTCTGTGTGTCTACACATTTCCAAGGTCTTGGCACTTACTTTATTTCCATAATTCTTATTTATATAAGCCTAAACATGGCTCTGCCACAAAACTGAATACAGAGCAGGATACAGTTGTAGCTCTCACAAGCAGAGAAAGAGTCATTAAAAGAAAAATAAGAGAAAAGATTCAAAGCCTTTCTCTGCTTGGTGAGGGTGTAAATACCCTTGGCAAGCCAGAGAGAGCATAGATTTTGATCTGTCCTCCTAACTGGCTCAGATGCACTATTCAGCATCCTCCAGGGCAGAGGCATGCTGCTTGGCAGCGGGCATAATCTCCCAGTGCTACACGAGGCTGCCTGTATCCAGCAAGTGCAGAAAAAGAAGGAATAACCACCAGAGAAGAGCAAGTGACAGTCAAAGATATAAGGCACAAATCAGCCATAAGAACATTTTAGAACCAGACTTTAGCCCTTGCTCACGCTAATTCGTATTTGCTCAATTAGAGAAACCCAACAAGTATGTACAGTGCTTTATGATTATATTCAGCAAGCAGAATTACATGGATAGGTATTTTGTTCAATATAAAGTGTTCAAGTGGGGAGCTTTTCTTTATCTGAAATAAAATATTCTTTGTTTGCATCATGTCCAAGAGAGTGAAAAGCAAGACAGACATTAGAGACTAAAATTAAAGCAGGCTGAAAATAGAAAGAATTTTAGAATCTTAACATTAGAACCTGTCTTGGACATTAAAATACGGTTTAGCAGTGACTGTTGAGTTCTTCTGATCTGCCCCATGAGATTTCCTGTAGGTAAACATAGGACATGAAAATTCTTTACTATAGAAGAAATGTGGAGTTTATTTTATATCTTTATATCTTTACCTCTTTCTGTCTTTATAACCATCTCCAAATCTTTATTCTTTATGTCTATATCACTGCATCTTGTTAACACATTTTATCATCACTGTGTACTTCATTAGGCTAGATCATGCATTTTGGGGTTGATTTCAATTTACACAGAAGAAGCAATTAAATATTCACATCTTGAGTTGTTCTTTAGTTGCTGTTCTGGTTTTAAAATGGAATGCAGATAAAAATTATGTCAATTATGGGGTTTCTAGTTTGGTTCAAAACCACAGCTGATAGAATAGACAATGAAGAAACTTGGTACAATGCTAGTTATTCACTCATCTCCCAACAACTAGCAAAGCAAGTTTCCTTTTCTTTGCAGACTATTGCTGTGCATTGCTAAGGTATTTCTTTGTTTGACTTCTGTGTTAGAGACATCTAAGTGCTGAATTCCATTATTCTTTCATCAGAATCATTCTTATTTTTACAATTCAGAAAGCATGGTAGGCTGTACATAAATGTGAAATACAGTTTTTGGCATGAGGATGAAGCTTCATGAAATTGCACATACACGCATACACAAAAAAAAAAAAAAAGAAAACAAACTCACTAAATAAGACACTTGCTGGGCCAACAGTCCTTCTCCAAGGATTCATGCTGTCTGGAGATTTCTATCCAACTGTCTTCCTGTTTTCTCCCCTCCATTCTCTTCTATTTATCATCAGTCCACTGGTTCTTTTTATTCTTTACAGCAGTAACTGACACCTACCAGTAACAGCAAGTTGAGGTCACTAAGGCAAGTGCCTGTGTCTTGCTAGAATTGATCATTGATCTAGGGGTATGACACACATATGACAGAGCAAGGTCACTCAACTTCTTTCCCTCCATTTTTCATTTCTATGCAGGTAGCTACCACTTCAAGGTTCTTCCTCCCAGCCTGTCATGTTGTTTCTTATTATACTACTGCATGAAAAATAGAGAGTACTTCAACCTTTATGAGATATTATCTCCTAAGTATTGCTCTGCTAACAGTTCAGAAACACACTTACCACTACAATATGTCACTGAGGTACACTAGTTTAAAAATACGATTTCATCTAGTAACAAGTGCTACTATGGGAAAAAACTGCAAAGAAAGAAATAAGCCAACTCATTAGGAATAACCTATTAAATCTTAATGAAGATATGTTGTAGAGGAGTCATATATCTGCAGGGATGACATAAATAATAATCCAATGTGAAGTAAAAATTCACTCAGATACCTATGATAGTAACTTTTGTTGATGTAAAGCACTTTAGGATATTCCGTAAGTGCTACTAGGCTATTTATCTTCGAGCAAAAAAAGCATCTGGGAGTTGTGCAAGGTCTTATATTTAAAATGGATAAACCTGTATATTAAAAATAAACCTCATGCTCTGGCATTAGTACTCCACTCTCAAATGTTTAATGTAAAAATACATGTATTTGTGTGAATATGTGAAACAAACTTCCTGGCTTGTTCTTTTCTTTGGTTGACTTGACAGGGTTATTTAATTGTGTGTAGGAGTGAATGGCATATTCATTGACAGGTTCCTAAAACTGTAATTTCTATCTGACCAGGGTTTTAAGCCTCAGGAATGTTTTTAAATTAATCCTAATCCAGAAGTGAAATACCTTCTCTGAGGGAAGAAAAACTATTGATTGTTCCATTTCATTGATTTTCAAAAACAAAGATTGGATGTAAACATAAAAGTTGAGGTCAGCCCTTGCTAGACTGTCTTCATGACCTAGAAAGGACAGAAGGCATTATGTTTTGACAGATCTTCTAATCAACTCAGAATAGGGCCAGAGTTTCAAATGAGGTCCAGCTGCTGTCGTCACTAGTGCAAATCAAAATCATTGTCCTTACTAGTTTTGATGCCAGGCTATCTGATGTTGATGAGAGCTTACAAAGACACAAGAACAGGAATGGAAAAAAACACTTTTCTGAAGCCAATGACATTAGAAGATTTAAAAGATTCCAGAGAATTACAGAGAGGTAAAGTTTAAAAAAAAAAAAAAGGTGCTTCCTTCCACATTTCATTCAATGAATTTAAAAACTGCTGAAGACTGAAAATGTCTTCATCCATGCAGTATAAATCAATCTCAAAGTGGTGGAAAAGAGGTAGAAGGATTGGCTAAGGACAATTATTTCATTGTTGAAAACTGACTTTTGGAACAAATTGTTCTGACAACCTTCTGGTATTAAAACCCATGATGTTAAGATGACCTCATATCCAGGGGTCAGAACCCTGGAATCTTAAGAAATAAAACTGGGGTGGACCTTAAGGCGTCATTAGATCATTTCTTTACACAAAGGCAGAATCACATGAACTTAAAACATTGGTGATACATGTCTGAATAGCCTGGTCTAAAAGCCAAATGTTATTACACAACTTCCCTCCTGCATCTAGACCTCCATCACCCTTAAAATTTTTCTTGCTACATCACTTTGTAAACTCCTGTATAAATCACCCCTATCTCAATGCCTATTATTTTATAACCAAGAAATAACACTTATCTATTCTCACTGTTAGATTTTTTACCCTGGTATCTATCCTCATGCTTTCTTGCTTAGAATGACATTCATTTTTTTTTTTGTCCTACCTATGATGATCACGGTGAATACTTTATCTTATTCCTTTATGTTTTTCTTTTCCTTTCTCGTATGTTCTTAGCAGATTTCAGTATATAAAAAAAAGTCATATACTGTAATATACTGCCCTGCCATGATTAAGCTGTTCTTTACTAAACTCCACAATAACTGGGTAGGTCTTTCAAAATTTTCTGCATAATGAGCTTTTCCTCTGTTCTGTGGAACAATTGTTCTATCCATAACATGATCTTATTGCCTGGGTGATTCAACAATGTTTAGATGTAATGCTCTTTATCTATATCCATTTGCTTGAAATGTTACCCTCATTGTGATATTTTAATTTCCTTTAAAATAGCTTGCTTTTCGTCTACATTCAAGAGTCTGACTCCAATATTTGCTCTCAATGACATTTTACCACACTGCCAACTTCTAACTAAATCATTGCACTGTTTGTGTGAATGACCAAACTTGATATTATTTAGTTGCGTGAGGGTCCCAGACCAAACTGAGGAATGCATCTTTGCTTTATATGTAAAAGTATTAAACTGTAACCAATGTAACACAATTAAACAGCTTATGATAAACTGCAGATAGAAACATTCAGGCCTGTGAAGTTGTGCAGTTGTAAGAAAGCAAATATACCTAAATGGCCAGGTTTCTCAGTCTTTCCTCTGAGAAAAAGGTACAGGGGGGAAAAAAAAAGAAAACATAGATATCTATACCACATAGAAACAGTATGTACACATAATGACCTCCATATGTCCATGTTTCTATAGGCTTATAATGAGTGGTTTAATTTCTGATAGTTCTGTCTCCAGATGATGATACATCCAAGAATGTCAGCACAGACTTATAATTTGTCATGTTTCTGTCCAAATTTGTAAACCTGCTCCAGTATCACTGTGGAAGTACTGCACCCCTGCCCTCCCCACAACATCCCTTGCACTCCCTGCCAAAGGTACCATTGCTTTAAAACAACAGCAATGACTAGAAATTATGTGAACATTTCTGCTTAAGAGAAATTTAGTGAAAAGATGAGTTTGCCAAATCTGAAATGCTTTGAAGAAAGATATTGATATTTATTGTCATTGGAAGCCTACTAAAGGCCAGAGCTTACATTTCCTCTCCAAAGGAGCTTCCTCTATCATTTGCTGAGTTTCAGACTAAGGACGCTTCGTATCATAATTTGCAGTCTGAAGGTAGGGCATGTTGTGCCTGTTTTACTTCTGTTGATGTAATTTCTGTCTTCTCCTGTCCCTCTTTGAAATATGAGCGCATGACCATTTCCAACATTGTGTTAAACAGAACTGGAAAAAGAATTAGTGGGGAAAAGAAGTCAGAAATGTTGGAAGACACAGAGAAGATACTCTGTAGACAATAAATGAGAGCATCCTAGCAACCTCGGAAATAGTTATAGTAAATGACATATAAAATGGTAATCAGAAAGTACCATGTGTATTATAAGCATTAAGAAGGAAAATAGGAGAAAAGAAAACCACCCTAGAATTGTAGTTATGGTGGAAAACAGATAAAATAAATAATAATACGAAAAGGTTCATTGAAGTCTAAGGCACTGCTGAGAGTGGTAGAGCATTAGATGCATGATTGGCTAGATTGCCTTAGAAGTAATTAAAAATACTGCAACAAGAAAAAAATCTTCATACAAGTAGATCAAAGAACAGAAACAATATTTTGCATTATACATACCTGTCTAAAAAAAATGAAAAAAAAGAAAAAAAAGAAATCTGCTGTTCTTTGAGGATCTAAATGGTAGTTCACTAATAAAAGGTGAGATGGCAACTACCACACGTAGCTTTTGTACCATGTAAAACAGAACTATACATTGGATTGGGATGTTAGTGCTAAAGTCATCATTCACAGCAGTAACATAAATAATCACACCACCTTGTCAGTTTTTCCTCTGTAAGCATGAAATAAAATCCCTGAAGCCTGAAGTGAATTACTTGTCTCAGAAGGTGGTAATAGCAGTAGCATCACCAGTTACAGGAAAGGAAACCAAACCTTCTGTTGTCTTAATCCTTTGGTGGCCAGTCCTGCTGCCTTGTGCCCCTCCTCCCTGTCCCTGGGGAAGAAAAACTGTCCCACCAGTGCCAGCGCATTGCGGCAGAGACCTGCCCCTTCCTCGCCTCTCTCCGCTCGTTTCCCCTGGCTGTTGCTCTCCCATCCATCCGCAGGCCATCTCCTCTTGCAGGAGGAGCAACCTGGGAGGCAGGCAGACCCTCCACGGAGCAGAAGGAGGGACCAGAAGCCATCCCCTCACCTTGAAGTTTCAAGAGCTTGCTGATCAGTGCCTCTCCGGTACTTCAGAAGCAGGGAGTCACGTGTGAACACATGGGGCTGGAAGGATTAATTTTTTTTTTATACCAAGTCCTGCTTTACCTCTGTGTTGGCAATTTAAGAGACTTTCAGTTATCCTCAGCAGAGTGTTCACGCATACAGATTCCATAAGTAAAATAACTGAGTGTAAGCGTGTTTTTTTCTGATGGATGTTGTGGTTAAGAGGACATGACAGTGAGCTGCAAGAGTCATTATCTATTAATTTTGCTAGTTTATTTTAGTAAGCAATTTATAGCTTTTCCAGAATGTCTTTTACATTTTCCGCTCATTAATTGAGTCCCATTTATACTATTTCGTTTGCATTAAAAGATGTATTGCACTATTTAAAGTCTTAATTTAGCCCATATGTCAAAACTATATCTAAATGAGACACTTACAGCACTTTTGTATGAATTACATTATGTAAGTCTCCTCTCCTGTCTTTTTTATCCTTGCAGATTCAATTTCTTTATTAGAAGGTAGGAAAGGAACAAATAAAATACGAGTATAATAAGCAGCAATATTAAACCACAAATTTGGGACTACCAAGTCAAGGTCGAGCTGTAGAAGATATTTTAAGTGCCTAAAAAAAAAAATGGTCCAGAACCTTGCATAAATGTACTTAAATTATTGCTGCTATCATCAACAGAGAGAAGGTGCATACCTTCTCAAGATAATGTCTTCTTTGTAAGCCAGTGGTGGAAGGGAAAAAAAAAATGCAGAATAAGGAGGGAGAATCAAGGCAGACCATTATCAGAACTTCTTTCTCAAAGCTCATCTAGTATTCCAGCTTCTGACAGTCCTTAACTCTAGGAAAAAAATAAAAAATAGACCAAAACAAAACAACAACAATCCCCCAGCCCTGGGATCTACCCCAGAGTTACTGAGGCTAGGACACATTCTCTCTTTAAACACGGTGGTTTTTTTCCGGAAACTCTTCCGGAGTTTTTGTTTGTGTATTTGTTTTCTGGCAAGTAATTTCTTCCTGATTCATATATTAGCTACCAATGCTGTGAGCTAGATACTTTACTGGTTTAAATTTTCATATCTTTCCGTTAATATCTCCACTGAATGGCCCATTGATTCCCAAACTGTATTATTTACAAGAGGTACAGGGAACATCATTCCTTTCCTTGGTTGGCTAGCAGCAGGCGGTGACATCTCCCACTGGGAGTCGTACCTTTGCACTGTTCAAATGTGCGTATAACTTAGATGCTGATATTGATGTTCACAATAATGATGTTTGTCATCTGCTCCATTGCAGACGTCAGAAGCTCTTTCCCACTTAGCACTACATAATAAGGTGTCACTCGTGTGGTTCTTTATGCTTCTTTCTTTAGTTAGAGAGTTTGGTGAACTTTATTTCTACTTTCTCTTTCTATGAGCAAAGTATGACTTTTTTAGATTATTTAAGGTATATGCTATATTTTTAAGATCTCAGTTAACACTAATCAAGACAGTTTTTTGCCCTTAAAACTGTGACTATTTTCAACATAGATTTCCTTTTGCTCACACACTATTTTGTGCTAATATATTGCTTATAATAAGATACAATGTTGCCAGTGGTTATAATCATGATCTTTAACATCTGTTCTTTGCAAATACCAACTGTTCCTTAATATGGTGCCATATTTAAAAATAATTATCCACTTTCAGCCTTCCAATTTAATATCAAGTTGTATTTCATATCAATGTGTTTTACTAGGTAGATGATTTTGTTTCTTTTATTGTATAGTTGATTCTTAGCTGATAACAAATTACTGTTTCTTTCACTCTGGATAAATATGGTAGAGTGAGTAGTACTCCTTAATACCTGCTTCCATCAACAGCTTTCTTTTTTCCTGGCAAAAAAGAAACAATCACAACATAATACCATGTTATCCTGAGAAGGAATTTGGATGTACTAGAATTTGGAGGTATCTGTACTGCATATCTGATAGTGTTGCTCTTTCCTAGTAACTACTCTTCCACACAGAGCTGAGTATTCCTTTTTTTTATTTTTTTATTATTATTTTTTATAGCTATACTGTGGAAAACTATGTGTTTCAGCTTTTACTATAATGAGATTTTTAGTATAAGGGAAGGCGCCTTTATGATAATTTCTTTACATTGGGCTTGGAAATCCCTTCAGACCCTGGACTGCTAATGCACCTGCTCCAAAACCAAGAAATAGAATAATTCTGAACCCAAATCTTGAATGTTATGGGTCAGATAGTAAATTCTGAGTTATGATTTTTTTTACATATTAAAACCTTGCTGAAGTTATTTGCTCAGATCCTAACTTGCTCTCCATTTCTTCAAGAAGTGCAGCCTGACCAGTCCTTGTGCGCAAGCAGAGTCCTTCACCCCCTGTAGTGGGTATCATGACACATGCTTTCAACTTACTCATTTTGTGGAAAGGCTTCAGTTATTCAGGCCAATGTGCAGTGTTACCAGCATTGGAAAAACCTGAGCTCTCTTCCAGATCTACCCTACTCTGTAGCAAACATTTTTTGCCTTTCTTTATCTTCAAGATAAGGTTGGAGAAACCTGAAACCACCTAAGGACTTGATCAGGCTCTCGATACGGATAGTTCAGAAAAAGAAGTGGGAATCATGTTATCCCACAATCACTTACTACAGCATTTCTACAACTTCCCGGACCAGGTTAACATTACTAACTGTTGAAGAGTGGCTCCTATTCTAGCTAGACCTTAGCCTCACCCAGTGCAGCTATTCCAACATTTCTGCAATAAATTCCATAGTGATACTGGATCTATTCTGATTTTCTGCTGAACATAACTTAAGTAATCTTGAAGGTCATGGACATAAACATTCTCGGAGGAAACTATGGTCATGCACAAATATCTTTAAAGATTCTTGTAGGTGGTTATCCCTGTTAAATTTATTACAGTTTAGATAAAGAAGGCTGGAAATTACATCAAGTTATAAATAACATAGCTTGTAAACCTGTATAAGTGACCAATATAGCAGAAATGCAGTCAAATACAGTCAAAATGCATTTTATGTGTATAAAAGGCATAGATAACTTTTTTTTCTTACAGACAAGGAAAGTAATTTGAATTAATCAAGAACTGAATATAAAGTACACACAGATAGACAATTTTTTACTTTTAAAAATATCTGTGAAAATCTAAACTTCTAATTTTTATTTGTACTTATAGCTATACTTCCTGAATGGCAAGACACAGAAGCTGAGATCTCAGAAGTTTTTCTTACTGTGTCTGATCAGCTAGAGTCACTGAGCAGAATATTCAAAACCTTAAACAAACATATGCTCTTAGAAAATCTCCAGCTTTTCAGACTCACAGATACTGGACAGTTCAAAGATGGCAAGTTCATTGCACTGAAGATGCTCTGGTCTGAACACACAAACTTTTGCAAGCTTTATTTTTACTGTTGATAGAAAAAGCCATTTTCTGTTATTTTCCTGATTATACTTAAAATGAACAGATCATATACAGATGATGGATTTTTTTTTTTAATTTATGAATATCAGACTTGATCTTTAAAAAGAGCAGCAGAACCTCTCATTTTTCATTGAAATATTTAGTCTACTTTTTTTTTTTTTTGGATGAAGGAACTTACTTTTTTCACTGTATGTACAGTACCTAACACAATGAAAATGCTATTTGTTAAAGTCTCCTAGACATTACTGCACATAATATGAAAAACTAGTAATATTATTAACCTAGTGGGGTAGCACTTCAGAATAAATTTATTTCTTGAGCTGTGCCCTTAATTTTTACAGAATTACATCTCTAATGCTTTGAAGGATTTATGAAATAAAATCAAAAGTGGTAAAGTTGTAATATGAAAGAATGAGTTGTTTTCTGACAATGTATTGGCTTTAGAAGCAGCAAGGGTAGAAAGTCAAATACAACTAAAAATGAAATGTCCTATCATTGACCTCTAGAGAATGAATATTATTCCTTGTAATAGGGAATGTTAATTTTATTACTTACAAATTATGTTTTGAACAGCTCTACATTCTCTTTCTATATTGCTTATTTTAAGAATGATTGCAAATTTTTAGGTTGAAAAAAGGACTAAGCGATAATATGTAAATTTTGTGTTATGTGACTTTAAAAACAGAAGATGAGAAAGCCTTACTACCTTGTTTGATGAACCTTAGGATATTATTCTGAATACTTTGTTTCTGTTTTTGTTGAAGATGGCCTTTGTGAAATAGGCCTACTGGCATATGATACTTTACATACCCACTGTAGCTAGTAAGTCAGATAAATTCACTGAGGAAAATTAAGCTGTGATGTTTGTATGAGAGATTCTTTGGGCATTTAGGGACAAAATCATCTAACTTTCACTGGAAGTATCATTACCAGACTGCAGGCTGAATTTATTTACTGTGTTAAAGTTAAGTAGCTAGTGATAGGATGAGAGGAAATGGCCTCAGGTTGCAGCAGGGGAGGTTTAGACTGGATATTAGGAAAAATTTCTTCACTGAGGGTTGTCTGGCATTGGAACAGGCTTCCCAGGGAAGTGGTGGAGTCACTATTCCTGGAGGTGTTCAAAAAAGGCATAGATGTGGCACTTCAGGACATGGTTAGTGGGCACAGTGGTGTTGGGCTGATGGTTGGACTTGCTGATCTTAGAGGTCTTTTCCAAACTTAAAGATTCTATTTCTATTTCTATTTAAAGAAGAAATATTTGAATGCTAATGTTCCTACCTTGTAGGTTCCATAAAGTTTTATGAACCAGAAGAAAACAACCATTTTTACTTCAATCGATTGACATGATACATTGTTTGCATCCTGTTTTTTGCAGAACTTAGTTTATTGCTTATAATAATCAGATTAAAGTTTACTAAATTAAAGAAATTTACTTTTTTCTTCTAATAATGGAACACACAGAGTATATGCTTTGACCTAGGAAGAGATTGTAAAACTGAAGCTATTAATATCTTCTCAAATTATCCTCTTGAATCTCTTCACTAAGATGAGAAGGCAACATTCTCATCTTCATTTATTATCTATGTTGCATATGTCTGTGTGTATACTAAATCATTTTTTGCTTTGTTCAGAATACTGAAAAAAGTCATATAAATAGCTACTCATAAGCATTTACTTTTTTGCTTGAAAAATCTCAAAAACTTCATGCTGCAGGACAAACATTAACTCATCTGATGAACAAAGAATCACAAAGTCTGAAACGCTAGTACATGCATACCTGTGCTACCAGTTTGGTGCATCCAAGTTGTAGAGTAGGTTGCTTGGATTCCTCTGAATAAATTACTCCCAAATCTTGTTATGAGCAAAGGGCAATGAATACACTTTATCTTCAACATCAATTTGTTACTCTAGTTGAAATCTCAAGAGTCTAATGAAATAATAATAATTATTAGCCCAACTACCATCTTAGTAAGTTGCAGTTCAAACTATATACAATTAAAAGTAATATGCTCAAATTTCCTAGTATGGTCCCCCTTTCTTTACTGAAGTGTTCACCCCCTCTAGTGCCCTGCTGGGTGCTGAGGTCAAAAGCTTCAGGGTGGCTTGAGGGAAATTGTACACTGAAACTTCAGCATCCCTAGTCCTTCACTGGAAGGAGCTAAATGTTGATATGGATAGCATCTCCCCCCACACAGCCCGAGGCGATTTTTTTTTTTACATTTGTAGTACCTTGCTCTTTCTTCATTGGTCTGCAGGACCACGTCACATCCAATGCACTATATATGGTATGTTTTACATGTTTACTCAGGTTATCAGGTTGCATTCTTTTCACAAATGGTGGTATCTCATCTCTGGTACCATCCTATGCCCACAATTTTAAGGCCTCTGCTCCTATCCTGCGCCTCCCCTCCTCTCTGCAGCATTTCATTCCAGGGTCATAGGTAGTTCATTCTACACCAAAAAGCTGCTGAATATGAATATGAAGCAGCTACCAAAATGTATATAGCTATACACACAAGCACATATGCATGTATGTACACAGTTACACAATTTTAGAAAGCTAAACAAAGATAAAATAAAATCAGATAATTATTAATCTGATCATTGGATAATTGCTTTTATGGTTAAACAAGCTAAACAAGATCTTTAGAGGTGAATCCAGACAAATCCTGGTAAGTCCTAAAGCATGTGTTATTTTGTCAACACAAAGTCTGTAGCCCATTACAAGCAATGATGTCAGTCTACTGAGCTAGAAGGCTGTGCTTGTTTTCTTGAAAAAGATGGTCCTAAGAAGATGCTTGAAGTTGATTTATAGGATCACAGACTGACTGATTAATTTTTCAATGCTGGAAGATACCAATGCTGGAAGAAACCAAGCTGACAAGTCCATATAATATAGTTCAGAATTATACAGCTATGGGTACGCTGTTTATTAAATTTAGCTCTGATATTCCTTTTCATACCAGTTTCAGTGATCTTCCATACTCCAGCCAGGTAACCTCCATCACTAGAGAATCCTCCACAGCATCCAGGGGCCCTGCATACCAGGACATGTTTAGCTTCCTAGCACATACAGCACTCATCACTGAGACTAAGATGAGGGATAAGATAAAGAGCTATACTTATCACTACTCCAAAGTCTGTCATTTTGTTGCAAAGTAGATCAATTTTATGAGGGTACATACAGTCACATAAGCTCAGAATTATAACCAGGCAGATAAACCCTGCCTTTTATTACCTTTGGTACACTGGTACCTATGAAAGAAGCTACATACATATATATATCTCACTGTGGATCTTAGTTTCTAGACTTACTAACTCAGGTTTCCACTGTCTCGTGCATCTTTGCACAGTTTTATGGTGTAAACATTCAGATATCAAATCTGCATTTGGAGATAGTCATGGCATTTCTGTTGTAGAGAAGGGAAGATTTAACCTGTATAGTTTATAAAATATTCACATACAAAAAAACCAAGACATGGAGAAAAGTTTTGCCTCATGTTCAAATGTACTATTTTGGGGCTGCAATTTAAGCATCATTTCAATTTGTCATTATTGGAATTAAAACAACAGTAACACCAATAAATTACAGTACTATACTAATGAAAGTTATGCCAGACTTTTTATCTTAATAAACACTGAAAAAAATGTTTCTTTTTTCTCCCTGTGAAATAAAGATCGGATATCTTCATTAGTTTAATAGCAATAATAATATGAATGCTACATTTAAGTTCTCTAAGGAGAAGTCAAATTTGAGACTGGGCCTATAATAAATATTACTGGTGATCTTGGAAACACTGGGCAATTTGAGTAAATAATATTGTATTTCTTTTGCAGTTCAGAAGGCAAAATATTTAGCCAAGGTCAAAAATAGAAAATAGAGCTTCAGTGTTCTGTACCAAACAACAGAATTCAAGTGCCTCTGTTGCATCCTTGCTAGATTTAGCTTCCCCTGAATCCCTAAACCCTTTCTGAAGAGTAGAGTCATCCACTGGCAATGATAGCTCCTTCTCCTCTCAGCCTCCTTCCCTGTGTGAAACCCCACAGCCTAGCTGTTTGCACGGGAGGTGGGATGGCTCCTGAAGGCAGTGACACGACTGCTGCACGAGCTGTTCTCCATCTGCCTGTGGGTGACCTGGCTAGCACCCAAGGCAGGGCTGACCTTGCTCCTGGGCTACCCACATTTTCATCTGTCCGGGACCTTGCCGTGCTTCTCATAAGTTGCTCTCCCCTTTCTCCTGACTGCCAGAAAAACTGGTCCTCCCTCTGGCTAGTGTCCAAGATGATCCAGTCACTGTTTCTCCATCTGGTTTATTCTTGGAAAGGTGAACTGGATGTTCTTAATTTAGAATAGTCAGTCTCTCCCTACCCTCTCTCCCCAGCCAACTTACTGCATCTACAACATATTTAATTTTGGCCAGATTTCTGTGTAATGTTGGAGAGGAGATCTGGCTGTTTCCCTCCTTCGCTCTCAATCTCTCTTTTTTCTCTTTTGTCCTTTGCTTCTTTTCTATTCTCCAGTAGCTGGCAGAAAGTTCCCTAAATACTGTGAAATTGTCACTCACAAGATCATTTCTCCATCTCTACACAGCTTTCCTGTTTATTCTTTGCTGGTTTTTAAAAACAATGCTGTCCGTCCCCCGTTCCCCCCCCAAAATAGAACAGCTTAAAAATCTTTATAGTTTTACTGTATTTTCCTTGTCCTTTTGATACACTACTATCAACTACACACATATATCCCTTCCTCTCTCTCCAGTGGGTAAAGCGCTTTAACAACACACATTCATAAAAATTAATTCTATATGAACATCTTATATCCTTGGTACCAAATGGTAAAGTGCATAAACAGACAATGGGTTCAAAAGGAAAAGCCTCCATGAATATTTTTAGTTTACTATAAAATATCTGAGTGAAGCTAGGCTGATTTTTCTCCTCAGATTTTATCACACAAGGTCCTGTTTGTTGGTTGATTGTGTCGCTGACTCTTAGAGGTCAATGCGTTTCCATGCTGTTACTCCTGTAGCATTCATGTCAGGGGCTTCAGCTGGTCTAATTGGCGTAGACTACACAGCAGTCAATGAAGCTAGTGAAGTTTTCATCTGCCCATCCTGCTCACAGATCAAATAGGAGCATTTCACAAGCAGCAGTTACTCAGTCCTATCTATCTGACCTGTCTTTGACATTTAAAGATAGGACAGACTACTTTATACCAGCTATAAATCTGCGTTAGGCAATGCTGTGTTAACTCTTTAGTAACAACTATGGTAGCATTTTAAAAAAATAATTGTTTATGAACAATCATTATTCTGATGTTTAGCCCACATAAACTGATCTGCTGGTTTCTTTAGGGCTTCCATTGATTTTAGTGCAACTTCAAACTGTTTTTTTAGAGAGAACATGCTGTTAATACTTACAACTGTACACAGATATTAAAGAGGAGAATCTCACTGTGGATATTTCAGTGAGAAATACAGAAAAATAAATCACACTATAAGCTTGATTTCAGATATTTTATAGAAGACAGAGTGAATTATTTTAGCTGAAGTTATTAATTTGGCCCTCTTTTGGGGAGAGTAAAATGCCTTAAAGTCAGATTTTTCTTTGCTTTTTTTTTAAAATAATTTTTTTTTTTTTTTTAACTAAACCAGCAATCCTTTCAGTCTGCGATAGGTGTTAATATGGTGCAAGAAATCACAAACCCTCTAGGTAAAAACAAAAGGAAACAAGTTAGGATTAGTGTCATTATAATGACATATAAGTTGAGGTTAAATTGTTGTGCCCAAAATGCAACTGTAAGCTCTGTATTAAATTCTCTTGTGTCAAGACCCTACCTCTGAACCTCAATGCAAAACACAATTTTCAAAAAAAAGGAAAAACTTTTTTTCCCAAAACTTTTTTCTTTCTTAATTAGAACAAAAAATAAAAAGAGGGGGGAATTCCTTAAAAAAAGGGGGGGGGGGGGGTTGGTGTCAAACAAAGCAAGGTTCTTTCTGGCTGATTGACTTTTTCTCAGGGTGTAACTGAAAAGCCCAATTTTTTAATTCTAGAAAACCAGAGAGCTCAAAAAAATTGCCTCTACGTCATTCCCCTATCCTGTACCTAGAAATCAAAAAAATGTAGAGATGAAGGGTGGTCCATGGAGCACAGAGTGAGGGCATCTTGTCCTATGTCACCTTCTTAGCACCTATTAACAAAAAGAAAAAATGTTGGCCTTCTGTTTTCCTCTCCCTCTTGGCAGGAGGGATGAGATTTGAATCTTTTCCTTACCCAGGAGCTCATCTCAAAGGCTTTTCCCTTTTCACAATTGTCTTCCAAACTATCATTTAGGCTTTGCTGGTGGGACATGGGATGAAATGTTGAAATTATGAAATTATTCAGACAGGAATCCTTTATTTTATTTTATTTTGTTCTATTCAATCTCATTCATTTTTTTTTGAATGGAAATGTCATGGGGATTAATTAAAACAAAACAAAACAAAACAAAACACATTGACATTTCTGAAATTGGAATATTTAATTTAGTTTTGTTGAACTAATCCAACAGGGCTATTTTTCTGCCACTGAAATTTGTGCATAAATGTCTTTTCCAAATTAGGCTGACCTGGCCAAGTAATCTCTATACCAATTCTCATACTAATCTCTACACTAGTTTTTATACTGAGAGGTTTTAATGCTGATCAGTCACAGCTACAGATTTGGTCTTCATAAGCTTGCATGTAATATTTCTGATATTTCTTCTACCTTCATGCTTCATTTTTTTTCTACATGTAAATGGGTACACTAATATTTACATCACTAGCCTTCTAACATTTGTAGCAGATTGATCACGTATGTGAAAAAGTGTATAAGGGTTACATAGCTAACCAAATGGAAAGAAATATTTGTCTTGTTATTCTTCAACATATTTTATATTAATTCATGACCAAATTCTGACTAGTGCTATATATGACTTGTATCTAATAGCAGTTGCTGTCATCTCTGCAGGAGACAGGT
Source organism: Haliaeetus leucocephalus (assembly GCF_000737465.1). Lineage (NCBI taxonomy): Eukaryota > Metazoa > Chordata > Aves > Accipitriformes > Accipitridae > Haliaeetus > Haliaeetus leucocephalus. The sequence goes on from NW_010973325.1 coordinate 2,448,648, forward strand.
GGAAGAATATGAACTAGTTACTTACAGAAATCAGCTGAATTCAGGTTCTTCTTAGGATGTGACCATCAGCATGAGATCTTGGGCTAAAGACAGAGATGAGACAACATCCCCAATTTTGTTCCATCTATATCTAAACAGTGTGTAACCGTAAGAGAACAAGGGAGCTCCATTCTTTCAGGAGATCATCTTGAAGATTTTCCTGCTCTGAATTTGATCTTATTGATTGTATCTTGTGATGGGAACAGGACAGGAAAAGATAATAAGGTGTCTGCATATTATTTTCCAAACACAGTGTATTCTATCATAACAATATTCACTGAGAAAATGAAAGGGAAGGGAAGGGAAGGGAAGGGAAGGGAAGGGAAGGGAAGGGAAGGGAAGGGAAGGGAAGGGAAGGGAAGGGAAGGGAAGGGAAGGGAAAGGAAGGGAAGGGAAGGAAAGGAGAAAGGAATTGTCTTTGGAAACGTCTGATTACAGTGTGATATTCAGATTCTTTTAATTAAGAAGGTTACGCACCATTTCCACAGACTTTTCACACATACTATTAAGCACACACTTATCTTAAATAAGTATACTTTGTTGCAATTCATTAAACTTCTTTCCCCTCTGGGGGAAAAAAAAAAAAAGAAAGGAAAAAAAAAGAAAGAGAAGAAAAGAAGAAAAAATGGATTTCATAACACAGAAAGCACACAATCATATGGAAAAATGCAAAAAACACTCAAGTTGATCATTAAATACTGAAACAAATAAGACACAAAGATTTTGAAACTGATTCCAAATAATTCCATGAAAAAGAGTCTCCCTGGTATTGTAAATTAATCCATGCATTTTTGTATTTACAGTGCCTCATGTGTAGCTTCTAACTTCTGTTCCAGAAGCTGTGATTTAAAACATATTTTAGTGGGAACTGAATTTTAGTTACAGTGGAATTATTAAAGAAGAAGTGAAAGAAAAAAAACCCCAACATGCTCTTATTGCTCTTGTTCATACCCCACTGCTGCTATTTTCACAGCAGCTTCTCCACCTTTTAGCGGTGTTGTGCTGGATGCTTATCTAGCCTGGAATAATTCTGCTTAGTTTGATGCAAATTCCAAACACAAGAGCCATGATTTGGGTATAGGTGACTGGGGAGGATCATCCACCTTAAAATCTTGAGTTCTGTCCTTCTCCCTCCCTGTCCCTCACTGAGTAAATTCAACTTACTCTGATTTCAGATCAGTATTTGAATAACCTACCTTATTTTCTCTGGGATATATTTGCAAAAGTTATAAGCTGCTACTTGGAAGTTGGAAATACCATATGTAAATCAAAAATAATCAAATAAAACTTTGCTCTTCTCATATTTCATGCCAATGATCTATAAAAGTGTAAAAACATAACCTGCATGATATTCAGAGATCAAATACAGGGATGAATATCTCCTCTTCCCCCCCGTTTTAGTTCACAGGAGCAATGTATTCCTGTGCAAAACCGAGGACAGGACTTAGTAGAAAAGTCTTTACATACCTTGCTTTTATATAGCAGCTTGCTGTAAAACTCAGCAGATGTTTGACTAACTTGATTTAACTTTTTCCAAAATGTGAAGCTTTTTAAACAGCTTTTGTTTGAAAATAATCATCTTTGTTTGTAGATAAAACCATAGCTTCTTATTCTCTGCAAACTAACATACATGCAATTTATTCATTTGGGTTTTGCCTTCTAGAGACAAATACCTTCAAAGAAAAAAATGTAGTTTTGCTTTGGTTATAAAGTTTTTCTTTCTTCCCTTTGTTTTATGAGAGAAATCCACCCTTAGGTGGATAGAACGGAAATCCCATCACTGAAATTCCTCTAAACCTCTGCCTTGCATAAATGCAGGCCACGAACACAGTAAAAGAATAATTAAACAACAAATAAATGAAATAAGAAGCAAAATATGTGGGTTTCCCCCTCTACCACCCCTGCCTCTCTTCTTCTTCTTGTTTTTTTTGTTTGTTTTTTTTTAGGTTTTGTTTGTCTCACCTTTTGGTTTTCCGAGATTTTTCAAGAAAACTTTTTGCCCTTGCCAAAGTATCTGTCTCTGTTTTGAATTCTCCTCATACTGGAAAGTGATTAAGGGAAGAACTGTTTACCTGTAGTCCCACCAAATGAACCCAAGAGAGTGAAACCTTCTGAGATCAGTCCAATTAAGCAAGTGTCAAAGATGAGGATACAATCTCATTTATCTCCTTAAATGACAACTGACCCCTTTTTAATCCTTTTTTTTTTTTTTTTTACAGTGTTCTTTATTCTGTTTAAAAATAAACAGTGCTCCTAGGGTTTCGCATCTTTATTATTTCTTTAGTTTCTGGAAAATGGAATAGGTTTTCCTTAAATAAAGATAATTAACTCTACTGAATTCTTAGGACTATCTTTCTTCAAGTCATCATAGCACATACACATATAACCACAAAATTTGATTGGTCATTATATTTGAACAGAAATTTAACTTCAAAATAAGTTAGTAGATATCATATTACAATGGACTGATCACTAACCAAGTTTTAAATTGTATAGACATTTTAATTCCAATTTCATTATCATGTTCTTGCCCACTAGCAAACACCTAATTTAAGCTATAGCTTTTGGATGGATCAAATTCCTATTTTTAATCACAATGAATATAATGAAAAAGGAAAAGTTTCCAAACAGTTTAACTGGAATTCTGAAGTTTCTCTCTCAGTACACAGTGCCTATACGACAACTCATTTTCATTTATTTATTTTGGTAAAATAAAGTTCACTCAACTCTTCCAAACCTCCAGTAAGGTTTTGCTCGGGCAACGATTAGAGCTCCTCACATGTTCCCTCAGAACTGGGTTGCCCAGTCATGTTGATTGTGCTACTAAATCTGCTCTCAGCAAGCAACGGGTCTCCCCCATGGAGCGAGATGATGTTAAGCTTTTAACACACCTTGGAGGGAAGCTGTGACAACAGTCAAGGTGACAGTGGCTGCTGAATGCTACCATATCGCTGAGATCCCTCTCTGCAGGAAATAGCAAGGTCTGTGACATCCAGAAAGAGCTAACAGCGTAACTCTTTTCCTTAATATGTGACAGTCCAAATCATTTCCTTTCAATGTTAGTACCAAAAAGCCTGTCTGTCATTAACAGATGCCTAGACAAAGAGAAGCAGAGACTGTTTATCACATGAGAACACTGTACTGGGAATAAGTATGTATTTTCTCCTCAGTTGAGAAATGTTTTCTCATAATTTTGTGAAATAGCCTTCTTATTTGACTTCTTTTTTAAGATGCAGACTACACAACTAATTTCTTTTTTTTTACTTATTCCTGTGTGCTACCTGTACCTTGTCAAAAGTCCCTCCTATTCTGGCCAGTTCGCCTCATCAGTTCTTCAGTAAACATTCCCAAGAAACTTCCATTTTTATTTGCTTCCTACTACTCATTTCTGTTCCCTTCACATGGCATATATTATTTAGATTACATCCTGTGACAAGTTTCAGCATTCTTGGTAAATGAGCATATCTTGTTTGCCAAATGTTAGCAATGGTTGTACCCTTTTCTTACACCTATGTGTGGTTAATTCTGACTTGGTGAATGAAACGTCACCTCTTCTGTATTGCTAGAAAGCCGGTGAGAAGCGGTGTTGGTAAAAAAGCTGTTTTTCTAGGTGGTAAATGGTAACATATCACTGAATTCCAGTAACACTTCTTCAGTTTCCACAGGTCTTAGGATAGCATCCTTCTCCTCTTCCCATTTTTCCTTTTTTTGCATCAGCTCTACGTCACCCTGTGCAGAGCTGATGTCAGACCATGGACCAAAAGTAGGATGCAAGCATTATTACCAAATAGCAGCTGTCTCCAAACATTCCTGTTTCTTAAAGAAACAAACAAATAAACAAAGAAGCATGATAAAAAGTGCAGAAGACATGAAAATGTGATTTGAGTTCATGTTGATTCCCTCACTCAAATCTAACATCAAGTTTCAGACAAAGAAATCAAGTTTTGCTTAGCACAGGCAAAAATGTTTGAGGTAAGAGCACCAGAAAGAAATCTGTCGGTTTGGTTTTGATATCCAGTTTCATAAATAATTAAATAACCATTACTAAGAACACAGTGTTATCAAAGAACCTTAAGCTGTATAATATTATCATGTTTGCTCTCTATTGAGAAAAAAATAACAGTCAATCTATCTACTTCTTAAAGCTGAAGCTGTATATAATTTGATAAATTGTGTGTTCATTTCCAGTCTGATACAGAAACTATTTACTTATACTGACGTAGTTAAGAGGAGATAATCCTGAAGAATTTACCGAGAGATCATCCTCAAAAGATTGAGAAGTAATTCTGAATAATCTCAGAAAAATCCAGCTGCTCAGATAGTGTACACAATACTTTTCTATGGATATAAGGCTTTCTGATGGTGTCATGATGGGCGCAATGGATAGTCAGTTTTCCTGTGTTAACTTCAAGCCCATTCATTTCAAGTTTTAAGGTCTGTGATATTAGGGAGGTTTGTATTTCTTTGGAACCAGCTGATTTGTCTCTGACACATAGACATAAATACAGTAAACAGTGATTCAGTGTTAGCCAAGGTACCAGAGCTCACCTCTGCATCAATCATCAGGTCTGTTACCTTTGCAGACCATGTTCTGCTCTGCTGTTGTTCTCTGAGCTGGCAGCACTACCTAGTTGTATTTTCTTATAGCATTACGTATGCTGAAGAATCATTTTTCCTCATTCACCATCTTTTGTGTTCTGGCCATGAGATTCCTGAATGACTGAGTAAGAGCTGCAGGGCTGGTCAGAATTTACTTTCCTTCCTTTCCAGAAAAAAAGTATGATAAAAATACATGACAAAAGTACAGGCAAAAGTTTTTCAATCTCCACATAGGAACAGTTGTTAAATTTTCCTAGACTGGATGACGAAGAGGAAAGAGGGAGAGGTAACTTTTCTCAAGATGTCAAAATTTTCTCTTTAAAGACGGCAGTTTCAGGAGAAATAAAAAAATCTGTCAACTGAAGGCATATTCATTCCTTAAGCAACTAATTTCATAGTGGAAAATCTAAAATTGTTTTAGAAGTTTTTGAGGTGGCACTTTTTTTCTTTTTTCAGTTTTATCATTAACAGGATACATTAAGTCTGACAAAATGTAATGTTTGTTGTTTTACCATTTAGGACTTCTCAGAAAAACTTCTTGGTCTGGAGCTAATACTGCTGTAGCACTAAGCTCTAAATTATCTCACCATAAATATGTCTTCCACAATAATGACAGAAGTGTTACTGTAATCCACAGTTCTTGTTTATTCCCCAAATATCCTTATTTCTGTTTGAGAGCGCAAGGAATGCACAATGAATATTTGAATTTGTTTTTTTGTGTCTTGAATATTTGTTCAAAATTTCCTATATTGACTTAAGATAAAACTTAATTTCTATGAAAAAATTGTAACCTGTTGCATAATTATTGCACAAGATTTTGAGTGTGGGGTTTTTTTTTAATGAGGATTATATTATTTTTGTTATATTTTTCAGTGGACTATAAAAACCAACTTTAGCTAGTAGACAAAAATTAACTTTTGTAGGCAGTTGCAAGAAAAATAAACCGATGTATTTCATGTATCTCAAAGTATGTAAGGACATAAACCAATACCTTGGGCATGTGTTTTTTTCTCAGTGTGAAGATTTCATGATTCTTGAAACTAAATTATTTTGGGAAAAAAAAAAAAGCTGGAGGGCAAAAAACAGGCTGTAGAAACTCTCTTCTTTGACTAACTTTTGTGACTATTCTAAATTGATCACTTGTTTCCCAGACTAATCTCTAAACAGAGGGCATATCCCTTTCACTTGCAAAATACTCTCACACAAAATGAATTACCTTCCCACCACCTTGGTTACTTGCCAGGGAGTACTTTATTTTTCCACTAGGAAAAAGAAAATCAGCTCGTATTTTGCTTGCTAGAGCCTTCTGCATTTTAATTCTGAACTCTGAATGAACATCAGAGAGGCCTTATGATGTTTTGCACAAAAGTGCCTGTGTTCATAGTTTTACTCAGGGCACCCAAAATAGCATGCAGTAAGCAGTGTCATACTGTGAGTTTTCAAAACTAAAAGCAGAAGTGACTTATACTGGCAGGAAGCTGTAACTCCTAAAGCTTTCCGAGGATCTGTGAAGTAAAAGAGAACTGCTTACTTCTCTGCATCAGATGTTTAATTCAACTTTTACAATACCCATTTCTTTAAACCTAGAAGGCCCTGAGGTTACACAGGTAAGATCTCTATCTTTTTTTCCTTTATTATCTTCAAAAATCAAATTTAAAACTTTTAGCTATGTGTCTCCAGTGCAAAAATCATAACAGGCGAGACAAACCCAAAAGCCACTCAAAACCTCCAGGAGGAGAAATCTGCTTTTGTTGTTTTCTCACAGTCCACCAACTAACTTCTATAGCTGTGGAAATCCAACTTTCTAAGTTGGATTTACCAGAGGAAATACTTACTATGACTGTTTTGTGTTCAACTGGCATATTAAAATATTCATGCTGATTATCTATCTGTTTTTGCAAGACCCCCACCTCTGACAGACTGCTTGCAATTGCTTCATCTACACTCATGCAAGTGATTGTCGCTAAAATGTGCTTACAATTTCTGAGGGTGATATCAAGAAGAGTGAAAAGTCTCTTGTTTTACAGCAACACTTAGAAGTACTCCCTGGCTTGCTACTCTCCATTCTACTGTTGCAATAATAATAATAATAATATATCTTTTTAAATTTTGTCTTAACTTTACGTTCACCTTTCTGTTCCCATTTCTCTTTATAATCCCACACCTAGCAACAGCAAAGTCTTTCAGACCGCAAAAAAGGGATGCCTCTACCTTTGTTGGACGTCGTGTAAAATGGCAATTTGTTAGTAAATAAGATGTTCAAAGAGCAGTGCAGTATATATACTATCAAAATATTTGTATTGTATGTTTCTTTCATAAGCCTTCTATTAGGAGGTATAGCTAAAATTTATTTTTCATGTTCAAACTCTCTGATTAGACTGTAGTCAAGAAACAGACAGTAGAATATAGCCCAGAAATATTTAATAGCTGTTGATCGGTTATTAAAATGAAAATGTCTGTCAGCTTGTTCATTTCTACAAATTATTTTGGTATGAAATGGGTAGGAATTACATGGCTTTTGGATTATATAATTTTTTAATAGATTGTAATTTAGAATCAGTTGTGGTTGCAAAAACACTCCAGATAGATAAACTACTTTTAATTTATATGGGGATAAATTTGCACTAAGGTGCAAAAATTGATCTGTGGACACAATTTGAGAAGTTATAATGATACATTGAAATGTTCAGCGTTTTTCTGTTAGAAGTGTTGAACCAAGCACTTACATAAAATGAATATAGGGCTGTGTCTGGAGTTCAGGCTTTCTGCATTTTTACAGCCTAAAAAATACATTGGTGTAAGAGCTAGCAGACAATGAAAATCCATTCTTGGAATTATTTTTATGTAAAGGAGGGAGGAAGAAAGAAGGGCTTGCCCAGAAAATACTCTAAGTAGCTTAAAATTGAAGAACAAAATTACAAATCTACTATGGAAAGCCATGCATTTTTAAAACCAAAATGTAACTATTTTAACCTAGTGTTAGGTAATTTATGAAATTATAATGCACATTTTACATTCTGAACTGCTGGTATGTAGAATATTTTAAAAATGAACTCAGTATGTTGCCTCTCTGTTTCAGAATGCTTTACAATTACCAACCTGAAGTAAATATCAGACAATATCAGCACATTTTGTTTTTGAAATAAGAAAGCAATATGTGATATGCTATACGGGCAGATTTTAATGATGCTCATGGTTTAAGCTACCTGTTGCTTTTCATCATTGCCTGGTGTTTTATATGCTTTGGTACTTTATAACTCTTTGGGGTGAAATTGCCATGGTGTAGTCTTTGCATCACGTTCACTATAAATATACTTGGAAACTTGTTGTTAGCTTTATCAGAAAGATTTGGCTATTTCTTAAATCATTTTAATTTAAAACAGGTAATTTTGCCAACAGATCTAACAATGCAATAGATAATACTGAATTAAAGCATTAGCTCTTTTGTAGGTGAAAACCATTATTCTCCTTTTACTCTGCAAGTCACAGAAAGTCTTGATTTCTACCACAGGCAGCAGAAATGGGTTCCATCACAGTCCCTTAATATTTTTCCCTGTTTCAACTATGTTCCCAAGCCCTTTTGAGTCTACATGATGCTAAAGGAAGAAAGGTGTAATAGAATGTCTTCGTTATCCATCCTTTCAATCTTCTTAACCCAGAAAAATACTTGTTTCTGAAGATGAATGAATTGAGAGGCCAGAGAGTGTGTCTGGCAACCTCAACTATCCTGAGTATTGCAGGAGGTTTCATTCCAGACCTTACTAAGTAGACAAGGTACATATCCATCACAGAGGAGGTTGATGAGAATGGAGCAATGTCAATGAGACCACATGGGATGGACCTGGGAACATAATTGTGCTTTGGATACACAGATCCAGGTCTCCTTTCCACAGCCGCATTGCCTGTAGCATAAAAGGAATTGCTATTGCTGCTGCTAACAAGCTGCAACTGTTAACAATGTTTGCAAAAGGACATTACTCCCAGGCTTTCTATCAGGGACACAAACATAGTGAAGACCTTGTAAATGGAAGGCGATATTAAATTAGAATCCTTCATTCTCAGGCCACAGACCTAACTGTTAAATCAAACTCCTTTTTGAGACAACAGAATTAGAAACATTCAAATAAACAACATAAAGGATATCCCATTGGGAAAAAAAGAAAAAAGAAAGAAAGAAAACCTCAGTAAAAGACTTCGTGTCTGCACATATAGTACTGGAACTAAAAATACGATAATACCTGAAATAAGGTTACTAAAACTATATTAAGGGAGAACTCTAAAGTATATATTCTGATGGAATGTTAAATTTTTGGAGGACAACTCTTTTTTCCAGTGGCACTATTTTTTTTTTTCCAGCTTATGAGTGACAGTTGTTGCAACCTTAAAATTGCTAACTAAACATTAGAGGAAGTGTTAAGCTGTCACTTAACATTTTCCTGGTTTACTTTTTACATGGATTCATGACACATTGGGAGCCAAAACACATCCCAGTAGAGTAAATTAGAAAATATAAATAACAAAAGAATAACTGAATTCAGTGTGACTGAGCCCTGTCTTTATGTATTAATCCAGATTCAAATCTAGCCAGGATAAAATCTGTCTGCAGAATAAACTCTTTTTCAGTATTTTACAGACCTTTAAGACAGTCAGTGGTAAATAACATGGGTAAATAAAATAGCAAATTAAAGTTCTTGAAGTTTTATTTTGCTTGACAATTTTCTGTTTAAAAATGGTTTTACAACTATTTAAGCAATATTGTATATTGTTATTATATTAACAAATATTTAAAATGCCCTGCCCTCAGTCTCATGCAGTATAAAGAAGATTTGTGGCTTTTCATTGTTAGAATTCTGATAGTGTAGTCAAACTGTTGAGTTCTCTTTAAATACAAAGACTACAAAAATTAAAAAGGATTTAAAGAGACAATGCTTGGCAAATGTAAAGACACTATGGTTACACACTTCTTTCCCTTTAGAGAATCTTCTCAGAATGGTGAATAGGATATGTAGAATATGCGGGGAACAATTTACAAGGCAACATAGTCAATTTTTCGTCTTGTGGTGATAAGTTGAAGTGAGATAATACCATCTGTCAAAACCAGTCAGAAAAAAACAGGATCAAAAGACTTTGCAAAGAAAACTGTATCTAATGTCTCTCTAACAATTTAAAATTGTTAAATGAGATCTAGATATTCAAAACAGAATTTATCAGGAGATGGAACAAGGAGCTATGTCTTATATTGCTTCGTAAACAGATTGTGGTTCACTGGATGTGGTCACAGGTGAACAGAGCTCACTTCCTAGGAGTTTTACCCATGGTCACTAAACACAGGAGCCAAAATCTGAAATGATGTGAATCTTTGTTAAATCATTAATCTGTGATTTCTGGATGATTGGAAGCACTCTGAAAACGTCAAGAAGACTGCCAACAAACTTCGTAAATAAAACTGAGAAAATCATAACACAGCAGCATGTAAGAACTTGTATAATCCAAAATACTCTAAATATTCTCTGCATATTTTTTGAAATTTACTGAAAACAGTCATACAAGCACACATGCCCATACACAAAACCTTGCTCTGTGTTACATGTTGACATGAAGAGTATGAATGTGCAAACTGCAACAGAAGCTCCATAGTGCCTTGGTGCATTCGCACGTATTTTTCAGAAGATGGACACAGACTAGGAGTAGTCCTAACTTTGGTTGTCTTTTGACTTATCCATGACATTTCAGGTGCTGAGAAATGAGATTTTTTTCTCTAAATGGTGCAAATGCCTTCTCTCTTTCATCCTTCAGATGAAGAACACAAAAAGAGACCATTATCCAAGGGTCCATGAGTTGTGACAATGGGCCGCACTCATGAGGCCCTTCCCAGGCACCTCAGCTTCCAGTGGAGTCCACAGAAAACTTGAGGGAAAGAATGAAGGGAGAAGAGGTCAATAATGGTGCAACCTATAAACCCCCCATCTTTGCTAACAAATTGGAAAACAGTGTTAGTTTCAATTACTGCCCTGTTCATCTTCAAACAGCTGATCTCTCACTCTGTCTCTCTCCATGAGATACAGATAGCCGTCGGAGAAGATTAAGGGCATTGCTGGTGCTCTTTTTATCTGTCACTGTGATATATATTGGCTGGGCCAAAATTTACCCTTAACAGTAATTCCCAATGGTAGATGAGCTAGAATGATTTATGCTACTTTATATCCCATGAGGTACCCCTGGAAAATAAAAAGACATTTCCAGACAAATTAAGATGACAACCAGACTTACAGAACGAAAATGTGGTAAGTGTATTGGTTTTCCCCTAACACCAAATTTAACATATAAATTGAATTGGTTTCAAATGCCAGATCATTAGATAGCTGGCATACACAGCTATTTTCATAAAAGACTGACCCATGAAATGTATTAATAGCATTTGGAAATGTCACATAGAGATAAACTGTGCTGATTGCTCAGCTTTTCGTATGTGCGCTTTCAGGAGTGTGCAGGTGTTATAAAATTAGACCCATTTCCTGGTGCTTTACATGTAATATTATTCTACTCAATTGTTTATCATCTCAGCTATTTTTTAAGTGATCATCTTATGAAAATATTTTTTCCCACATAAAGATTACAGGAAAACAGAGCCTAGACTCAAAGACTGTCACAGTTTGAGCCCAATTTGACAGTGTGGAGACTAGCTGGGCTCAGTTACCTGAACATTTTAATCACAGCTAGATGAGATTTTTTACAGGGGACACAACTCCCCTCACCTGCGGAGGGAAGATGGTGCCCTCCAGGAGGAAGATCAGACACGTCAAGCACAGCAGTCCCTACTGTGCAGAGGGACTGCAGGCCCAGCTGTGCACATAAGGACAGGTAGCAAATTTCTCAAGAAATACATCAGTAGGAGCAGCTAACACAGAGCAGCACTGCAAGCTGCGTCTGATGGGAGCACACCAAGGCCAGATCCTGAAGCGTCCTCTCTTGATGGGCAGAGCTAGTTTCACCACCACCATCTGAACGACCCAGACAAGTAACTGCCTGCTCTTAGCAACCGAGCATTAACAAAACCAAACAAAAAGTTCCTATTACACTGAGTCCTTAAAACCAAACCTAAGAATTAAGTTACATTAAAAAAAAAAAAAGCTTTTCTCAGTAGACGATATTGTTTATTTCCCTCAAATGAAGCTATTCTGTCAGAAGAAAAAATTTAAAGCAAGAACTTACCGCCAAATATAGTGTCTACAAACATGGGTTTGTTGCCTGTATGAAGCATTCATAGAAACTCTGAAATGTAAATTTATAATCACATTTTCCAGTTATATTATAAAAACTGGAAATGTAAATACTTCAAAGATGTGAAAAACTTACGTTGTCATAAATTATGGATTTTTGCTTTTCTGTCTATTGGGGTTTTTGTTCTGCAGTTTTCCCTTTTTTTTCCTTTCTTTTTTTTTGTTTTGTTTGTTTTTTCCAATACATAGCCTCTCCAGAATAACAGCTGATTTCTAAGTGGAGAAATACTGCTTAAGTCTGACCTACTATAACCTGATTCGGTGCATTTTGTTTCAAATGAAAACAAGTATTGCTGAGTATTACTAATCACAAATGTCAGAGAGTAAAAAGTATACTATTTCAGTAGGATATCTGAAGATCAACTCTGTTGGAACAATTTCAGTGGCCTTTTACAGTCAGCAACTTTAGATTTCTAGGAATTTGTAATTGTTGTGTGTAGGCTTTCTTTTTTTAAGTCTGGGTATGTTGGAGCAATGCTCGCTATACCTAAACCAGGGAAGTGAGATGAGCCTACAGGCCCACATAGCAGAACCTATTGGAGAATGAACCGATGTCACTAAAAGACTGAAATTGTATTCACCTGTAATGCATGAAAAATGTGAGTTTTAATATGTATGTCACAAAATCATAGAAAACAATAAATTGAGGAAACAAAGAAAACTTAGGTTTGCTTTGATGTGTTTTCACAACCAAAAGAAACATTTCCCTTTTTTCTACACTATCACATAGTATCTATGATTTACATACTGTAGTATGATACCATAGTAGTATGACTTTATGATCATATAGATCATAAATCATAGTAACCATATGGAGGAAGAGCATTCTGGTAATCAGCTGTGTTAAGTAAGGATTCAAATGTGTGAGAAAAAGTTTCCTGAAGATTTTTTTTTTTTTTAATATACTAGAAAACATGAAGAAATGTCAAGTCCTTCAGATAATATTATTCCTCCTGTCCAATCTAGAGACAAATGGTTTCTAAAAAGTGTTCCTCTTATAATTCAAAGTAACTTGTACCAAGAAGACAAATAGTGTGTTTTATAAGAATTTCAAACATTATTTTAAGCTAGTTAATCTATGAAACATCTTTGTTCTGGTCTAATTTCCTTTACTGGATTCATCTGTCTCTAACTAAAATGCAAAACATCTCTAACAGAGGAACTGTAAGCTATACTCCTAATTGTAAATTAATACTTACATATTTAACAAGATGTACCTTGATCCTCACTAATATTAATATGAACTCAGAAGTGAAAAAACTTGCTCAAAAATAAAATATTTCTGTGGGGATGACAATAAGACTAAGAATGTAGTTCATCTGACCTGTTTGTAGATGTCTTTTAGGTAATTTATTAGGTAAGGTTAATTGTCAAGATCTTATTTAGACAGAAAGAGGGTGATTTAGGCTTTGTATGTTTGTACCTTTCTTTTTGTATGTTTGTACCTTTACTGCATTGTACCTTTCTTACAATGCAGTAAACCACAGATGCCTTTCTCTTTCCATTGACTGCTGAGGGAACCTGCACAGGCATGTTACGCTAGGTCTTTAACTTTCAGGTGCTTAAATTATTAAATTCAGTCTTAAGGAAACATGGGAGCCTCAGGCTTTGTATTATTAAAAAGAAATATGCTATCTATGCCATAAAGAATAATCATTCACAGGCGTGAAAAAAACTTAGATAAACTCTTAGGTTATTAACAGGCCTGTAACATCTATGAGTCAACAATAAACACTGTAATATTTCATCTTGTAGTCACAACTTTTCAATAAAGAGGAGCTTTATTCCATATTATGTTCTGTTCTTCTGATAATAAAATTAATTTTTCTACCTCATTTAGCAGTTGTATTCAGCAGGCAATGATTCTGGGAGTAGAATTAATTCACACAAACAGTACTAATAAAGGTAATGTAATAAAATAATAAAAAAGTAACAAGTAAAGCTAACCAAAAAAAAGGGGGGAAATTAAACATTTTGGACATTGTAACTTTGGCCAAGGCTCTAATATATCTTGTCAAAGTGACAGTGGGTAACTGTGGAGAAGCACTGGATGTTTTTTACTCAGCAGAAACTGTGAATAAGTTTGATTTAACTGAGGCAGAGAGGCTGCAAATTGATTTCTTGATTCATTTAGGACACAGTCAGAGGTAGCATATAGAAAACCCTAGAGAAAAGAGGACAGCATTATTGTTTCCTTCCTTAATAGGTGTAAAAGGTTGGAACTCTGTCAAGTGGAGGCAAGTTCATCTGTGTAAAAGACAATGTAAGGTATTTGCCCATCAGACACATCGATTGCTTGATGCAAGGGAGAACCAGAGGTGACAGCCTCAGCAGCCGCTGACAGCTTGCTGCCTCCCACATCTGGGGGAAGGAGATAACCGGGCGATGCTGAGCCAGCCCAGCCCTGCTGCCAGTCACAATGCCAAGCTCGGGCATGCAGGCGGCAGCTGCAGTGCTGACAAATCACAGGAGGTTTATTAGTCACGGCCTGCTCGGCCTTGCCCTCTACTGCTTCATGAAGTTAACAGTTAGTTAAAAATTGGTTCAAAATTAGTCCACAGCTAGTTAAAAATCAGTTCGAAAAAATCAAATTCAAAATTATATATTCTCAGATCCCTCTCGCAAGAGAGGAAATGAATTTAAAGAAAACAAATAACCCTTTTCAAGCTTTGAAAAACTAAAATACTAAACTATGGTTTTCACATGAAAACCCCACCATTTTTATTTTTAAACACCAATGTATTTATAAACAATGGGCATAAAATACCATGGGCACAGTTTTTAGTTTTTAAAAAGAAGTTTCATTCAAGTGGCTTGTACTGAAGTCACAATGACTGAAAACATCTTTAGAGGGCATACCTCAACAGTAATTGCTTTAGATCTTCAGGACTTCTCCATTAGGTAGCTAGCTATAGATACATATTGGTAAGTTTGCATAAAAGTCTGTGAGTTTACCACTATTTACCATTTATTTAAAAAATGAACTACATACATAAAAAAAGGAAACAATCTGATATCATGTCCATTAAATCACATATAAGCTCCTTAATTAGCAAACATAAGTTGGGGTTCATTTTTGATCATTTACAAGGCCACAACCTGGCTGTGCAGCAATAATCCACCAGTGATATTAATGACGTGTTAAAAACCCATCCTTTTTAGTGTTGGAAATTATTTTACACTTTGAACTTCTGAAATACTTCTAACAATGCAGTAACTGTATATACATTTAGTTTATGCTTTGTTTTCCAATATTCATAATGCCTTTTAACTCTCCCATTTCTAAATCTGTGATAAAGAAAATAAAAATAATTATGCCTTTCTCTCGTAACCATCTTGCAAGTTACAATTACAGCAGGGGAATCATTTACCACTTTTTTAGATTCATTTGCCATTTGCTGATAACTTTAAGCAAAACCCATGGAGTTCAATTTATTCCATTAAACTCAACCCAGTCAAAGACCTCTTTCTATAAAGAATGAGAAAGCCAGGAAGAATCTTGGTTATCGGGTGGGTAAAGTGATTAAGCACCAAGTACTTTCTATTTTGCACTGATTCTTGTACTGAGCCAATCTTTGTGATATTTATGTATCAGTTAGGAAATTGTGCTAAAAATCTTATCAAAAGGCATTATCTTGAAATATTAATTTTCTTTCCATTCTTTTCATCCTTCTGCCTCCTACACAGAAAAAAAACCCATTGTTTGGGGGATATTGTCTAAGCATTCTAAAGAGGTATGAGCATTTGGATTTGGATTTAGATGTAGTGAGGTTGGAAGGAGTTCTTAGATATTGTATTAAGATGCTGAACAAACTGAACACTATATAAGAAAAAACGCTGTGACATGAAGAGATTAACCTTAGCCTTGAAAAGAAACAGTACCATCTTTACTAAGGAGATGAAGCCATAAACATGCTGTAAGCATCCAAGCCACTCTCCTACCTTATCAGGCATTTTCTCCCTTCAAACCTTCTCTTCTATTGTACAAGTAGTAAATAACCTAGCAAAAAAAACTTTTCTTTTTTTTTTTTCTAGTTTGTTCAATTCATAGCATACAATTTCTCCATTCAAACAACAAACAAGAGGGGCTGACCAGGGGCAGCAAAAGTGGCTGGTGTTAGAAGAGAGGGAAAAGGCAGCCTAAAGTCATGGTGCTACTGAAAAAACTTATGTTAAACTATAAGCTATAAACTATAAACTCTCCTTTAAGAGGATTGGAGAAGAGCAAGGTAGCACTCTGAGGGGGTAAAAAGGTGACTTCTTACAATTCATTTACCATTTAGCACAAAAAGAACTGAATTTTTAGTACAGAACAATGTTCTACTGAGAGCCGGTGGAGGAAGTGCTCTTCAAGGTGAAGTGCTTTCATTGTAGATGAATTATGTGGCCTGTATACTGAATCAGTTGCTGTTTCCACAAAGATGGCATTATAAATCCAAATAGACCGAACTGCAAGAATCCTGATAATAGATCATATTTTGCTTTAAGATTGCCTTTTCACAAAGCCTGCTTGGTCTCCATTTGATCCCAGCCACAAATAGTTCAGCATCCAGTTTGATATCACTTTGAAAAAAAATCAAGTGATGTGATCTACAGATAAAAATGCCCTCTCTTCCTGTTTATATGAACCAACTGGATTTGTATGAGATAACTTTTTTTTTTCCTTCTGATTCTCTTTAACAGAGAAAGATATTCTTTTGAAGCATTTCACAGAATTCGATCAGCTTGGAATTTTTCAACTTTGAAACAGCTCAGAGTTCAACTGTTTCCTCAAGGTAAAATATTTTCTTCAAGCTAATCACAGTTTTAAGCAGTAGAACTGTTCTATTTATTTATTTTGAATATTGCTCTGTGTGTTCTGTAAAAGTCACCTGATATCAAGTAGAGAAAATGGCAAGACATCCCAAAAGGCATATTCAGAAGATCTAATAACCCTTATCTATTCCCTGTTCTAGCTGCCATGTTACCTCTTTTCTTTTGGGGGCTGTGTGTGAATGTTTTATACATTTGTTTCTTTTAGTTTTACCTAATCCTTCTTGACACCATTTCAGCAATGAGTAGAGTCAGCACATTAGATTTATTGGTTAATCTACACAGTAGAGCTTATTTTCATGTTCTGCGAAAGCTTGAAGCCCTTGTATTTATTTGTTTGTTAGGAAAATTGTATTTTCTATCCAGTGTGGCATTTTTATTTTGTTTTCACATTGCTATGCTACCGCTTTTTGCGTGGATAACAGCCCTGGCCCCTTCCCAGAGTGGGGGATTTCTGTGCCGTTCTTAAGATTCCATAGCACCATGCCAATACCTTGTCCCTGCTTCTACTCCTTTGTTACCGCACAGCTGTGAGGGTGAAATAGTACAATAACATAATCAGCATTAGCAATGCACATTTTGAGTCATATTTCAGTTAAGGGCAAGGAGGTCACAGAAGTAATTTGAAGGAAAATGAGAGTGAAAATGTACAGAATTCACTTTCCTGTCTGACAGTTGTTGGTAATAACAGCAGGAACTCAATTAAAATATTAGTGCTCTTTTGTACATCTGTCTCTATAGTAAAACTGTGAGACCAAGGAGTAATCCCAGTTTATCTCTACATGAATTTTCAGCCAGTTGTCTAAATACTTTAATCTTAGGATTTTTTAAACAGAGTGCTAGTGAAATTATGATGCACTACTGAATGAAGTTTCAACCCAAGGTAATTGAGAACATCTCTGTATTTTGCAAACACCCTGCACAGGAAAATACCCTCGCATTCATTACACTGGTATATGATGTCCTTTATGAAAGCAGTTAAATATATTTCTGTGATTTAGGCACTGATTTTCAGAGTGGCCTTTTAATTCTGAGTGTCCAGAGGACAGATGTTTTCTTTAAAATCAATGCTTAACTGTTGAAGGCTAAATAGACAGTAACACACACAATACAAAGTTCATATGCTCTGTAACTGTCTTTGAGGGACAAAAAAAAACTAAGCAAAAAACCCCCATAAAAACTAGTTGTATATTAGAAGTCCTGAACTATAGGACATCTAATAAAAAACATTTTCCATAAGAGACCTCTAAAAAGTCAAAATGCGCTGAACAGTAGTAAGCTTGGAAAAGGGAGATGAGAGGAAACTTATCATTAAGGAAGCTGCCTATGTTATCTCACAGCTCATGAGAGCTTCCTGGACAAAGCAAAACTTACCTAAAATCACAAAAAAAACCCCAACCCTTCTATTATTGTATGAGACAACAAAAGAAATTTATGATAATGGCGTATCTAACTGTTGCTCGTTTTCTTTCACTTTTGTTAACAATCTTCTTTTTATGTCTCTGAATAGTTTTCCACATCCTGTTGGCTCTCCTGCCATTTATCCACTATTTACAAGTCCTGGGCAAGAATCTGTAAAAGGACCCAAACCACCTGGAATGATAGGACATAGCTAGCATGACACAAAATGTAAATCTATTGATAAAGTCTGATAGAATGATGAGCAGTGGAATTCCGCCCAGGGAGAAATAGAGGTGTCAGTCTGCTCTTTGTATTAAATGTGCAGGGGAAACTTTCAGGTTCAACATCCTGCTGAAAGCTGGCACTAGAATTAAAATGCAAGAAAAGAATGAAATAAAGCAACATAAAATACAATAAAGCTGTACTGGCAATTCCCATCTGGGCTCTTCTTTTCACACTTGCAGGATTAAAATGAATAACTGATGTACTCAGGAATCTCATGAAAAAAGAGCTACAGAAATCATTAACCTAGGGAATTAAATTATATAGAATCGGTTCTCTAAGACACTGAAGTTATAGGTAGATTCGATGATTAAAATGACCCTATACATTTACTAGTGCAAAGTTCCCAAACAATGTTTATGATATTTATAATATTTACCAATGCTATTTAGGAAATTTGCAGTGCAGCAGGCCTGTTTTATGATTTTAATCTGCCCAATTGCTAAATGTTGCATAAAGCAGAAGGTGTGGGGAAGGAGGGCAAAATTAAGCAGACAAAAAGAAAACTGTTATTGTTCTCAGAGTTAGTGGGTAATCTCAAATCAATTCAAAGTAAAAGACTTTCAGTTCGTGATCAAGAAGCTGAGAAGCAGGGAATTATTGGAACTAAGCAAATATATAAATACTTTTTGTTACTTAATTTTGTCACATCCATCTTGACACCACCCAGCAAAACAGTTGACTATGCCACACTTATTTTAATCCAAAAGAATGTCCATGACAAAATGATGTGATTCATAACCCATTCTACAAGAAACTTCTCCTTCAGTCTTGCTCTTCTACATCTTTCTCGTCACCTGAGCAGTGTCACTGCAAATTTTATCTGTGTACTGGGAACAATAACAATTGAGTCTAGTCCCATTGTTTTCATTAGATTGCAAAATTCAGAGTGTGCCATCCTCTGTTACTGTTAAATCCACACAGCTTTTATGGACTTTAACAGCTCAGTTTGGGGAACTTTTTCAAAATAAACTCTTAATAAATTAATAATATAACTCATAGTCTCTTTT
Source organism: Haliaeetus leucocephalus (assembly GCF_000737465.1). Lineage (NCBI taxonomy): Eukaryota > Metazoa > Chordata > Aves > Accipitriformes > Accipitridae > Haliaeetus > Haliaeetus leucocephalus. The sequence continues at coordinate 2,468,071 of NW_010973325.1, forward strand.
AACATGGAGAGCGCTACTGTTACCATACGCTGGTTTCTCGTTCCTTTTCATTCCCCTTGACTTTTTGATTGGCTTACTATGCAACATACAACTACTTCTGAGAAAGCATGGAGCGATCAAAGCTCATTTTTCACTAGCTAAGGAATTGACACCTATTTATTAAATATATATATATAATCCATTAACAGTGGACTTTATAGACCTAAATAATTTAAGACCATTACTGTCTGCAGGATATGAGTTCTGGCTTATATAAACTAGTGAATTAGGTCTTTGTCCATTCAGTTACTATGGCAACTTTATGGACTTCCCAGTTTCAGCTGGCTTGCAATGAATTAAAGTCAGAAACTCTGACAGACTCCTGGAAGGAGGGGAATTGTGTGGATGAAACTAGCTTTAAAGAAGTGAGATATCCGTAGAAACCTATTTCAGTAACTTCTTTTGTAAGAACTTATTTTGGGATCAAATTTAAACAGTCTGATTTAGTGAATTATGGCATCTTTGAGAACTCATGCATATTCATATCTTTATCTGCATTGAATTTATTCACTCGGCTGTGTAGGAACCAGAGAATGCTCCCAAGCCTGGCAAAGGAAAAGAAATGTCTACAAAGCAGGCATGCTGAGGGCCAGGTCCAAGGCCAAAAAGTGGCTTGAAAAGTATCCACTCATTTCAATGGACTTTGAAGTGCTATTTCTTCACTACAAATTTTCATGAACCACGATGAAGGGATGAACTTTGAAAGAAGTACCCAAAGTCTTACACACCAATTTCACAAAAAATATGACTATGTCCATGAAGAGGTCTCCTATGTCCTAGCCTGGGATTTTCTTAAAATATTACTTCCTAGAGGAAAGTCCCCCACTCCTGTCACAAACATAGTAATTAATCCAGTGAGGTTTGGGAAATACAATCTATGCTTGTTTTTCCTGCTTTTCTTCATGAGTTGCTAGCTGAATTTACAGAGACATGTAAAAGTTACCAATATAAATAGTAATAAAGCTTACTGAAGTAGTCCTGGTCATATTTTGCCAACTAAATGCTGTAAGTCTCTAATTTTTATAGGCATGTTTCCAAGGGCAAGTATTGGTTATGTTTCCTTCTATTTGAGAAAATTAATACAGATAATGGTATGAAATTAGTTTTAGAAAGTCAATTTTACCCATAATATACTTTAAAGTTTCATTTAGTTTGGTGTTCATTGGTTTTGGGTTTGGGTTTGGTTTTTTTAAACTTTACCTTGTTACTTTGTTTTCTTTATTCAGAAAATTTATTCAGGAAGTTAATATTTCACCTTTACACATTCTTATTTAAAAGAAACACAGAAATCCTGGAGCTGTTAGCTCTTCAAACATGGATCATCTGCGGATAAGTTTGCTATTTGCAAAGGCCTCACGTTTCTTCCTTAGTTCAACTGCCAAGCCTTCTGTCTCCTGCTTTTCAACACAATTCTTCATGGATCTTTGAAATCTTCTCAGACTACTTCTGCCTTCCATAACCTCTGCTCCTTTCTTGACTGCCAGACTTCTTTGGTAGTATATGTTGGGCCGCTTCACCATCAAGGTCTGATAACAATAACTTCTATAATTTTCTTAATCCATTCTCTTACCTCCTTTGCTCCAGAGAAACTACTTTGACCATGTGCTGCGCTGCGCTGATGTCACAGCACCAACACCAGATTTTGATGTTTTAGTTATTCTTTTGAAACAACTGGGAGAGTACTTCATAATTAACAGAGCTCTCTGCTGCTTTCTAACAGACATGGGGCTCTTGCACTGAATTTCTGCAACTCCTACAGATTTCAGCTGAAAGGACACAAAACCATTCCAGAAGTAATATTTCTGAATAACTTCAATTGAGCTAAACTAGATATATCTATAGAATTTAGCTCAGTCTGGCTTTTAAAGCTGAGGAGAAAATTGGAACGTGCAAAGGACCTGCCTGCTGGTTCCCCAGCCCTGCTGTACAGTGGTCCGCGTGGACCAGGAGGCAATTCATCCTGTGAATGTCTCCCGTGGACTGAAAGGCCCCTGGCCCAGCACACTTGGTGCTCCTTTCCAATGCAGGTCTGACTCTGTCTAGCTTCTTTCTTTCTTGATCACTGCATGAAAATCAAGCGTTACATTTTAAACACCAGGCTCTTCTAGTCTCTCACTTCTTGTCACTTACCACTCACCATGATTCCTACCTATTAAAGTTATCCTAGCCAGGATTTACTTTAGTGTGAACTCCTCCTATTTCTGCCTCTCCTCCACTTGCTTCTTGGCTTAAGAAGCTTCTTTGAGTGAAAGAAAAAGTAGGTAATGAATTTGAAAAGTGTTGAGTTTGACTGTGCATTTTAACATTCTTGTAATACATAAAGTACTGAGAATACCTGCTCAGTTGGAGATACAACAGCTAAGGCTACAAAGTACATAAGCGCTCTTGAAATAGGCAAAATTACCCTCTGAATGACTCACAGGGACTCTGGTTCAACAATATAATACAGCACAATTTATTTTTTACAATAGGTTTCTATGAAATAAAATATCAAAAGAAATCTGTACAGAGAGGCCTGACTGAGAGATAACATTGAACAGAGAAGCAACAGAGGCTCACACAGGTAATGGGGGGATAATGACACACAAACATTAGAGAGAGGTAAAAAACTTGGATAAAGATGCAATAAACTGTTATTGCAGATAAGTTACAGTGGTGGGGACAGAACCGATGGTGAGTAGGTAGTACATCGATCTTAGGTGCAAACAGAAAAACAGTTTTTAAATGAAGATTGGGAAAAAAGCAGGGAGGGACTCTCAGTGGCTCAGCTTCTCGGTGAGAAAGGAAAATTTGATGTAGGTTAGGAAGAGGAAGAATCATGTTTTGCCTTACCAGTAAGGTAAAAACTGGTTGGAAAAAGAAAGAAATGAATGAAAAGTTAAAAAAAAAAAACAGAACAGAAAATACGGAGAAATAACAATATTTTGCCAGCTTCAAAAAGAACTGGGTGTCTGGCTTTCTTCTATCAGGAGTATTAGTCCAGAAGATAAGTAATCTTAACAACTAACAATAACAATTAACTGAAACAATATCAGCTGAATTTTGGGGGTTGCTTTGAAGTCTTTAGCCATATTGAATTTTTAATCCAATTTTCCACTGCTCTCACTGCTTTTTTTCTTTCTCTTTTCCTTTCTAAACTACTGTAATACACTTGAAAAATGACCGGAATTTAAGGACCTCAGAAAAAAAGTGTGTTAAAAAGACAGCATTTTACCAGAAGTATGTGTGGGTGTTCGTGGCACCAAATAATAGCTAGGAACTTTTCAAAGGCTATTTCCTACATAGATACGATACATTACAATAACCACCCAAAACCACAGTATGACCTGAACAATGACTTTTAGAAAAGCAAGTTTCAACACAGATTCTAGTGGTGTTCCTGACTTCCTGATTAATGGATTTTTAGTCAAAAGGGAATTTATAATTAATAAGAATGTCCCAAGATATCTTAATTCAATTCAAGGTAAGGACTATGTTGAATGATAATGGAAGTATAAACAGTATTTCCCCCCCTCATTTTGCAGGAAGAGATATGTTGCGTGTACCAAATAGCAAGATGATAGGAGAAAGAGGAATTTTATTTTATGGATAAGGATGAAAGTGACGGACAAAATTTATGCTCTGAGATATTATAGGAAGAAAAGGCAACTTGACTATGAAGAGTGTCAAGACCTAGGTCCCAGATACAATGCAACTTAGATTTTTTAATTATTTTTTTTTTTTACCTGAAACTGCTCTCTGATATTAGGACATAGGAATATCAGAGGGGTCTAAAGTAATCCCTATCCTTTAAAAATTGGTTTAAAGTGAAGAATTTTTGGAGGATGCAATATCAATAGCTAGACAAGGCATTCTAGTTTTAGGATTTTTTTTTTTAAGACTCTCATAAAATGTGATTTCATTAAAAAAAAAAAAAATATGCACAGTTTGCAAATCTGATGGGTTTTGTTGGAGTATACCTGGAATATTTTATTCCACACCTTGAAACAGAACAGAAAAGAAAAGAAATCCTTTTTGAAAATCTTTTACATTAAATTGATTATACAACACCCTTTATTTGGCCTGGATGACCTAATGCTCTGTTCCTATCCTGTTCTGAATACCTTGGCACCTGGAAAGTGCTTACAAAGTTTAATGGAACCAAGTAAGAACTGCACTGGATTAATACATCTTTGGTATATGAGACAGATTAAGAAAGGATATTAGCCTTTAATGTAATTGATAGAATAAGTGAAGAAAGAGGATAAGATTTGTTCCTGGTAACAGAGCAGAACAGTGAAATATTAAAAAAATGAATATGGAAGAGACAAGCTTCTGCACATTGAGACCTAAGCAGAACTGAAACTGAGGTTACCCCATTGCAAGAGATAATGTAAGGTTCATCAGCTGAGAACTAGACTAAGAGAATAAAAAGGCATGAGATGATATTATATTTTTAGCAAGTTTGTCAATTAAGTCTTTTCCATCTCTACTTCTCCCAATTCTGAAAACTACAAATACTCTTCAGTTTGTTGTTTCTATTGAAAAGCAGGCAATTTCTACCCTTTCCTGTCTGATATTATTGCAACCTTTCTGAGGGAGGTGCATTCTTTCAGCATTTTTCCAACTGACTTCCACTGTGGTGGTGCACAGTGTGCATGTACATATGTATGCAAGAGACATTGTCTGTTCATGAATTTAAATTGTGTCTTTAAACTGTATTAGGTATCAGAGCAAATTTTATAACTTATAATGAAAACTCTTAATACTGTTAAAAGTAATTGTTCCTGTTTTATTTACCTTAATGTGTTTCATTAATAAACAGATCACAGGGTAAGTTAATGAAAATTAAAAATTATCTTTTTTTCTTTCCTTGCTTTTTTTTTTTATGTGAAGGAATGGTTTCTTTAACTGCTTGTAAGAGACTGGTTTTATGATTATTTATTTACTTTACAAGTGAGTCCTGGTAAGTTCTCTCAAATATAAGCATTTGAATCTGATTTCAGTCCAGTTTCCCATTGACATAGACTGGATGATTTCATTTAAGGGTGTTTCTGATTTACCTAATTTTATGTGGAAAATTGACTCTAAAACCAAAACCACCTGTTTAACAATAAGTCAAATTACAGCAAAAAGCATCTGCTTAACTGAAATGTTGAAGCTTCTTTTTATCCTTGGGCATTTCATGTTTGCAGGAATTAAATCTCCTCAAAAACCATGGGAGAGGTGAATTCATTGCACTATTAGTTTTAGTGTATGCAAAGAATAATTATGAACAAAAGCAAAAAAAAAAAAAAGGAATCTGAATCCTAAAGAGAGTTTTGGAGCATTTCATGAAGTGCCTTCCTGAAATTCATTTGGCAAACAGTTTCAAGTGTGAATCACAGAATGTGGTCCTTTACATCGTTATGCTGACAAGTGGTTCTTCAGTACTGAGTGGTATCCTGCAGAGCCGAAAATGTTCCAGTAGGATTTGCCCAGTGAATCAAACATCTTGTAATTGGATTTGCTACTTCTCTACGATAAAAAGCAAATGCCAGAAGGCAAGAATTTTTGTTTTTACTGTGTACATGTGTTAGTCTTTTTAATCAGCAAAATATTTATGCTAAAAGACATGGGTTTAGTCATAATTTTCTTTAGTGCAAATTATCTTAAAAATAAATAATAGTCATAGTTAAGGAAAGCTACAATTAAAACAAAACATTTACTTATTTTTAGTGTAGAGAGTGCAGTGTACCACAACTACTGGCATAACTGAATCTTTTAGCATCTCAGCATCTGTTTACTAAATTGATTTTTTCATCAGAAAAAAATTGCTGAAGCTATTGAATGACTGCAGAAAATGAACATAATTTTTCATAAAGTTAAGTCCTAAGGTAAGCCTTTCAATTTTTCTTTAGCAAGTAAGCATCTGGACTGAAGTAGGATGTAGCTGTATGGCAGAATAGTCTGTGAAAAAGAACTAAATATAATCATTAATCCACCAGTGTTTAGACAAGAGACACAGCTATACCTACTTCATTTTTCTTTTCTTTTTCTTCCTCACAAGAAAGTGAAGTGGGAATATCTGTGTCTTTTGTCTATGAAACTATTCACCAAATAACTTCTATTCTTCAGTTAATAACATGCAGAAAAGCAATGCTTCCAAAATAAAAGAAGATACCATAACAACCAGGGAGAAATCCTCAAGGTTTAATTACCTCTGGGGAATCTGCTGGAGCTCTGCATGTGTGTCAGTGTGATGTTCTCAGTGATACCTGCTGATCCCCTTGGGGAATTTCAGTAGACTCCCAGAGAAACTTTTAATTTTTCTTTATTACCTTCTGATGTTCCAGATTTAATTTTAATATTATCTTGGTCCCAGCTGAAAAACAGTAACACAAGGACTCACAGGGAAAGTTTACAGTAATATCAGATTGTCTTTGGTTCCACCAATATGCAGTGTTGACCTTAACCAGCACTCCCAAAGTCACCTCTGCAGAACAAAAGCAGTCTGGCAGAGTCTTGCCCACCAGAACTTTATCCTTCTCCACACGCTCTATTCTGTTGATAGGAATGGTGTGGGTGACTCCTTCTTTGTACCCAGAGACTTTTTAGATGGGTTGGGTCATCTCTATCAGGTTGTTTCAAAAGGAGCTCAAAGGAATTTGAATGAGAAGACTTGAGTCTCCTTCTGCCTTGGACATGACTGAAGTGTTTGAAGCTGTACTTCCAGCTCTGTGTAATGTGATTGATAACAGTGAATGAAATAATTATATCATATTTCCAAAATCATGAGAATCTTTGTCCACAGAGTCACAGCAGTGGCAGCAGTCCCCTAAGGGAAGTTGAACATAGGAATGCTGAACCAGACCCAGAAATATTGAGCCGGTCCCAGCTACATATATCTCCAGCAAATTGCAGATCAGCAACCAATTGCTTGGTTCTAAAAATACTGGTGGAACAGGGTTGAAGAAGGCAAAAGACTGGCTGTCTCATCTTGTATGCTCACATCTACTAGGAAATAGGTATTGTGCAGCCAGTTTTATATGACAAAGTTCGAATGGAATAGAATAGCACCAGTACTCACTGGCTTTAATTCAGGAAAAGGCTATTTCTCCTTGTTGGTTTACTCATGTCTTTTGGTGATTAATATAACTCCAGTAATGGAATGAGAATGACTAAAATACTGTGGCATGAGGCTGTAAAACATACAATATATCACCCCATCCTCTATACTATCTCCTTTGGCTTGTGGGCTGAACAGGGAACAGCTCTACCACTTGTTTTCTTCAGTCACTGCAGGAAATCCCATCCTTCACTTTTGAACCCTTTCCCCTCATTTAAAACAAATGTCCTACCTTTCCCCACAGTTCCTATAGGTTTTTAAGGGGAGACATAAGATTTGAAGAAATAAATATCACAATTTGATACTGTAAAAGATGTTTTGAATCTCTAGTATGGACAGATTTCTGGCTACTGCTTTTCATACTCAGGGTTTTCTCATCTGAAATGGCATCTCAGCTTTTTTTCTACAGTGTCACAGGTATTCTACTAAAATACTACAGTCAGATAATATGTGTCAGTGTACTACCTGGAAAGATAATCAGTAAACCATTACAAAACAATAGGAATGACAGGATGTCTAGTCAGTCAGCTCTACACTGATTAAAATCCACAGACTTAAAGGCACTAATCAACTAACAAATTCATTTCTCTAAAGCTGTTTAGTCCATGTATAACTGACAGATAATTACTCTGGCAATTCTATATAATAGTTTGAAGGCCTTCCCTAATGGTACAATAGCATATTTACAAAATGAAGAAAATAATGTACCAATTAGAATGAAGTCAAATTTATATCACATTCATAACAACTAAGTAATTGCTTTCCATGTAAGTGAAGTGCTGGGTGACTAGTGGAGACACATGCAGCCGTACTGTGTTAATATGCACTACCAGTCAATACAATTTGGTCAAATGTCACATCAAGACGTGCATTAAAGAAGACACTTCTCAAGGTTAAGTAGTAGCTTTTAAAATAGCTAGTTGTGCAACAAACTAGCAAGACTATTGCTGATATAGCTCTAATTAATTGACCGAAGATATTATTACATTTTAGATGTTAGTTCTGATAGCCATGGTATAAATAAATTCAGCATACTTGTTAGATGTGGCAGTCCAAATTTAAATGTGTGAAAGACCAGAAAGTCAAAAAAGACTATATTAAAATATTTCGATTCAATACAAATAATAGCTAAAACTAAAACAATATTAAAAGCTAAACTAATCATAAAAAAAAGAAATCAGGCAGATAAACATAAGCTGAGAGGCACTACAGAAAAGGTGACCTGAGCTACAGCAGGACTAGTATCAAATTTATCCATTCACAAAAATCAATCAATCAATCAATCAATCACACAATATGTATGAGTGTTATACAACAACTGTGATATTCAGTAAAAAATGTTCAAATAGCAAAATAAATTCTTTCAAATTTTAATCCTTTCTTCCCACTGTCGCTTTTATCAACTCAGTTAAACATTACTATCACAATAGTGACTTCTGTGCCAATCTGCAATGGTAGTTATCAATGGAACCAGAGGGCAAATCCAGCATAGTTGGAGCTAAATATGCCATATTTATTCCTTAGAGGTTTAGTATGCCTTTTTCTAGTGTCTCCAAATAAAATACTTAAAATACATGAAGAATGGAAAACTTACATAAAAAAAGTATCTTGGCACTGATTGCAAAAGTTCAAATCACAGCTAAAAATCAATGAAAATGGTAATGCAGGGTTTCTAACACACCAAACCTATAAAAAATATTATCTGCCTCTATGTGAAATTCAGCAACAGTAAGAAGCAGCAAGAATAGGACAAATTCAAACACAAAAAGGAAGACTACAGAGGGTGGAAGCAAGGACAAATAGCCTGGGAGGAATGCAGAGAAATTGTCTGAGCAGCCATGGATCAGGTTAGGAAAGCCAGAGCCCTGATAGAATTAAATCTGGCCAGGGATGTTAAGGGCAACAAGAAAAGCTTCTATAGGTACATCAGTGATAAAAGGAAGACTGTAGAAAATCTGGGCCCTCTCCAGAAGGAAATGGGAGACGTGGTTACCTGGGATATGGAGAAGGCTGAGATACTCAATGACTTTTTTGCCTCAGTCTTCACTGGCAAGTGCTCCAGCCACATCACCCAAGTTGCAGAAGGCGAAGGCAAAGGCAGGGACTGGGAGAATGAAGAACCGCCCATGGTAGGAGAAGATCAGGTTTGAGACCATCTAAGGAACCTGAAGGTGCACAAGTCCATGGGACCAGATGAGATGCATCCGTGGGTCCTGGGAGGACTGGCAGATGAAGTAGCTAAGCCACTATCCATCAGATTTGAGAAGTCATGGCAGTACAGGGAAGTTCCCACTGACTGGAGAAGGGGAAACATAACCCGCCCTTTTCAAAAAAGGGAAGACTTGGGGAACTGTAGGCCAGTCAGTCTCACCACTATGCCCAGCAAGATCATGGAGCATATCGTCCTGGAAACTATGTGAAGGCACGTGGAAACCAAGGAGGTGATTGGTGAGAGCCAACATGGCTTCACTAAGATAAATCATGCCTGACAAATTTGGTGGCCTTCTATGACGGTGTTACAGCATTGGCAGATCAGGGAAGAGCAACAGAAGTCATCTATCTGGACTTGTGCAAAGCATTTGAATTGTCCCGCATGACATCCTTTTCTCTAAATTGGAGAGACATGGATTTGATGGATGGACCACTCAGTGGATAAGGAATTGTCTGGATGGTCACACTCAAATAGTTGTGGTCAATGGCTTGATGTCCAAGTGGAGATCAGTGATGAGTGGCACTCCTCAGGGATTGGTATTGCAACTGACACTGTTTAACATCTTTGTTGGTGACATGGACAGTGAGTGCCGACAACACCAAGCTGTGTGGTGTGATTGACACTCTAGAGGGAAGGGTTGCCATCCAGAGGGACCTTGACAGGCTTGAGAGGTGGGCCTGTGCAAACCTCATGAAGTTTAAGAAGGCCAAGTGCAAGGTCCTGCACATGGGTTGGGGCCAATCTCAAGCACAAATACAGGCTGGGCAATGAGTGGATTGAAAGCAGCCCTGAGGAGAAGGACTTGGGGGTGTTGGTTGATGAGAAGCTCAACATGACCCAGTAATGTGCACTTACAGCCCAGAAAGCCAGCTGTACTCTGGGCTGCATCAAAAGAAGTGTGACCAGCAGGTTGAGGGAGGTGATTCTGCCCCTCTACTCTGCTCTGGTGAGACCCCACCTGCAGTACTGCATTCAGTTCTGGCGCCCCCAACATAAGAAGGACATGGACCTGTTGGAGTGAGTCCAGGAGGGCCATGGAGATGATCAGAGGGCTGGAGCCCCTCTCCTATGAAGACAGGCTGAGACAGTTGTGGTTGTTCAGCCTGGAGAAGAGAAGGCTCTAGGGAGACCTCATAGCAGCCTTTCAGTACCTAAAGGGGGCCCAAAAGAAAGCTGGAGAGGGACTTTTTCACAAAGGCAGGGTAGATTTAGATTAGATGTAAGGAAGAAGTTCTTTAGTGTGAGGGTGGTGAGGCACTGGAACAGCTTGCCTAGAGAGGTTGTGGATGCCCCATCCCTGGAAGTGTTGAAGGGCGGGTTGGACAGGGCTTTAAGCAACCTGGTCTAGAAGAAGGTGTCCCTGCCCAGGGCAGGGGGTTGGAACTAGATGATCTTTAAGGTCCCTTCCAACCCAAACCATTCTATGATCCTGTGATAAATTGCACTTCTTTGCACAGTCTGGAACATTTTATCATTGTTCTGTACAGATTTAAAAAAAAAACAAAACAAAAACACCAAACCACAAAAGATATGCACTAATTAAACTAGTTGATATATACATATATAATCATAGAATCATTCAGGTTGGAAAAGACCTTTAAGATCATCAAGTCCAACCATTAACCTAACACTGCCAAATCCACCACCAAACCATGTCCCTAAGTGCCACATTTACATGTCTTTTAAATGCCTCCAGGGATGGTGACTGAACCACTTCCCTGGCAGCCTGTTCCAGTGCTTCATAATCTTTTCAGTGAAAAAAGTTTTCCTAATATCCAATCTAAACCTCCCCTAGCACAACCTGAGGCCATTTCCTCTTGTCCTATCGCTTCTTGCTTGGGAGGAGAGACTGATCCCCACCTCCCTACAACCTCCTTTCAGGCAGTTGTAGAGAGCGATAAGGTCTCCCCTCAGCCTCCTTTTCTCCAGGCTAAACAACTCCAGTTCCCTCAGCTGCTCCTCATAAGACTTGCGCTCTAGACCCTTCACCAGCTTCGTTGCTCTTCTCTGGACATGCTCCAGCACCTCAACGTCTGTCCTGTAGTGAGAGGCCCAAAACTGAACACAGTACTTGAGGTGCGGCCTCACCAGTGCTGAGTACAGAGGGATGATCACCTCCCTGCTCCTGCTGGCCACATTATTGCTGATACAAGCCGGGTTACCATTGGCCGTCTTGGCCACCTGGGCAGACTGCCGGCTCATATTCAGGTGGCTGTTGACCAATAGCCCCAGGTCCTTTTCTGCCAGGCAGCTTTCCAGCCACTCTTCCCCAAGCCTGTAGCGCTGCGTGGGGTTGTTGTGATCCAAGTGCAGAACCCAGCACTTGGCCTTGTTGAACGTCACACAGTTGGCCTCAGCCCATCAATTCAGCCTATCCAGATCCCTCTGTAGAGCCTTCCTACCCTCAAGCAGATCAACACTCCCACCCAATTTGGTGTTGTCAACAAACTTACTGAGGGTGCACTCGTCCAGATGATTGATAAAGCTACTAAACAGAACTGGCCTCAATACTGAGCCCTGGGGATAACACTTGTGACCAGCTGCCAGCTGGATTTAATTCCATTCACCACCACTTTTTGGGCTCAGCCATCCAGCCAATTTTTTACCTAGCGAAGAGCATACTTGTCCAAACCATGAGCAGCCAGTTTCTCCAGGAAAATGTTGCGGGAAATGGTGTCAGAATCTTTACTAAAGTCAGTAGATAACATCCACAGCCTTTCCTCATCCACTAAGCAGGTCACCTTGTCATGGAAGGAGATCAGGTTGGTCAAGCAGGACCTGCCTTTCATAAACCCATGCTGACTGGACCTGATCACCTGCATGTGCTGTGTGATGGCACTCAAGATCATCTGCTCCATAATCTTCCCCAGCATTGAAGCCAGACTGAGAGGCCTGTAGTTCCCCGGATGCTCCTTCTGGCCCTTCTTGTAGTTGGTTTTCACATTTGCTAACTTCCCGTCAACTGGGACCTCCCTAGCTAGCCAGGACTGCTGAGAAATTATGGAAAGTGGCTTGGTGAGTACTTCTGCCAGCTGACTCAGTACCCTTGGCTAGATCCCATCTGGCCCTATAGTCTTGTGTGTGTGCCTAAGTGGTGTAGAAGGTTGCTAACCAATTACCCTTGGATTATGGGGCTTCATTCTGCTCCTTGTCCCTGTTTTCCAGCTCACGCGGGCTGGGTACCCTGAAAACAACTGGTCTTACTATTAAAGATGGAGGCAAAGAAGGCATTAAGTACCTCAGCTTTTTCCTCAGTCTTTGTCACTATGTTTCCCCCCACTTTCAATAAAGGATGGAGATTCTCCTTAGCCCTCCTTTTATTGCTAATATATTTATAGAAACATTTTTTATTGTCTTTTACGGCAGTAGCCAGATTAAGTTCTATTTGGGATTTGGCCCTTCTAATGTTCTCCCTGCATAACCTCACAACATCCTTGTAGTCCTCCTGAATTGCCCACCCCTTCTTCCAAAGATCATAAATTCCTTTTTTTCCTGAGTTCCAGCCAAAGCTCTCTGTTCAGCCAGGCCGATCTTCTTCCCCACTGGCTTGCACATGGAGATGGCTTCCTCCTGCACCTTTAAGATTTCCTTCTTGGAGAATGTCCAGCCTTCCTGGACTCCTTTGCCCTTCAGGACTGCTTCCCAAGGGACTCTGTCAACCAGGCTCCTAAACAGGCCAAAGTCTGCCCTCCAGAAGTCCAAGACAGCAGTTCTGCTGAGCACCCTCCTTACTTCTCCAAGAAGCAAAAACTCTATCAGTTTGTGATTGCTGTGCCCAAGGTGGCTGCCAAAAATCACATCACCCTCAAGTCCTTCTCTGTTCACAAATAACAGGTCCAGCGGGGCCCTTTTCCCTAGCTGGCTCACTCACCAGCTGTGTCAGTAAGTTATCTTCCAGACACTCCAGGAACCTCTTAGAATGTTTCCTCTCTGCTGTATTGTATTTCCAGAAGACATTTGGTAAGTTGAAGTCCCCCACAAGAACAAGGGCTAGTGATTATGAGACTTCTCCCAGCTGCTTATAGAATATTTCATCTGCGTCTTCATCCTGGTTGGGTGGTCTATAACAGACTCTGACCATGATATCTGCCCTGTTGGCCTTCCCTCTGATTCTTACCCATAAACACTCAACTCTATCATCACCATCATGACCATCATTACACAGTCAAAACTCTCCCTAACATACAGGGCTACCCCACCACCTTTCCTTCCTTGCCTATCTCTTCTGAAGTGTTTATAGCCATCCATTGCAGCACTCCAGTTGTGCGAGTCATCCCACTGTGTTTCTGTTATGGCAACTATGTCATAGTTTTCCTGCTGCACAATGGCCTCCAGCTCCTCCTGTTTGTTGCCCATGCTGCGTGCATTGGTGTAGATACACTTCAGTTGGGCTATTGTTCCCCCAACTTTTGGGGGGGGGAGAAGCCCTAATTCCTACATGACCATTCTCAGGCACTTCTGTGGTTTCTAACAGATCATAAATATGACTAATTCTTTGGGAATTCTAGAAGTAATATATCCTAGATGTCTACCATATTGTGTGAAACCTGAACTGGTCAATGAAAATGAGTTCATATACAGGCTTTTCTGGAAGGAAAATAGAGCAGCAGCACTATAATATGCTAGGATTATCAGTAATCAGCCATATAAAATGCAACTAGGACAAATAGCCAGTAGACATAGTACAAATGAACAAATGTATAGTTGAAATTATGAAGGTTTCTATCCATTCAAGCTTTTTCTAACACAGTAATCCGAAGGTGTTAGTTACAAATACCCTTCCTTCTTTATCCTATTAAGTGAAAATTAAAGATAGCAACATAGAAGAGAGACAAATGTCACTATAATCATAATAATACTGATACACAGAATAGAACTTGCAACTGTGAAAATACGTCATGTTAGGCCTCTACTTGAGATAAGAAATATGTTTCAGAAGCTGCATATTAATGAATTAGATTAGCTTGCATGATTTTTTCCACTTTGTTGCTGTTGTTGTTTGCTTGATGTTATTAAAACAAGCAAAGACAACACCAAATTCCACAAAAAGAATGTCTTTCAGTCTGGCATTTTTGGTTGTGCTCGGTACTTTCAAGGACAGAGAGATTTGTTTTTCTCAGGAGTCACTGTTTCAAAATCTTACTGTAAAGTAGGATCAAGTACATATACGAGATGGTCCTAATAGTCTCTAGTTAAGGAGTATCTACCACAGCCCTTGTTACTGTGCTCCAATGATTTGTTACCTCCTAATTAGAAGGCTTTACTTATATCAAATTATGGGGGGTTTGTTACAAAAATTAAGCTGGTTTTTTCCTTATTCTTCAGCTAACAGAACTGGAACAGAATTTATCCTCACCTTCACTGTAATCTATTTGGGGGGGGGGGGGGGGGGTTAATGCTTTAGAAGGTTGTTGTTTTGTCCACCCTTGGTCTTTTATTTTTTCCACCAACAAATACATAACTTCACTGTATCCCAGAGGCTGTATTTTTAAAACCTCTTATTCTTCCTACTGTTAATCTTGCAATGCTAGGCAGTAACAGGTATTATTTTGTAATGTAATGACACGGTCATAATTCAAAATAAATCACCAGCACACCTAAAACTAATACTCAGTTTCAAATGGTGACAGGATATCACTTGGTGATGGTTCTAGAACAAACCTAACAAACAACTCTGCAACTTTGTGTCAAGAAGGTAAATCTGTTCCTAGTCTACAGGAAACTTGTGATTTTCATTGGGTATAAAAGGAAGATACTGCTTTAAAAGCTGTAGCTGCTTATTACAACTGCAATTGATATTCTCATTACTCTGTTCTAAGTATCAGTCTTCACTATTGCAATCCAATGCAAGTGAGAGAGAGTGGAGATGTACTTCCTGAAGAATAGGACAGGAGCAGAACAATGGTACCCATTTTTCTCAGTCCCTTGGGAAATTATTAGTGATAGCTCATTTGCTCATTTCTGAAAATAGATTTGTCTTTTTTTTCAATGAGAGATTATTCTCTTAAAAATTTATCTATTTGTGCATATTACTATAGCACCTAAAAGCTCTGTGCTTTTACTAATCCTCCCTTCTGCTGCATATTAGAATTATAACACAGAGTACAAGGTCATTTCATTTGCAAAGACCTTACAAATTAAGTGTAAAACAAGAAGCAAGCGATGGATAGGAAAAGTCAGAGGAGTACAAGGGAATAACAAGACAATACTGGTCACTGTGATAGGCAGCAGTCTTAGCACAGAACCACTTTAAACACTGTGAACACTTTTTTTCCTTTAAGTAGGTAACACTAAAATTTAGATTTTTTTATGGAAAGGCTAGAAATAAAAGACGGAATAAGAAGTTAGTTTCTGGATATTTTACAAGAGCTACTTCTGAGCGTAAGTTACAGTCTGTGGAACAGAAAGAAGGTGATTGTTTCACAAGGGAACAATTAGATTTATAAAGAATGGCAACATGTGCTTGCCAGAGGCTGGAGGCAGTGTCTCAATGCCAAATGAGTAGGAGGACATTGGAAGCAAATATGCTTTGAAAGATCCTGAAAGTAAAGGCAAATTGAGTATGTCTGAAGTGACAGAGAAGAGAAAAGCAGAAATACATATAACACTCAATTCCATTACATAGCTTTACGTGTTTTTTTTACAGTAATTTGCCTACTATCTGTGTTTTCAAGTTAAAGTCTTTTTATACCCCTAACAGCGTGCAGTGTGTCAAAATCTAAAAATGTTTATTCCCCCTTAATTTTTCCAAGACATGACGCTTGAATCCGTGTAGCATAGGCTATTAACATAAATTAGCAAAGAGGAGACACTGAAGCAAACCAAAATATTAATTATGCCCTTTAAGCTGTTCATTGCTGATGGCTAACTACTGAGTGCATCGCTAAAAGGTGGCCAACAGTAGACCAGTGTAGCCATATTCCATACCCTCACTATGTTGATGTGTACACATGGTGCCTGTCAGATGAGTTTGATAATGAGCGTCTGTTTGGCACTCACCCTGCATGAAATACTGCCCCACAAGCCTGAAATACTTGGTTGAACAAGGTGGGCAGTGTCAGAACAAATGGCCAAAGCACCAGCTAATGGTTAGCCAGAAGCATTCGCTATGGCCCAGACTGAACACCTGTCTCCTCATTTAAATAGTGATTGAAATAAATTTCTTTATGATTCCTCAGAAAGGTCTCTTTGACTATATCAGCTTTCATTGTTTGAGTTGTCTGTCCCTTGGTATGTACTGCAATAAAGTGAATGTTCATTTTCAAGATCAGTTTCTGTGCAAATTACTGCTTAGTGTTAAATACACCTGTTGTACAGAGAGACTCTTGAAGGCCTTTAGGCCTTTTAAACCTCACTCAAGCTTTATTTGAGAGCCAAGTTGAGCTTTGTTGGCCTTGTCTTCCATGTCACAAATATTATTCTTGCAGCTTTAGGAAAAGAAGCAATTTTCCAAGGAAAAATGAAATGAGAGAATACCCAAGTCACATTCCTTCCATTCAAGTCTCGTCTTGCACTATTACAGCTTTACAGCTGAAAACCAGAAAATGTTAAGAAATTAGAATGTGCACTTTAACACCTACAGTTCTATATCCCTTAGTATTAGAACTGCTTTATCTTTTTCTCAGTAAATATACATACTCAGACTACATTTTAACAGAAAAATGTTCAACATCATGTTTAAATTTCTGGAAGGAGAGAAATAGTTGTCTATATGACCTGTCTGTCATTTTAAGCAATTATGGCATTTCCCTTTGCCTAAGGATGGGTATTTATAACATTATAATTTAAATATGATCTTAAAATACATACATTCATATTTTATCTTGGACAGATAAAAGGATCATGGATTTTTCAGACCTAAAGTAATTGCAGCCACATATTTTTTCCCACTGTTTTGTACAAACTGACTGTCATGTGATAAATTCATAAACCAGACTGCTCCTGCATAGGAAATGTTATTTTTCAAGGCTAGAGAATTTAAAAGAATGGTTAATGCCATTGCCAAGTAAGGTTTTAAGACTTGAAATGCGTGTGGTAAGGATTTTCAAAATTTTCCTTTCTTCCTCATAGAAGATGGCCATTCTTAACAAGCATTGCACTTCATTTAAAATTCAATGTTTCATTTATTGTACCAAAAATCACTGAAAAGTCAATAATAGCATATAGTTTGTGCAAAGCCTTCATTTTCTGAAAGAATACTTTGTGCCAATGAAACTAGCTGCAGAAACCTACAGCTTTCAAGATGCATTTGCCCTTTGTCTGTTTAATTGAAGACAAGAATGTCAGAGGTAGTAAAATCAGTTAAGACAATTTCTATTGACCAGGAATGAGAGAGTTACACATTTTTGCTGCTTCTTCATGGTAACCTACCACCTTTGGCATTTTTGCAGGCATTTTGCTGAGTTGAGAAAGAGGGAAAGAAGAGGTTAAAAAAAAATCTGCACAGCTCTGTTTCAGCTGTCAGTCATCAGGGCCACTAAGGCTAGATGTTCACCCTTCAGGCAGTTCTGTGACTGCAGCTCAAAATGAGCCCTGTCTAAGCAGAAACATACAATTATTCCAATCAAATTATTCCTAGGCTACACAATACAATTACCCAGCTTAATTTGGAAGATGAATTAATTGAAGGATGATTTTCCTTTTTTGCATAGAAAGTCCCTGTGTAGGATATTCATAAAGGGAAGTTGAATATTTGACTTTCATGCCAGAGTCTCCAAGAGAATCTCTATTTTAATCAGAAAGAGACTTTGTTTCAGCTCTTTCCTTTTAGGGAGAGGAGGAGGTTTTAACAGTGCAAATCAGCTCTTATATTAGCACAGAATCAATATGTAAAAGTGGAAAGACAAAAGTGATGCTATGTCAAAGCTGTGGTTTTTTTTTTTCTCCTCTTCCGCAGATGAAAATTGATTGAAAGAAGGGTCCAGCATGAATTGCTCTGCATTGCTCTCTCTCATACTGATGCTGGTTCAAGTTTGGCCTTGCTCTCCAAGCACGCAGACCCACAGCGCTCAAAATACAGATCAGTCTTTCACAGCAGTTCGAAGAGTGAAACGTGGCTGGGTATGGGAGCCACTTTTTGCAACAGAGGAACAGACCTCTATGGTGCCTGTGTATGTTGGACAGGTATGATAAGTAATGATTCAAGGACAGTACAAGGTTAGATTTAATGTCCCGATTAGCAGCTTACTACCTTGACTTGGAAGACAAGCATCTCCAGTGACCTGGAAATATCAAGAAGGGTAGAAAGAGGAGCTCAGGGAGCTGTAATTAGGCAGCACAACATCACTCCTTTCCTGTGACCTGACTCAGGGTCAGAGAACTCCAAGTGCTGGAGGTCGTGGCAGTACCAAGGACCTTCCTTCACCTAGGTCTACTATCAAGGAAATTCCACATTCACTCTGTTACTAAAACTAACTCCATACACAGCAGATGAATGTATGAAGCTGAAGAGTTCCTTTCTGTCTTCTGAATGAAAGTTGAGGACCCATTTATCAACATCTGGCAATTTGCTTGAGCTATTATTGGCACTGCATCAAAGCAGCCATACTGAGTGCAGTGTAGTTTACAAACAGTATTTAGCATGATTTTCTATTACACTAAGTAGCAGCTGATTTACCCCTCATTAATTTTTAATGAAGCAGATTAATACTAAATCCTTTCACTACTGAGAAACTACAGGAATCTGCATGGTTCATTAGATTAACATAGGTTTAGCACAACGAGCAATTATTTTTCACCCTCCTTTAAAAATGTGTTTTAAGATAATTGTCTTAATGAGGCTTTATCTGCCCCTTTTTTCTCTCTCTGCTTATTATTATTATTATTATTTATTATTATTTTTTATTTTTGTATGCTAGAAGTAATTATAATCTTGAGATCTAGTTTTTCTTTTCTTTAAGGCACTTTCTAGATGAATGAATGGAAATAAGTTTAACTGCTAATTAACTAGCACTAAAATTTAATTGGGCCCAAAGGGTGAAGTGCTCAAAATTCATTAATTACTTTTTCACAACCTCTTCGAAGTAACTACTATGGAAGTATGATGTCTCACTTCTGAAAGAACAAGTGTAGACATACTCATTTTTAAATTATTATTAATTTCCCATAGTTGAAAAACAGTTTCCTGTAAAGAAACTTCATAAATGTCATGAATTTTTATACAGCTTTAGAAAAATTTCATAATCTTGCTTTTCTATTTCTCAAAGGTAAACTATAGTGAATTTTTATTGAAGATTATGTTTAATTTATTGCGGTCTAATCATTGTCTAATCAGACATATTTACTTCTGTCTTTTTATTGAGTAGAATATGCTGTGCTTTCAGTAAATAAAGTGATAGTCTATGATCAACACACAAAATTTTAGTAAATAAGGCCCTGAAGGAAATTGCAGCAACAAAAAAACAAAGGTAGACAGTCTGTTTTGAAGTCACTATTCCATATCAATGTCTTTTCACAGTCAGATTCAGAGCTCGATCTTCAAATTTCATTTAACATAGACTCATGAATCCTTTTCCATTATCATGTTTAAGAAAAATAAATGTGTCCATCAGCACTGCAGTGGCAGGTGTATGAAGGCAAGTACATAAATTCTTGTTCCCAGTTCTCATTTACAATGGAAAGACCATTTATTCTTTTGTGTCTAACATAATACAACAGGTAAATTGAGAACCTTCAGTATGCTTTCTCAGCAAATGTCATCTGCAGGAGACCTCTCATTTAACATGGTCAAGGTCATGAACATCTTCTGGGGATAAATGATTCTGAGTGAAGTGGTTCAACACAGGTTATGTCTAAACAGCCAGTCTGAGGCATGCTTCCAGTCTCTAAGGGTTTGATGCACTCTGTGATCACACCTGAACTCCATCTTAGGTTAAAGATCTAGAAATTCGTCACCTTTCCCATGCCCTGGGGTTCATGACAAAGAAATCAAGTTTTACAGATCACAATAAGTAAAGAAAAAATTGGAGAATTAATGATATGATAGAAATTGTTGTTCCCGTAAAATTTAACCATGGGTGTTTGACATGTTAGGAAGTTAAGTTATTGCTATTAAAAAAGTACTGTTTCATATTGTTAACATTAACAGAACTATTTGTTGTCATGAACAAATGCAGCTGGACCGCAATGGTCTCCAGGGCTTAGCTTCATCAGAGGAACCATCATCATAAAGTTCATCTTAGCAAGACAACAGAGGATGCAGATCAACCTGGAAGGAAATGGAAAATGTCTATCAATTTATTTCAGAATAAATAATACAGGCTTATACCACGGAATAGCTTTTCATCTCTTTAATATTTCAACAGAAATAGAACACCACTGTCTCTCATACTTACACTTAGTATTGCTGAGTACAAAAAAATATATAAAACTTACAAAGTACACTTGTTGTTCATAATAATAAAAAATTTAGATAATGTTTAATGACCTTTGCATCATTTTCAGCAGAAGTTTATGGGAGCGGATAAAGCAATGAACTAAAGTAGGTACATTCCCTTCACTTCAAAGTGGCTGAAGCATCTTTTTTCAGGTTTACCTTGCATTTATATGTCTGTTACATCAGCACGTTAAAATTGAGTCATGACTGGCTGAAAATGTAACAGTACCGTCTTTTAAATACTAGTAACCAAGAAGGCTCACTAGTGACAGGGTTCACTATAGAATGAAAACAAACAAAGCCTAAAAAGAATATTCCAAAATTTTATTCCTCCCAAAATGTGGCTTATTTCTCTGTTTTGTGCTTGCAGCTGAAATCAGATTTAGACAAGCAGGATGGCAACCTAAAATACATTTTGACTGGGGAGGGAGCTGGAAGCATTTTTATCATTGAAGAAAATAGCGGCAAAATTTACGTGACACAGAAGCTGGATCGAGAAAAGAAAGCCTTCTACACTCTAAGAGCACAAGCAATTAACAGGAGCACTCAGCTTCCTGTTGAACCTGAATCAGAATTTATTATCAAGGTTCGAGATGTCAACGATCATGAACCACAGTTCCTGGATGGACCTTATGTGGCCACTGTTCCAGAGATGTCACCTGAAGGTATGCCATGCTGTGAACCAAACTCTTCATTTCCTGATTTTTTTTGAGAAAGCTATGTTGATATAAAAACTTAATAACATATTTTATAGACTGCCTTTCAGTGAGAAGGAAGCAAACTATTTTACAAGCTTGGAAATTTGCAAAGGTATCTGCTTAAACTGAAGGTTGTGCATACGTCTACTTAACATAATTGCCTTTAAATATTTAGGTACCTACATGTATCCAAGCCCTTTTACAGAATCTGGATACATGCTTGGATTGACTATAGAGAGTTGTCTTTCCTGTCAGTGATTCAGCCTTGAAATTGGTACTTGTTTAAAAATATAATATTACCATTCGAAATAGGTAGAGTACTATAGCCAGCTGATACTGAAAAGGAGATTTGGGGCTGACAGATTTCACTACTTTTTCAATCAGTATAAAACCCTAGTCTCCAGAAAATTGTTCAGTGTATGATTATTGTTACAACCTGTCAGCTCTTCAGGCTTCTACCAATCTGAAAGAAAAGTAGTGTGCACGTAACCTTTAAAGTCCTCTGACATAGGTTGACTCTTTGAAGGACATAAATACAAGCTTGGCTGAACTGAAAAGTACTCAGCAGCATCCTTCAGTCTACTCTGATTCTGCTTAATAATTAAACAATATGTCTTTATTATAGCCTGTGTAATATAAATCATATTGTACTGTAACTGGAAGACATTCACATTCATATCACAGGCACTCACAATTTCGCCCCCAAAGATAGGGATAGTTTCCTTCTTATAAGTAATAGGTTCAGAACAGGAATGGTATGAAGCTGATGTAGGGCTGATGTGATCACCACCCTCACACCATGTGTGATGCCTACCTCTTTACACCGCCAAGCCTCTTTCCTATCAGTCAGCTTCTCTGTGTCTTGAATAGATGGTGTGAAGTGAAGGACTGCCTTCTGATTTCCTAAGCACATAAATTATAATTTTCTTGTCAAGAGGAACAACTTAAACCCTGCACCTCTTCTTTCCCACCTCCACAAGATCAAACGGACCTGTACTAGGATCTGTCATGTATCCGGAAACTTAATACAACAAATACAAAGCAAAGTCAACATCCGACAAATATAGTTGTATATATACATATATGTGTATGTACACATATGCATACATAATGTGTACATGTACATTTAAATTAAAAAAAAAAAAACTTCAAAGTATGAATGTGGCTGACATAAAGAAGCATGTTATAGATACTGCTATCTCCAAATAGCTATCTTCAAAATCAAAGGAAAACTGAATTCTTTAAATCTTACAGAAAGAATCCCAGTAATCTTTTAAATTCATACCCCTATCTCTTTTGGATATTTCTATTGCAAATAATATTGAAAAGAAATTCAAATATTGTGCTAGTTAAAACTGTAAGAATTAATGAGGTCATTAACATAATAGCATCAGTGATCATAAAAGGTAATAAAAAATATGTTTCATTCAGCATTACCCATTCAACTTTTAGTGCAGTTTCAGTGAATCTTTCACAGGGAGCTGTAAACTTTATCTTCTTCTGCCAGCCTGGATAGCAGTTGCAAGAAAAGGATATTCATGCCTGGGGTTTAATCAAAAGTGGGGTTAGTATCCTAATTTCTGCCAGTAAGCAGTAGCTCACCATCACAACCAGCAATAGCTACAAAAGACATCCATTTAATCAATTTATTTCCTAGTCACCCTGCTTATACCACCTTCTACCAAGGTCTCGTGGTTTAACCCCAGCCAGCCACAAAGCACCACACAGCCACTTGCTCACTCATTTCCCCCCCACCAGTGGTATGGAGGAGAGAATCGGAAGGAAAAAGCTAAAACTCATGGATTGAGATAAGAACAGTTTAATGGAACAGAAAGGAAGAAACTAATAATGATAATAATAGCAATAATAAAATGACAATAAAAAAAATAGAATTGGAATATACAAAACAAGCGATGCATGATGCAATTGCTCACCACTCACCGATCAATGCTCAGTTAGTTCCCAAGCAGCAATCCCTCCCAGGCCAACTCCCCCCAGTTTATATACTGGGCATGATGTCACATGGTACGGAATATCCCTTTGGCCAGTTTGGGTCAGGTGCCCTGGCTGTGTCCTGTGCCAACTTCTTGTGTCCCTCCAGCTTTCTCGCTGGCTGGGCATCAGAAGCTGAAAAATCCTTGACTTAGTCTAAACACTACTTAGCAACAACTGAAAGCATCAGTGTGTTATCAACATCCTTCTCATACTGAACCCAAAATATAGCACTGTACCAGCTACTAGGAAGAAAATTAACTCTATCCCAGCTGAAACCAGGACACAGGGAAATCACTTTTGAGTGTATGATCGTTTCTTCACTGCCACTTTCTTCCATGCAGACAGACTTATTTGTCTCAAGACTTCTGCATCTGAGCTCTTGGTCAAGTAACTTTTTCTAACATAATCAGCTGCTTGTTCAGAGGGTACTTCTTTATGAGTCTTTACGTCTCACTCATTCACTCAAGTTTGGAGACAAGAAGACAAGTGCTTTGTCAAGGACGTTTGCATTTTTTTTTTTATGTGCTCACAGTAGTAATGGGCATAGTTCATTACCTGGAATTATCTGGGTATTTTTACATGGGATTACAAAGTTTTGGAGCTTTTTAAAAAGCCTTTTTTTTCCCCCCCCCCCCCCCATGGTAAAGCATTGTTTATGAGGCACTTGGTGTCTTATAAAAATGGTTTTAAAATAGATAATAATTTAGTATGGCTTGATTTATACTCACACAGACCTGTAACCATTCACAGAAGTATATCAAGAATTGACTTATGGATTCCTTCTATTTTATCTTCTTGTCTTAATGATGAGCTCCTGTCTTAATGATGGCTATATAGAAAAAAAAAGAAAAAAGTTTGGTAGGACAGTAGTTATGGCCAAAACCAACAGTAGTAATCTTTTCCTGTATACTTCTGTTTCTCACCTGAAACCATCAACAAGCAGTTGGAAGATGAGAATTTTCAATCTGTATTGACCTGAGTTGGCTATAAACTTATATCCTAAAAACAAAAGGCTCAGCAGTCTTTATCTAATCTCCTGTGTCATCTATTATATATTTAAATTCCTAAAATACCGTATCACTTCAACATAAGATTCATTAAACTGAAAAAAAATTAATTTATTTTGTGATATTCCTGTAAGACTATAAAGAAAAGATTCCAGTAAAATGTAGAAATATATGAAATGAAAAAAAAAATAAAATCAGAAGTAACGCTACCTCCCATTTGTCAGAATGGGTGAGAAATAAAACAAGATGCCTGTGTACTTCCTCCCTCAGACACAGACTACCTGAAATAGTAAAGTCACAGATTTGCAATCATCCAGTGTATGATATACGAATCTAAGTCAGTCCTATGGATCTTGAAATATTTTCTACACTGATGCTTCTATATTTGACCTCTCCAGCACTAATACCATAGCTATTTTAGAGATCATTCTTTCACCTACTTCTTCCATGTAGACACTACTAGACTACTGCCTTATTAATGTGTATATCTGGCATATAGAATGTAAGTGAAATGGTGTATAATAGTATATACCTCAGCAGTGGTCAGCTCCAATGAAACAGCTGAGCCATACCGTGGAGTCTTCTCAAAGGGTAGGGACCACACTTCTGAGGTGAAACCTCTTTCAGTGCACTTACTAAAGCGTCATTCCTTACAAGGAAATTTCTAGCCTCCCAGTAGGTAAAAAGAGTAACCGACTAAAATTTGCAGCATTGATACCATAATAGTTTATTATATCAGTGTTTTTCTCCCAGTAAAATAGAACATCTTCTTGCATAGTAAGGGTTGTAGACCAGAATTAGTTTAAATGATACAGTGCAATAGAGAGACTTGGCCTTTGCTCTGTTTCGGTGCTCTCTAGCAGCAGTTCAGCTCACTGATGCTAGACCTGGGATCTCCTGGTAATTTCCTCACAGAAAACACGCTCAAGAAGTGCGGTCAATACTTGGGAAACCAGTTCACTCTTAGTGAACATTTAGTCTGGAACTAAGAAAGCAAGGAGAGAATAATTCACAGCCTGCCACTTGCCTCAGAGAACCACAGAAAAACAGAAAATAGGCACAGATAATTTTGCCTAAAGTTAGGTACAAATATCTATCTATATATATATATACTAATGTGCCAACAAATTAGAATACATTTTACTTCTTTCTTAGCTCTCTTTTATCTTCACTACTAAATTTTATTAGGATTTTATATGCAAGTGTCACAGTAAATGAAAAGTGTTTCAGCAAATGTACTTTCTTCTGAGAACACAGGACTGTGGTTTTCCCTCAGGCATTTGGTACAATTTTACATTAAGTGTCTTCCATATAGCTGTTAAACATGTACAAAGGCAGAGTATCTGATGGAATGGTTAAGAGTCAGATGTAATAATGTATCAGTACTTAATGTTTTTATAGATTTCAAGCTCTAGCTGGAAAAATGAATAACTATTTGCCATTTGAGGCCCCTATAGTTTACCTAATGGACTGCAATATATAAGTGGCACTACTATGTTTTGCCCAAGAAGGGTAAAACCAAGGCTGCAGGAATACAAAGAAAAAACTTATACAGCAATCACCAAAATGTAGTTTGCCTTAAATAAATCTAATAGAAAGCAAAAATTGTGTAAGCATGTTTACTATCCAGCTTAAGACAGTACTCTGTACATAAAACACAAACTTGGGGCTAAACTTTATATCAATATCACACAGACTCCCATATTCAAAAATACATGTTTGAAAACCCACAGACATATTCAGTTAATTTGTCTCTGCCATGATATCCATCTTCATGTAAATGTGGTGAAACTGTATCATGGTTGGATTGTCAATTATATCATGTCATGGCTGGACTGTCAAGAGGTGAGGTTTGGGGGTTTTATTTGTTTGTTTGGGGGGGTTATGTGTTAATTGATTGTTTTAAAATATATTATTTGTATCTGATCAGTTATTCTTCTCCCAGCCATGGAGTTATAAAAAACTGGCTTTTTGGAGTTTTTGAGTACATAATATTAACATTGTGATTTCTATCACTCAGATACAGATGTCTGGGTAAACATGATTCCATTCAGCAAATGGCTGGCTTTGTTTGCTGCAGGTTAAATGTATAAAGAAATATAGGCTTCATGGCAGTGAAAAATTAAAAACTGAGAAAGTATTCTAAACCCAGGATAAAATTTTTCTTCTGCTTATTACATAGTCCGTATTTAATGTAGAGGTTCATATAGTGATCATGAAATGTTTGTCCTAAAAAAATGTGAGAAACCATAGTCCTCTCTTTACATGGTCTCCTGACACCCCAGTTTAAAAATAGTCTTCCTCCTGAGAGTGCAGGAGGTCTGTAATTTCTCCCCCGGCCCTGTCGGCTCCCTCTTTACCAGATGCTCCTTGCCTGCTCACCTTTCCATTATGTCCACCAGCTGCATCTCACTGAGCCCAAGTGGGCATATTCCATGCTTCTGTCTTCTGCTACACTCTGGAAGAGTCAACAGGCAAACAGAAAAGTAAGCTGGGCTTTAGACAAGCAGCAAATGCTGGTGTAGATTCAACATTTCTTGCTAATGGTTAGAAACTGTAGAAAATAAATCTACCTTTAAATGAGTGAGATGCACAAAAGCTGTAATGATAACTTTGCAGTCCTATATATGTTGAATTTTATTCCTGATATATTAAATATGGTGCTGTAAACAAGTCTGTTTCTAAATGTAGTTGTGGGCACTTGGGTTTATTTAGTAATGGCATTTAGAAAATTTAGTTAGTTTAGAAAATGGCATTTATAACAAACTTTACCTATTGGATTATTCATAGCTCTTGATCCCTTCCTAACCAGCACTCCTTTTTTTTTTTTTTTTCAAAGCAATTGCATTCTAGTCATGCTAAATTGTCTTAGAGGATGGATTTCCTGTATTAGTAAGAACAGTTTCCATATACTGCAGCTGATATGAAGTTAATGTTTGTGTAGATGAAGATTTCCTTTACCCTTCAGTCTTATTAAAGAATACTGTTTCTGAAGCACATATATGCTCTGATTAAATATTAATCTGTCATTTTATCTTTATCATTTCTCCAGATCAATAGGGAGCAGTATATATATGTATACATCTATACACACACTTATCACACACCTAAATGTCAGAATTTTGGTATTGTAGGTACGTTTTGAAGGACATAAAACTGCAAAAGTTGGTGGCAATTAATAATATTTTAGTGTACCTCCACTCTGAGAGAAGATAAAATGCATTATGGAATCACTTGAAGCACTGCTGAATAAATTGAGACAAAATGCAAAAAAATATTTTTTTAAATAATCAAAATATTTCATTAAGCCTATCCTTATATGAGAAAGCCTTTTTCATTTCTGTTTAAAAATAAAACTATTGAACTGTTAGAAAACTCAGAAATGAATATACTTGTTTTATTGGGGATAAGTATTAACTTTGAGTTTGTCAAAAAAGGTGTTTCTCATTTAAATCCTTGCACTCCATTGTTTCTTCTTCTTTTCTCCTCCAGCATAACTATACAGCTATATTGGTAAGCAGGTGCAACCATGTGAACGTATGCCAGAAAGTTTTAGAAAGTAGCTTGATTCCCTGCTGTTCCTCATGAGAAGTGATATTTGTATTCTTATGCAGAACCTAGGTGAGGAAAAAAGACAAAAATAATGATTACCTTACAAAATGATGCTACTGTGAATATTTTCTTTTAAAGAACAATCATCGCTGACAGTACCATGAGATTGCTGTCAATCTTATATCTAGGATATAACCAGCTTCCAGCCAGAGATGAAATCAAGCTCTGCAGATTGATTCTGCCATGTTTTTGCATTGGGGATTCTGCCATCGCTCTTGCACTGGGACAGGCTCATTAAAGACTCAAGGATAAAAAATGTTATCAGAGCCTTGTTATACTTCTTGGCTGCTTTACTTGCTAACAATTAATTTCTTTATCACCAGTGGGCCTACTGGTGATAAAGTGGCTGTGTTTTCTTATTCCCATGGGAAACTTCCATAAAATACTTTGAAGAATATACAAGGGGAGGAGAAACAATTTGCTGGACTCCATTCACATATCAAAAAATAGGGGGAAAAGCATAAGATATGCAGTATTTTAAGCAACATAAATATAGTGTTGAAAAGTCATATGCTATATATTTTTATTTTTATTGACAATTTGAATGCAACAAGAATAGTTGCTGAGGAAATATTTTCCCTTTTTGATGATAAATTTTAGAAGGTGCCATTTGCTCCTGTAAATTTTCAGGACTGTTTGCTAATATAACTGGTATGTTAAAAGCTTTTTAAAGAGTTTATGTTTTGTAATTATGAGATAATTTATACAAGAAGAAAATAAACATAATCTATTTTATTTTTTCCTTGAGGTACTTCGGTTACACAGGTAACAGCTACAGATGGCGATGATCCTTCTTATGGGAATAGTGCCCGTCTGCTTTACAGTCTCATTCAGGGACAGCCTTATTTCTCTGTGGAGCCAAAGACAGGTACTACAAATGATCCTGTAATTTGAAAACATTCATAAACTAACATAAAATGGATGCAAGCAAAAATGTCTTTCTTCATTTCAACACAAAGATCAACTGATACCACCCTACACTTGTTCATCTTTGCATAGTTCCTAGATCTAAAAAAAAATCAATTCTTTCTTTCCCATGGGAAGCTGAAATTCTTTCTGTCTCAAGAATCAGCAATTTATTTAGCAAATTATCTTGCTAAAGAAAAGAATTGGATTCTGAGTACCCCATCCAACAAATGGACCTAGGAACACTTCTGGGTTAACAGCTCTATGACTCATTATGTGACATTCCTATCTCTATGTTGAAGAAACCACAGATATGTGACATCCCTCCAAAATCCTGATTTCTGGGAAAGATAGATGATTATATATAATAGAGGAGACATATGGTGTGCTCTGCTCCTCAGAACTCTAAAGATGCAGAATGGATCTGTCATACAGCGTAGATGTTGCCATGAGTACTAATTCCCAGTATTAGGACAGTCGTGCTGTGCATGGTCTGGAATGCAAATTCATAACTGTATCCAATGATGCATTTTATACCCTTATTATATGGTCAGATATTGGGAAAAAATGGGTCTATTATATGACATGATATTATACTTTTCATTTTTAGGGGTCATCAGAATGGCTTCCCAAATGGATAGAGAAACAAAAGATCAGTATTTGGTCATCATCCAAGCCAAAGATATGGTTGGGCAAACGGGGGCGTTTTCAGCAACAGCCACTGTTACCATCAACCTCTCCGACATCAATGACAATCCACCTAAATTTCAACAGCGTGAGTATAGGCTACTTACAGTAGTTGAAGTCTTGAGGAAATTTAGATCTACTGTAGCTCTGTTAAGTTCACTGGTAGGTCTTTTCAGAACAGGTCTGTGCTTTGAGTTCAGCATACAGATTTAAAAAATAAAATAAAATAAAGAATTCCCACACAAAAGCTCAAAAATGAAGAGGGGAAGAAAACCTGTCATTACAGAAGACCTCAAGCTTGCTGGTTTTATCACTAGGCTTGGAGACAAACGACTTACTACACTGCTTTCCACATAGTTTGCTCTACCTAAGCCTAAAATCTGGGCAATGGGATATTTAGCACTGTTTTCACTCACCTTCCTTCTTTTTCTCCTCTCTTCATTTTTTGCTGACAGATACTGTAAACTTTTTGGCAAAAGATGTAGTCTTCTCTGTCCAGGGAGTTTCTAGCAGATGTGGGAGCTGCTAGCTGGGTTGTCAGGAACAACTAGTGAAATGCAGTTGGGAAGTGCTGCCCTCCACTGTTTTTTCACCCTGTTGGTTCTCCTTGGCTCTTTATTTACTGCTAAAGTGGGGCTGAGAGAGGAGGACTCACGAGAGGAAAGGTTGTCATCCCCTGCCTCCAAGATCTAGCCATTGCTGGATTAGATCCATTGCTCTAATAAAAGCTGGGGGTTTTCCCCAACTTTCTGAGATCCTCAGGCCATCATAGCTACAGCAGTTATTGACCATGGCAGATCACTAAACTGTGCCAGTATTTGTTTCTTTAGGACTCTACTACATGAGCGTCTCTGAAGAGGCTCCTGTGGGCACAACCGTAGGCAAAGTCTTCGCAGAAGACAGCGACATAGGGGAGAATGCAGCCATGAACTATTTCATTGAAGGAGATAGTTCAGATGTTTTTGACATCATTACTAACAATGAGACTCAAGAAGGAATTATCTTATTAAAAAAGGTGAGATATTGGAAACCTTAAAAAACCCCTCTAAATACTGGAAAGAACCTTCTCAAGCAAGCTGGATGTTTAAAGAAGGCATATTGCTTTGGATTCTGCTATGTTTTCTTTCTTCAGGCTTTGTGATTTGATTGGAATATTAGGGGGAAAAAAGAAACATGCTTTTCTTTCTGTTTACTTTTTTTGACTCATTCTTATTACTGCTGAATACAATAGTGGCAGTCAAAGTATCTTAATGTTATTCCTAGCTGTGCAACACAGTGTATCCCATTGTAAGAAAATGTTCTATCTCTTCTGTGCATCTTCTGTAAAATCTTTATCAATAAATTGTACACAATATTTCCTCACTTGCAAGACGTCCTGTTAAACTTAACTGAAGCCAGACTGTGTTACAGTATTAGATAGACAGTGGACTTTCTGTTATGACATAGCTTTGAAAAGACACTAAATACACTAAAAAACATACCAGTTTATGAATGTAGGTATTTAAGAGGCTTTAATACTATGTGATTTAGTTTGGAATCACATAGGAAGATTTCTGGGTCATCTGGGTCATCATCTGAAACGATGATAGAATTTGATAGTCTAGTGAAATCCAGGACTGAAGAACTGAATACAAATTGGGGGAGGAGGGGGGATGGGGGTGTTTGGGTTTGGTGTTTTTGTTTGTCTGTTTGTTTCTATTTGGATTTATTACAATTCTGGAAGGGTTTGGGGGGGTGGTTTTTTTTAATTACAGAAGATAATGACTATCTAAAATATAAATGTAACTATGCATTTATTAAACACTCATTCTTACCTTCTGGAATTTATTTCCTTTAGAGACTAAATTTTAACATACTCAGCTTATCCCCTACAGATTTACTGATTCACATTGTTTATGTAAGAGTTAAGAATGGTGTTCACTAAGGTTACACCTATGTTGGAAATACTAATACTAATAGAAGTTCTTTTTCTTAGGGCTGGCATTCTATGGGAAGACTTCTTTTACAGTGTTGTTTAACTGTAACATTAAAGCCAGCTTACATGTGAAAGCAAACAATGGCATAGCACAGTTTAATTTTAAAGTGTTTTTAATGTAAAAAGGAAGTCTTAGAAGTAACTACTTTTGAAACATTCCCAAAAGAAGGGTAACACTATTTTGTCTTTAATGTCACACCACTTATTGAACTTTATTTAGGTTAAATGTGAAGAAAGAAATAATTTCACATCTTTCTTTCTTAACAGAGAGTGGATTATGAGAGCAAGAGGAGATACAGTATTCGAGCAAAAGTTGTGAACAGGTACATTGATGACCATTTTCTGAAAGAAGGACCATTTGAAGACAAAACCATCATCAAAATCAATGTGGAAGATGCTGATGAACCTCCTGTTTTCACCTTGGAGAACTATGTGATGGAGATTGCTGAAGGGGCTATGAGTGGCTCACTGGTGGGCGTTGTAACAGCTAGAGATCCAGACGATGATGACTGCCCAGTCAGGTACTTAACCTAAAATGTGAACAGGCCCTGAATATAAATGTAGTTGGGATTTCCAAAGGCTTTTTCTGTTTCTCACCTTGGCTCATGATTACAGTTAATCATGCATTCATTGCAATAGCCTAGGTTATTCCTGATGTCATGGTTTAACCCCAGTAGGCAGCTAAGGACCACACAGCCACTCCTTCACCCATTGGGATGTGGGAGAGAATCTGAAGGGTAAAAGTGAGAAAACTCATGAGTTGAGACAAAACCAATATAATAATGAAAAAAAGAAGAAACAAAGAAAACAACAAAGGGGAAAAAAAAAACCAACACAACAAAACCTCAAGAAAAACAAGTGATGCAAAGCAATTGCTGCCCACCAGCAGACCGACACCCAGCCAGTCCCAGAGCAGTGGCAGCCCCTCCCAGTTTTATTGCCAAGCATGACATCATATGGTATGGGATGTCAGTGGGGGTCAGCTGTCCTGGCTGTGTCCCCTCCCAACTCCTTGTGTCCCCCCAGCCTCCTCGCTGGTGGGGTGGGCTGAGAAGCAGAACAGCCCTTGGCTCTGGGTAAGCCCTGCTCAGCAGTAACAAAAACAGCCCTGGGTTATCAGCACTGCTCTCAGCACAAACCCAAAACACAGCCCCACACTAGCTACTGTGAAGAAAATTAACTCTATCCCAGCCAAAACCAGCACAGTAGGTTAAATGCCAGTAGGCTTGTGCATCTTTGCAATCACTTTGAGATGGGGTAATATTTTAAACAGTAGCCTGGAAGAGGCAGTGCATAGCAGCAGAACTAGGTAGCACAGCCAAACCTGTAAGCGCCTGCAGGTGTTCCAGTCTGTTCCCAATAATTTCTGGAGACATGGAGAGATGGACTCATTGCTGGGAGGGAGACACAGCACAGCTCCACTGGCATCTGCTCAGCTCAGCATGACCAAAAATTTACCAATTCCCTACATCTACCACAATTGCCCCACAGAGATATTATATAAAAACAGTCCCCCAGGCTTTTAAACTTGAAAAATAATTTTGCTGTCTCTTAAGGGAGAAAACAGGTAATTAAACTTTAACATGGGGTTTATAATTAAAATAGCTTCTTGAGTTACTTGACATCACTGTGTACTATGTAATTTAGACAAGCTAGGATACAGGGACAAATGGATTAGACACAAAATAATCTATGGTATGTAGATTCCTAATAGCAGAAATATATATATATATATACACACACACATATATATATTGTTACCTATAGTTATGGCTTCAGAGGTTTAGTTAATGCAAGGCCATTTTCTGAATGATTTTACATTCATTTACTGTTACTTAGTAAGCTAGTCATAGGCTAAATTAAATAAGAATAAATAAAAATATACATGTAGTGTCGCCCCTTCCCCCCCCCCCCCAAAAAAAGACTTGTTTTGTGGTTTATTTAGATGACTGCAACATCTCCTGTGAAACATTTAACCATAGTGTATATCTAGGACTTCTTATTTTGAAATATTTCGATGGAATTTGCTACAAAGTGAATATGTCTTCATAGTCCCAAAACAGTGACACATATATTGCATCACTGAGTTTCTTTAAAATAGTGTATGTCACTTCTAATGTAAAGATATGTTTATTGCACTAAGCACAATGCATATGAATCTAATTTTGAAACTATTGCTATCACAAAAGACAGCAGTTGCTTATAATATAGAAAACTAGCTGTGTTGCCTTGTGCACCCCAGTTTTCAAAGTAAAAAAAGACATGCAATAAAACCTCACTACATCAGTAATAAAATATAACTAAAAATATCTAACACATTATCTGAAAATTATATATCAAGAACCAGATTACCAAAAAAACCCACCAAACAGAACAAAACACAAATATCAGAAAACCCTACACAAGCTTTGGATGCAGAGGATGAGGAATACTCACATAAAAAAAATAAATGAAGAAATTGAATTGTAAATCCCTAAAATAGAGATTTATAAATGTCAGACCTTTGGCTCAGATGATAAGAACTTTCACTGACTGTGTTGTGCTGGTTCCTTGATTTATCCTTCTACTGATTTTCAACACAGACAAAAAGTAATTATAAATAACAAGTTAGAGAGTCATCCAACTGCTGGCACATAACCTGAGCTGGAGTCGTAAGTGCCAACAGGAGACAGAAAGGCTTTGTCAAGCACAATTAAAGCTACAATAAAAGAAGGACTAGTTGCATGTGGGAATTCCAAACTGGAGTGGTAAGAACCTTTCAACTCTTCAAACAGGTTTTACTTCCTTGAAATAGACTCTACTAGGAACTGTGACATATGGTCTTTTTTTTTATATTTCATGCAAATTTTTAGTAAATATCCTTTCCATTTGAACCAATATCTTTGGTGTCTTTTTCAGTCCATCTCTGGCCTGTGACCAGTGGTTAGACTTTAACAATTTGAATGGTATGTATGTATGTATGTACGTGCACATGTGCATGTCCACATATGGACATAGCATCCGGAGCCTTTTGAGTGAAAACTCAGGAACACGGGGCTCGTTTGCAATCATTCCCTGTGTTAGGATTTTGTTCCCTGCCTAGGTGTCACCTCATTATAGATAGTTGTCTGTCTGTATAATGCCCATTCCCTTGGTCTCAGAACATGTCAGCAATGATAAAATAGATTTGCCATTATACCTCCACTTAGCTGTTAGTGTTATTCATTTCACAAGTGGCTCTTTTGCTGTTTCTTTTCAATGAAGTCATTCACCTGCTGTGAGCCTGACTTAGAAGTAAGAATGAATAATGCATTTTAGATTCAGTTCACATTAATATAGATCTGAAACACATTTAGTTTTATAAAAAGAAGAGCTTTGATCTTGGCAGCAGTGAATTTTAAATGTTTATAAGTGTACTTTTTTCATGATTTCTGAGTTGTTGCAGCACACATTTATATGTATATATGCACAGCTCTGTTTTCTCAACTGACAATAGCTTTCTATGTCCTTGCCTCTGATGGAACATTTCAATATTAGGGAATCTCTTCACTTTTTTTGGTGCAGGTACTCTATTGTCCACGGCATGCATTTAAAGAGATTGTTCAGCATCAATGAACACAATGGAACAATCATTACAACCAAACCTCTGGACCGAGAGATAGCTTCTTGGCACAACATAACTGTTACAGCCACAGAAACAAGTGAGTAGAGAAATTTAAGGAACGTTGTGTTTTAAACACTGTGAACTGTAATTATCCTCTGAGTATGCCTTCTTTTAAGTGAAGAATACATGCTTCTCTCTCATTATATTACTGTTGCTTGCTACATTAAGGAGCATTATTAAAATGATTAGTTAAATAGAAGCATAATGTATTTGAGCTCCAAGGTCCTGTGCTCTTTCATAAAAGATGACCTTATAAAAAAAGAAAGGAAATTGTAATAGGATTGAGACTGTAACGCTTTCAAGTTACACTGAAGTATATGAATTGCTCCTGCAGTGCAAGATCTTATGTTAAATTAGACCCTGGCTAATTTCACACCAGATTTTTGACTAGTGTGAAATTAGCCAGGGTCTAATTTAACACCAGCCAGAAACCTGTGGCTCATTAATTGTGAATGTAAAGCCTAAATCAGCTAGACTTCCCTTCAGTGGCAATTAAATCTCTGAAGCATCCTTTATATAGATTTTACCTGTCAGTTTGGTTTGAAAGTCAAATGCAGATTGCCTCTGTTTGTGCTTTTGGTGATCTGGTTGCCCTAACTCTGGGACAACACTCTACAAAATTAACAGCTACTAATTTATAAGGCAGTTTAGCAAGAATATTGGGATATTATTTTAAGCATAATCACATCCATCCTCAGGAAGGAGAAAAAAACATGAAATTAGAATCGAATTAATAAATCAGACAGGTTTTGCCAAATACTTTTAGCATGTTTTTTTTTAATCCTGAATCTCAGATAAATGCTATTTATTGCTAAGACTACTTTAAACATATATTCATAAATTGCACTGTTCCAAAAAGGGAGCATTCCCTTTATATATGTAGAATATTACTGCTAGGAGTTTAGTATAGGATAGTCAGTAGCCATTTTCATTGAAGTCTTTATTTTGTGCTTGGGAATTGATGGTATTTTCTTCCTTTTCAGCTTCTCTGTGAGTTTTTAAGCATGAATGTATTTTACTTCTCAAGTTGTTGGGCAGCTGGCAGGTGTTGGTAAAATTGATCTCTGGCATATTTTTGTCATATCTTGAATGGCGCTATGAAAACACAGCAGAATGACTTTGGTTGGGACTTTTCTGTTTAGTTAAACAATAAAATAGGAAAGAACCAAATGTTACAAATGAATAAGTGTCTCCTGCAGCAAAAGAAAGCGAGCCTTTCACAGTAATGAAAGTTATTGTAGAGAACCCGAGCCCTCATTATCTTCATATTCTTATTCTTTATTTCTTTAATGATGATAAGGTCACTGTCTATAGCACTATATTCAAAAGCATTGAAGTTAGGTCACCTTGGTCTGGGCATACCTGAAATGATTTATAGTATGAACTAGTAGCATTTTATTCCTTGAAATATAGTCACAACATTGTGTGTATGAGACATTTAGTGGATGACATCGTGGCTCCATTGAAGCCAAATCAAAATGCCATTAGAGTTCATCCACACAATATTCATTGCAGCTGAGACAGATATTGAAACTGCATTACAACAGCAACCTCCCTAGGCGCCTATTGAGGTCCTGGCATTCATAAAGGACACAAGCCTTTTGCCTCCTTTGTAATGACAGGGATCAGAGATTAGTCAGAGGAATTTGCCTCTGTTATTGCAGACTTGTGGTGTGGATCATCCTGTCCTCATACTATTGAGATAGCATGTTTTAAAGGTACACAGAAGTAGATCAAATTCATTGGACCTTAAATGCAAGCAGTCAGAACCTGCAATCTGTTGAGTCTTATTCCACTTCATGCCTAAGATGATTCTAGACCAACAGAAATCAAGTTTCCTTTGATCAGTTTTTACTTGGTTGTTACCAGTTTCCACCTAGTACAAGGCTGAAGCATAAAACAGCAGCATTCCAACCACGCATGAGACCAAGAAATCCTTAAGTCATCAGCTTTACTTAACACTGCTTTACTGAGTCAGATGAAGATTGAATGACAAATAATTAATTTAGAAGAGGAATATCTGCTTCAGCTTGCTCTCTGTTGAACTTTAGATGACCAACAGAAATTCCCAATGATAGCAACTGGCTTGAGCTTACTTTGATCCTCATTTCTCTATACGTCCATTGGAAATGTGCACTACTAGTCATAAGCAAACTTATCTGCAAGAGACAACAGTCATTTTCCCACCGGATCTTGCAGATGTCATTTGATAGTGGGTTCCAGACCTACTATATGACTACAGAACTTACAGCTCTTTGAAGGTTTTGGTCATGGATCTATCATTAATTCAATATTTAATTGTCACCCCACTTTGGTCATATATACTTTTATTGACAGACTTGTAACTTTTTAATTAGTCCTTTTAAAAAAAATAAAATCATGTCTATTTCCTTTAGGAAGTAGTGAAATTTGCTTTAGCCTACATTATAATTATAACAACAACTATTGTTATTACTATTATTACAAGTTTCCTTTTACTGGCTGATGACAATGCCAAGTTTTCTTTAATCCCCCACAAGTACTGAGTTCTATTTTGTCTCTAGAGATGGTCACTGCTTTTCTTTTCACACAGCTCCAAAATAAGCAAGTTACTAATTTGGGTCCCTAGTAATTAAAACATCAGCTTCACTCTTCACACTGATCCAGACTATTGCACTTGATATCCTGTTTTCTCAGACCTTGTTTTTCAAGTTCTGATCTCTTTCATGGAGATTATGACAAAGAAATTTTCTGCTTATTGAAAGATCTTTAGCCTAATGTAGGATATGAGTACAATAGCTGAATTCAAATTCTGACAACTATTTTCCCGTGTAAGGGATAAAAGACAAAATAAGTGTTGCCTACCATCTTCCCCAATTGCAACCAAAGGACTCACCCTGCTTCACCTAAAATCTTCATTAAATATTTACCAGACACCGATTCCAAGAGTGGCTTTTTAATGTGTTGTTTCCTCCCGATACAAACCAACTGTGATTTCAGAAAAATTAAAAACTTCCATACTGTTATCTTCCAACAGCAACATGAGAAATGCTCTTCCTTCTCATTTAACCATATGCTGAGGAACAAAAAAAAACAAACCTGAACCAAAACAGCCACAACACAACAACCCAAATATAGTAAGGAAGAAAAAACAAGACTATTACCAAAAATAAATTAAAAAATAAGGGTTATTTGGTGAAAGAAAACAGATGTGAATGGCAGCTCTAGGCTGAAAGGTGCTATCTAAATGCTTATGAAAACAAAGGGTAGGCTTTAAAGCCAATATAGTATCCAGGATTCTTACCAACAAGCAAGTTAGGAATGGGCCAAGGTAGCTGGGTCCTTCCCATGCCACTTTGTATACAACTGAAGCCACCAAAGGTGTTCCCTGACTCCTAATAAGTGTTACAAAGTTTTCCTTTCAATGTCAATCCAGGCAAATCTCTGCCCTACACATCCGATTCTGACCTAAGTAAAAGACATTAAGTCCTACACTCGGTATTATTTCTAAAAGGCATATGTGCTACTTTTAATGCTTATTTAAAAAATAAGCCTAGCACTGTTTCATTCCCTATTGTATTATTATGGATGTTGAGATGCAACAAGAGAAATGTCATCCCACAAAGAAGTGTTTTTGAGATGTCTCTGACAGATCATAAGCTTTGGTAAATTAGAACGGCTCTAATGATTTCACAGAAGGAATAGCAACGTGAAACTGCTGAGTATCTAGTCCTTTATCTCTGTGGTAGTTGCTTTTGCTGCCATTTCCTTTGGCAAAAGACTCAAAGCTATCAGCACAGATTCCATAAGATCCAAGAAAACAAATGTTTGCTCCAAGCAACTACTGAATTATACATTAAAAAAGCAATGTAAGAACCAACCAAATCCATGCAGTTTGAAGGGAGACAGAAAGGACTATGTTTTGTTTTTCTCTTAAAGGTCCATTTGACTAATTTAAGAAAATGCCTTAAGGACTTCTGAACAGGTCAGAAGCAGTGAAACTAATGCCCATCATGAGGCGTATTTTAACCATAATGAATATTCTTGTGAGTGACATACTTCTGGTTTAGACAGAGCCGATTGAGCTATTGATAGATATTTAGGTTGATAGATATTGAGTATTCCTGGAATGTCTTAAGATTATTTTATTCACTGGAAAAATGTCTTCATTATGGTCCTTACCCAACAACACGTCGAAGTTAATGTGAACATTACTGCTGCAGTGAAACCTCCTGCCTACTAGAGTAATAAATTACATTGTGGAGAGGGCAGACGTTTTTCAGAGCTATACCATGTAAGTGAGGATTCAATGTGCTGATGGGGAAAGGACTTCTGAGAGATATTCAGTATGGAATCATAGAATCATTCAGGTTGGAAAAGACCTTTAAGATCATCAAGTCCAACCATTAACCTAACACTGCCAAATCCACCACCAAACCATGTCCCTAAGTGCCACATTTACATGTCTTTTAAACGCCTCCAGGGATGGTGACTGAACCACTTCCCTGGCAGCCTGGTCCAGTGCTTCATAATCTTTTCAGTGAAAAAAGTTTTCCTAATATCCAATCTAAACCTCCCCTAGCACAACCTGAGGCCATTTCCTCTTGTCCTATCGCTTCTTGCTTGGGAGGAGAGACTGATCCCCACCTCCCTACAACCTCCTTTCAGGCAGTTGTAGAGAGCGATAAGGTCTCCCCTCAGCCTCCTTTTCTCCAGGCTAAACAACTCCAGTTCCCTCAGCTGCTCCTCATAAGACTTGCGCTCTAGACCCTTCACCAGCTTCGTTGCTCTTCTCTGGACATGCTCCAGCACCTCAACGTCTGTCCTGTAGTGAGAGGCCCAAAACTGAACACAGTACTTGAGGTGCGGCCTCACCAGTGCTGAGTACAGAGGGATGATCACCTCCCTGCTCCTGCTGGCCACATTATTGCTGATACAAGCCGGGTTACCATTGGCCGTCTTGGCCACCTGGGCAGACTGCCGGCTCATATTCAGGTGGCTGTTGACCAATAGCCCCAGGTCCTTTTCTGCCAGGCAGCTTTCCAGCCACTCTTCCCCAAGCCTGTAGCGCTGCGTGGGGTTGTTGTGATCCAAGTGCAGAACCCAGCACTTGGCCTTGTTGAACGTCACACAATTGGCCTCAGCCCATCAATTCAGCCTATCCAGATCCCTCTGTAGAGCCTTCCTACCCTCAAGCAGATCAACCCTCCCTCTCAACTTGGTGTCATCTGCAAAATTCCTGGGGATGCACTTGATCCCCTCATCCAGATGATTGATAAAGCTACTAAACAGAACTGGCCCTAATACTGAGCCCTGGGGAGAACACTTGTGACCAGCTGCCAGCTGGATTTAATTCCATTCACCACCACCCTTTGGTCTCGGCCATCAGCCAGTTTTTTACCCAGCAAAGACTATACCCATCCATACTATGAGCAGCCAGTTTCTCCAGGAGAATGCTGTATCTGCAGATCTTCCTTCCCTTGGTTTCAGGTGACATATTTAGAAACATTTTTATTACATAAACAAATAGGTTTTTCAGCCTAGTCTACACACAACTTTTTTACCATGAAACAAGTATAGTTAGGTCTGGCTTTGCCTTGTTTGCGTTAGTTATAGCAATATAACCTTATGTAAATGCAGTAAATGCAGGGGAAAAGTGCCTTATATTAGCAGAGTTTATTTTCTTTTTCATATGGGAATAAGCCATACTGACATAGCTTTTATATCTAAAGCCACAGCAATAGAGTGGCTTTAGATATATACAGTCATAGTGTATACTTGTATAACAGAAGCAGTACAGTGAGTACAAAATGCCTAAGAATTAAACCTGTTGTGCAAATAATACTTGGAACAAAACTACAAGCTCAGTCTATGAAGTCTGTCAGCAGTAATGCCTTACACGTGCCTGGGCAAAATCAGACTTCTTTGTAAATATGTGTTTGGAGACCAGTGGATAGAACAGCTCTGTTGTTCCAAATTCAAAGTCTCAGCTTTCTGCCTTGGCTAGGGTTGGGAATCCATGTCCACTGCAGTTTCTCCATGTCTACCAATGCAGAAATATTTTTAAAGAATGTGAATTTTGGTGAAATTTTCTCCCAAAGATTCAACATTTCAAAATACTAAAGAAGAGGAAGAATAACAGAATTTCTTAAAGGATTGTGACATGGGTTTGTGGTATCCATGAAGTTAAGTGATGTAAGAAAGCACAGCCGCCTCCTCCAGCTGCTCTGGCCCAGGACCCCCCTGCCCGGCCGCTGGAGCCCAGCCAGGTGCCCGCGGACCCGAGGCGTCTGCTCAGGGATGTGGCTGACGCTTTCCTGTTTGCAGGCTCAACCCATAGCAAAGCTGAGCACATGTCCCAGAGATGCACAAACACACAGACACAGAGACAGAGGACACTGACATGACCGGTAACGCAGACTGCCACAGGGAAGGCACTGCCTTCAGCAGCACCTACATACAGGACTCATATAAACCACAAGGACAGACAGCCAAGTCCCCTCCTCTGCTTTGGCTGGGGAGGCAGAAGGTCGCTGGTGCAGGCACACACACACACACAACACTTTCCAGGTTCACAATCACACATACGCTCATGGATCCCTTCAATACCTGCATGAACCCTCTGTCCACCTGGCACCCTTGCCCGAATCCCAAGTCCTCTTACGCATTTTGTGGGTGCCCAGCTCCCCAGCTAGTCCATGCTCAATGCTCACTGGAAAACCCGCAGCACTCACATGCTTGTCCCTCATGCACCCCACATTTGCAAGTCCCCCCTGAGTGTAAGAGCATGGACCCCCCAGAGTGCCTGGCCTGGACCCAAGGACTGCCTTCTCCCTGTTGAGTCCAGCTTAAAGTTTGCTAGCGAAAACCCCCCCCCCCCCATGCACACCCAGTTTGGGAAAGATACAGTTGTCCACTGCACCCCCCACTCACTCCAGTAGCTGGGACCCTGGACCAAGGGTGCCCACCCCCCATCTGACTCCAGTAGCTGGCACCAATTTTCACTCCCACATACACAAGTCTCACCAGTGGCTGGTACGTAGTCCCTGCAGCACACGTACGCCTACAATGATAGTGAGATTATGCAAAGCAATAGCAAAGAAAAGATTTAATAAGAAGACGTAAGATGATAGGACTGGTGATCAGGCACAGGACTCATCCAGACAAGCGTTCTGACTGGCCCCTTTTACAGCCCTCTCTCTCTGCCCCCTCTTTGTTCCTCCCTGCATGTCCCCCATGGGTCTGTACAGCTCCAGTGATTCCCGCACCCCTCCAGGTCTGGGGGTCTATCTGGTTTACAGCCCTATCAGTTGCAAAGTCCAGGTTGATCCACCTGCAATTGTTGCCCCGTGGTTTCTGGATAACCCATCAATTATCGTGAAGTTCATTCCTTGTCATTGTCTCCACGTTTGCTTTGTCAGGTCTGTGTCTTGGTGTATTTTGTTTCTGTTTTCCCCTTTTTTCCCCTTGGTTTCCCAATTGTCAAGGTCCCCGATCTGATAACCTCACAGGAATAAACTTTCTCACACTCTCCCATGCCCCCATCAATTAGTGTGTCTGACCAGGTTTGGTTCTCATCACCCCCTCTGTATCATTTGTCCCTCAGGTTTGCGTCCCTGTATGTTCTTGTTTATGGCTTCCTCTTTTTCTTATTAACTCTTGTTGCACTGAATAAGATTCTTGACCAGATACCCTTAGAGGAGCAGGCACTCTCCTTCCACATACCATTACATGACTAGCACAGTAAATTGTTCTGCATGAACAAAACCTCATTTAATTTCTCCAGATCAGATTTTATTTTGTACATTTAAATCAGTTTCTGATGTGGTAAATGAAAGAGTGAACAAATCCAAACTTTTACATGAAATATCCTTATATATTTCAAGATCTACTATTATAACTTAACAT
Organism: Haliaeetus leucocephalus; assembly: GCF_000737465.1. Taxonomy (NCBI): domain Eukaryota; kingdom Metazoa; phylum Chordata; class Aves; order Accipitriformes; family Accipitridae; genus Haliaeetus; species Haliaeetus leucocephalus. The sequence goes on from NW_010973325.1 coordinate 2,511,193, forward strand.
GATGGATTGGTGAAAAAAACAAAAACAAATCCCCACCCTTTTTAACACCTTTTTTAAACAGAACCTCAGCAAAGAAAGAAAATGTCCTTTTTTATACGTATAGGTTATATTTGAACTCATTAAAAAAGATTTAGTATAAAATGTGTCTGTAGGTCTCTGCAGAATATAAGTAAAATTTTCTAAAGCCTACATTAGTTTAAAATATGTAATAGATTGTAGCTTTTGATTTCTGTCTTTTTTAACCATTAGGAAATGCCGAAAAAATTTCAGAAGCAAATGTGTATATCCAAGTTCTCGATGTTAATGATCATGCACCAGAATTCCCTAAATATTATGAAACATTTGTTTGTGAAAATGCAGTTTCTGGCCAGGTAAGTGTGAAGGAGTCAGCCATCAGTTTTCTCATTACAATGAAGATTTGGTCTGAGGTGTTACTATTTCCTTTAATACTGATTATTTCAGTACTGTGAGTACAAGCTTTATTTTGTCTAGTTCCAAAATTAGTTCTGTTGATATATGCATAGTTTGAAATTCAGATTTCAAAAGACTGTTGTGTATTTTTCCCCCTTTAAAACAAAATCAATACATCTCCTTGTTCGTCTACCGAAACAGGTAATAGAGAAATAGGGACAGAAACTTCTGAAAAAAACCCCAAACAACAGCATAAACCACAGATTTGATTCATGTTCATGTCACAGAAGTTAAAACTAGGGCTGTTATTGACAGCAGTAGTATAACATAGTGCAGAACAACCAGACATAGACCAGATTCAAACCAGATCCATGTGTTCTTTGATTAGAAACCATTTATTGTGAACGGAATTCAGCCCCTATCTAGTTCAGTGGAAATCTGAAGATCTTTAAGTCACAGCCCTTGCAACACCTTCCCTAGCTGGCGGCTTATAGGATTGTCGTATCAAGCATCCTTCCCTGGAGGTTTTTCTTCATTTCCTACTCGCTCCCCAGGTGAATGGGGTCACATCAGCCAGCTGCCCTAACCCCCCAGGTACACTGCTGACTCTCCATTTTCCTCCTGCCACTGTCCTCTACACCTTTATTTTTTTTTAAGTGATCGGTTCTACAGCCTAAGCCCTAAGCTGTGCAAGAAGTGTGTCACCAGGCTCCACACAGGAGTCTAAAAGAAAACTGCAAAAAGAAAAACAGGATATGCAAAGTTAAAAAAAAAAAAAAGGTACAAAATGAGCAACAAAAAAAGCAACAACAAAAAGCTATAGACAGAAAGATCTGCATTTTTTTTCACCACTTTAAAGCATTCTTTGGACATACGAAAGAGACCTTTGGGATATTTGTGATGGTTCCATTCAAACATTTTGCTATGTTTTGATTTCTGAATCACAGAGCCTTTCTTTTTACACTAGCTTGGTTTATTTTGACCTTGATTAGTCTGCAGTTAAATAAAGCTTTCTTTGTAGCAAGAGTAATTTCTTTATAGTTTTTGCATCCATTTATATATTTGTCTATCAGTAGTTGGTTTGTTTATTCTGCATTCGGTAATTTTCCACTCTGCAAAGGCTACCTCTGGTTTAGAGGTACTTGGAGCAAGCCATTTCTTTTGGGTTTTGGGTAACTCATTGACAGATCAAAGTACAGGCATTAAAGCAAATGTCACTTCATGTTCCTTGTCTTCAAGACACCATGAATTAAATATGGAAGCTTATAAAATGGATATTTGTAACCCATGTTTTGGACTTGCTGACAATATAAAAACCCAGGTGATTTATTTCCCAAGGTTTTTATTATTCCATAGTTGCTTACTGATAAATAACATCTGTATGCTAGCCTATTAATAGCTACTTTTCAATAACAAATTAAGTACATATATATATATATTAACTATTTTGAGAATCACTGGAGAAAATGACACTGTAAAGAATAGTAGTAGTAACAATAACAATAAATGCTTTGAGCACAGGATACAAAATTATTCCTGTTTAACATTGTAATACCTGAATGAGGAATGAGCAGGATATTTTTCCCATTTTACAGACAGGCAAAATGTTACTCTAGATTTTCCTTTTTCTTTTTTTTTTTTGTTTATTTTTTGTTTTTGAGAGTCACAGGCATCTTTAGTTTAGCCTTTGGAGACAATGACAGTAATGTTAAATAATCTCATTAACAAGTGATATTAGGAAGAACAACAGTAAATTACAACTGAAGTGCATAATTATCACAGTCAAAGTTTATGACATTTTATTCAATGTTTATGATTTAAAACAAAATTGATAGCTGATGTATCTCCTTCAGTGCTATTATTCTTTTTTTTACTTTTTAGTCATGGAAAAAAAAGGTTCTTTATTTTCATCAGCAAGAAGCCAAAATGTTCAAAAACGATTTTATAGATGCCCTGGTTGTCCAATGAATAACACAATTTACATTTCAGAAGAATCACTTTAAGCAATTGAAGGGCTTAATAAGGACATTACATACCTTTTTCCCTTAGCCATATTTCTGCAATCAATTCCAAATGGCTCAGGAATCCGCTTACATGTTATGAGTTGAGATCAAAGCTTGTATAGATTCTATATTCTAGGCTTTGATAAAGAATGTGAAACACATCATGAACAAAACTAATTGTTGTCCTAATTATCCAAACTCCAAGGCAGTTAACAGTAACTTCCATCTAGAGAAGAATGCTTGTTTTGAAGTTTGGGGTTTTCTGAAACATCATAAAAAATTCTTTGTCTGCTTTTATTCCATGAGTGTTGACCTTCATGTCCTTGCATGCTGGTTTTGTGAGAGTTACAGACATGTTTAGCTTAGCCTCTGAAAGGCATTCAAACAAAAGGATTACATTTTGGTCTGTGGGACTATAATTTGAAATTTGACAATAAAAATGGAAGAAGGTAGATATGTGGGTTTTGACATCTTTATAAATCCATTCATTATGTTTGTTAGACATTTTTAATGGATTTTTTCACTATCCATTTCATGTTATAGTTCTGTACTCTCTTATAATCCAAGTCAGCTGTATACTAACCACAACTAAAGTTTTCTCTTGCACATTGAAAAGCCACTTTCACTGCACCACCAGTATTAAATACATTCTTTTCAAAATAACTTGAACATGAAAGTTGCTGTGTAAAATAGACTCCTATTCTACTACAGCTATAACTAGTATCAGATCAAATAGAACAATATTAGCAAGACATCCAAAACTAGGATTCCCTTTTGATTATATCTTTTGACTTTATAACTGTATGTAGACATGGTAAATGATGACCACAATGTGGTATTAATTCTTTAGAGTTACCCTTTATGTGTGTATACAGTAACTAGAAACTGTTGAATTCTAGAGGCAATATTCTATAAAAATAATCAGGACACAAAATAGTCCAAATCTGTCCCAAAGGTAACACTAGAGGCATCCCGGCAAGAATTGACTTGACCCAGAAAGCATAATTCCCAAGGCATTAATACATTAACTCAGCCTGAAACTGAAGCTTGGAAGTTTGAAGTAAGTTATATCAGATGTCTTACATCACATGTAAGCAAACTGACCATCCAGATTATATCTATTTTTATGCATGGTAATTTCAGTCCTTCTTGTGGATATTGGTCTTTATTCATATCATGCAGGAAACAGATTTCAGCTGAAGACAAGCTGCCCTGGATACACCTACATTCTGAATTAATGCTGTCTTCTCTGTTGCATATGTATTCTGGCAGTTCCTGTAATTTGGGGATCACATATGAAGTGACTTTGATGTTGTAGCTTGCTTAGTAATTTTTATTAGATCCGAAGAAGTGACTGTGTATGCAGAGCACTTTGTATTAGAGATAAGAAAAAAACCAGATTTATTTACTCAGTACTTAGTATATAATAAAATAATGATCATTTTCAGTGAAAGTGAAGAGTACTCATTTGATATTACTTCTCTACATAATAAAATGTTGACAGAAGAGGGGAAATCTTTAACCAAATTCTAGGGGTATACGATTAATGTTAACAATGAGCTGTTTGCTAAAACAGATCCTTTCTAACAAATCATGATGTAAAATGATTTTTGATAACAGAGAAGTGAAAGTGATGGGTTAGTAAGTCAATTTTTATTATTTCACGTTGCTAAGTTCTCTTCATCATTTACAAAAAAGCATCTGAGCAATAGTGATAAGAAAATAAATAGTTAAAAAGAAAAAAAAGGAATGATGGCATCCCTTAGAGTATAAAAACCTGGTGAAGCTGTGAAAGCACCATCTATTCTAGCAGGGCCTTACTCTAACCTACACCTGCAGATGCACTGAGTGTAACTTGTGACATTTTGAAACAGTGGGCACAGTGGCCCATGGAAAATTCCTTTTTCTGTTTTATATGGATTGTGATTCAACAACTTTATCTCCTAGCAGAATGAAACAGGGAAGACGAGTTTATCAGCATATGAAAACAAACATAAAAAGGCATCTAAGTGTCATGGCATGAGCTTTGTAATCATTATTCCTTTGCTGAGATGTATACCATTTTATTTATAGCTGAGCAGAAACATCTTACAGGAGAACCAGAGAAATCAGATCAATATTGTGCTAATTGGCTTTTCAAAAAAGGAAATAGAAGCAGTCAAAAGGAGAACCTTGGTTTTGAGTTAGAAGTTCTACCTGGAAAATGCATGTATTGTCTATAGTAATGAACATTTTAATCTTTTATCTGCACTAAATTCTCACTGTCATCAAACATTATTAGGCAATGAGAGAAATCCTACTACTTGTAAGATCTCTGCCAATTTGAACAAAACCTCTTCTGTACTCCCAAAACAGGTGGGTGATCAGATCTTTTATATCCTATAAAACACAGCAGAGCTCTTATTGAAGGATGTTGGGTGGAAAATAAAGCAAACGAAACTAAAGCAGAAAGAGAAAGGTGGCAAATCTGTTCCTACTTCCTTCCATCTGTCTAATGGGAATGGTAAAACTTTAGTTAGGTATGGGAGCACACACAAAGGACTCCAAATTACACACTCCGAGTACTCTAGTGTCAAAATTAATGGTACTGGTGATTGTTCAGATGGACAGTTTATGCCTTACGCTGAACTTGTTAGAGAGAAAGCGCTTAGAAGCAGAAAAGACTGTTAACAGAGAAACTTTATTCTTTCTTTTGGACATCTCCATAACTCCAGTTCAGTGCAGCTACTTGGGGTTGAGGAAATAGATTTTCAATGACATTTCATTAAGAATACCAGGCAGTCAACTACTCCATAGTCCATAACTTGTTATTTGCAAGTCAAACAACGCTTAGCTAGACATTCAGTCTAGAACGGTTTACAGAAATTCCCTTTTATACAAACTAATTAATCAGTGAAAGATCAGAGCTGTTACTGATATCTTAGACTCCCCCACTGATGATATTTATCAGTTGAAAGTGACCACTAATCAGATGGGTGGGGAAGTTGAGTATAGCAGGCCACATCTCTTTTTGTGACCTTTGATGGAAGGAACCCCTGCTGCTCCCAGCAGTGATCTCAGTCTGTTTGGAAAGAAACAGTAAATGAGGCCCACCCACCATGAACTAAAATCAGGTTTCAAGAAAAATCAAATGTATTAATCTCAGTTTTACTGAAATGCACATTTTCAAATGGACTGCTGAATTATTAAAGCTTCCAGATTAATGAGACTTGAAATAAGAAATTTTATAGCAATTAAATTTCAGCCTAGTCAATACAACAACTGTTCTGACCTTGCAGAAGCAACACATCATTCACTCTATTTTCTTTGTTTACACACTAAAATATAGGGGTTTTTTAAACCTTGACTCACAAACAGCAAGTGCAGTTTTTCAGTCTGTGATGCCATTTTCCCTGGTGAAAGGCTAGAATCTCCTAGGTTAGATGTACAAATACCTAGGAAACCAGAAAAAAAAAAAAGAAACCGTTTCCTTCTCTCTGGGTGATTTTTTCCTTTAGAGTCAGCAAAATTGAGCTGCCTATTCCTCTCTGAATATTTTATAGACTTACCTGGGTTTTGCTGAATCTTAGTGAAAGTGATACAGTAAGAAATAAACAATAAGAGTTTACCCTGTCCTTATGTTCCAAATATTCCCTTGTTTCTAGGGTGAATCCTTGAAGGCATGTGAATATGCCAAGAATAACCATAGGGGTCTTAGGTTTGTGTAGAAGAGCACAGTACAGATCAAAATAAGGGAAGGTGGGGGTTTTTTTTCAGCCAGACACATACTCCTCAGAGTTATTTTAATAGGATCAGATATAGATAAATTTTATGTGGGTAAATACATTCCGTATGTAAAATAATGGAAGTTAATAATGGAATAGCAGAACAGTATCTGATTCACAACCGAAATAATTTTATGATTTTCAAACATGATAAACTCCTACAAATATACTCTCCAAAGACATTGCTAATACCTGGTTAAGTAACTATTAATCAGAATGAAAACTAGACGTATAAAAGTCACATCTATAATTAATGTGGGGTTTTTTTTCTTGCTAGGTAAGTAGGTAGGTAATTCTTCTCTGCCAAGTAACTAAACTAAAAAATAAAAAAATAAAAAAGTTAGATGTGGCTAAGATGTCTTTGTAAATTACTATATTACTCTGCATATTCAGTCTAGCTTGACAGACCCTGAATTGTATGGAGAGACATACATCCATACAAAGCTTTCTCTCAGCTGCGGCCTTGGAGGCTTTACTAGCAAATCATCAGCAAAGGCCAGCAGAGTCTTTTTTCATTTTTTCAGGTATATGTTAGAATATTATCATGAAAATGTGCCATTGTTGGTGTTTTAGACTGGTTATATAGTTTTGTTCTCTATTGCTGTTCATATTGAGCATACTCTGAGAACTATATTCCCTTATAAAAATGAAGTCTATGATTTATTATCAGGTAGTATTAGGGATCAGTTATTTCTTTTCACTGATTTCTTGACCTGCATGCCTATGCCTGTATTTGCATCACCTTAGCTATTTTGATTGCTCTGAGGAAAGGGAAAAAAAATTTCCTCAAGAAGCTTCATCCTTTGTACACTGTCACCAGGTATATCACTGAACAATCACTCCTCTCATTAGTGGCAATAAAAAAATCTCAAGGGTCCTCATTTTTCCATAGAGTGAAAATATAGATTTGAAATAAATTTCACATATAAAAAGGGCAGAGTGCTAAGAATACAAAGCTTCTGGGGTATGAGCCACATTTTGCACTCTGCTGTCATGATTTCATCAAACTTAGCTTGCTTGAAAAGAAAAATAATGTGTGCTGAAGTCTTAGATCTTTGAAAAATGGTTTAATCGGGACAGAGTTTTCAAAGGCACAGATGGAAGGCTGTAGTCACTTCCACTGACTTACTGCGTTGCTTTTAAAGCACCACTTGTAGCATTCAGATGCTTTCTGGTTTGAGGAAATTTGAGGCTTCAAGTCTTTTGGGTACAAACATCTATAAGGCATAGGATGACTGATAAAACAGAGACCAGGTTCAAATTGGACACTTTTCTGAAAGTTGGTGGGCTTGCATCAGTTTGCTTTCCTCCTGGTTGCCAAGGATACTCACCAATACATGCTGAAGCCCAGGTCTTTACATTTTTACTGATAAATGTAACAAATATAAGCTCTTTTTAAGCAGAACTATTGCTAATTATGTTAACTGTAGTGTGGTTGTTTATTTACAGAGATGAAAGATACTCTTTTGAATGATAACTGTTATTTTTTATCTGGTTTAACATATTTGTAAATGAATGTTATTCTGCTTTCTTGAGAAAAAGCAGCCAAGAAGTTCCATAATCAATCTGTTATATTATCCAGAATCAACAATTCAGCACATGAACTTGTCACCATATACTCACTTACTGGAACTACAAAATATCAGCTGAATGATGTCAATGTGTTTGTGGGCTGGAAGGAAATGGGTTTTGTATGGAAGGATTTGTTCAAATGTAGAATTATATACTTTTCACCTTGAAAAAAAAGGACAAAACACTATACATATGATTACTTTTTTCGTTTATGGAAACTTCATTTACCCTTTGTCTTTTGATCCGGAAAATCTTTTACATTTTCTCAAGATTTTAATGCCTGCCTCTCTCAAACAGATGAAAAATCAAAGCAGAATATTTGCAGAATATGAGTCTCAATGAGACTCTTTGAGTATAGGAGCTGTATATTTGTGACTGCGTAACATGCACTCAACATGTATTCACAGATCACATCTCTAGCATCAACAGTTTAACATACTTGATATGTCCTTTCATTGTTTTAAAGGACAAGTAAATATTTTTATTCTTAAACAATTCTGTTTATCTGTGTTTCCAGCTAATTCAGAGCATCAGTGCAGTGGATCAAGACGACTCAGCAGAAGGTCACCATTTTTACTTCTCATTGGCTCAGGAGGCCACAAACAACTCACACTTTACTGTCAAAGATAATCAAGGTGGTGTCATTCATGTAGCTCTTTAAGACCTTCCTAATAAAAGATGCATGCTTCTAGTGGGCCTCGAATCACCAATTTTGTAAAAATTTCCACTTAAGTAGAAATTGTTATTATAAGATATGAACATGTCATGAGGTACATTTCAAAACAATAATTCAGTAATACTAAACAGTTTATTTCCCTTTTTCAGCTAAGTAATGTAAACAGCAAAAGACAGCTTTATTTCAAAGAAAGAAAAAATGCTGAGATGAAAAATACGCTGGTATTCCTTAAAATTTATTTTCGTAATGTAGGATACGGTGGGAGATACAAACTTTCTTGTTAAAATTACCTATTTGTCTAAGAAACAAGATCACCAGAAAGAGATGACTGCTGTTAACACAAGTCTGTTACTTCATCACTTCAGCAAGATCAAAATTATAAACACTGATAAATACAAATATAATCTTATTTCCCAATATATTTTAAATTGCATATACTGATCAATAATGACATCATAAAATGTCTTCTATATGTATTCTAATGTTATTCAGAACTGATATTGTTTGAGACTCTTACAAAGAGTGATATAGAGTGATATCAAGCAAAACCAGTCTGAAGTAAAAATGTAAGTGCATTACCGGTTGGAATTGCAGGGAGGATGACCACTTAGAGTCAGCCTGCTGAGACTACAAAGACGAGCTTCTTCCGACTCAGCTAAAGTACACATCGCTCGTATTGACTTTGCTAATTATTTGAATGTTCTGGCTAGGTGAATAAATCAATGGAAATAAGTTTTGGAAAGTTCAGACAATGTTAAACGGCAAACTACTTCTCTCAATATCTCCAAAGTTAAAGTTAATGTATTAATGTGTGTTTCAGTTCCCAGCTTCATTAACCTCACACTCAGTGCCAGGAAGAGATAACTTGTTACATTAAGGTCAAACTGTGTACGAGCCGCGAGCCTTTCCCACCTTTGCTCATTCTCCACAAAGTCCAAGCAGAGCCATGCACAAGGCAATGCATCCTGTTCCTTTTGGTGGCTATTGATGGGGAACAAAAACAACCCACCTTTTACAACATGGTAGGGTCAGCCCTCACTCTCTCCCTTTCTGCTGCATTTCCCAGAAATGGTTGGGTGAATTGGGATAGTCCTAGGCAAAAAGCAAAAGTGAGTGTACAGATCTGGAGCATTTTATCTCAGAGTTATCTTCTGAATTATGAGAGAAACCTCGAAGAGCTTAAATGTGAGGGAGTTAACTTCAGTAGATTGTTTGGATAGATGTGTCATACAGATAATGGTAGAAATACTTTCTTTTTTTTCTATGTACATGTACGCACACATGCAGTAATTCATCCTGCCATGATAAAGAATTCTGACATGTCAACATTTATAGATGTTTCTCCTTTCCATTATACACAGATTTTGACAGGGCTAATTTGTTTTGTGGCAAGCTAAGTTTCAGATTTGAATTAGTTGATATGCAGCAGGAGCTGAACTTAAGCTGCTTACTGGGTTTTGTATGGAACTGATTTCTAAACCCTAATAGCTAAATACAAAGCACGGGGAGAGCCTCTAGCAACTTTTCCCTAATTTAGATAGCAAAGGCTGAGCTAGCTCCAGTTTTTTGAGTCATGGAAAGAAATAAAAGACCATTCTAGTGGACTTTTTTCTTGCTTTCTCGTCTTTCCCTTGCCGCCTGCTTTCTCTGTGTGCTGCCAGAAACACTTTTGAAGGCTTTTGATTGGTAAACTGTCTATATTTCATCTGTGAACTGCTGGATTGGTAGCAGCTGGTTACATGGAACCATTTTAAGAACCAATTAGTTAGTCTAAGCAGGTGTCAGGTACTGAACACAGTGGGATTTTTTTTAGCTCTGAACTTTAAAAACAGAGCTCCTAGGTCAAATTTTATTATTGCCTGTGGAATACATATGTCAAAAATAAATGCAATTATTCACGATTGACACAAAAAACCCACCACATGCCAGTGCCTGGTTTTACTTTTTTAACTTTATTAATATGTACCTTTGTGCAGTACCATTGTTTTTTAAATAGGTCAGATTCCACTGGAGTTTTATTGTTGTTGTTAAAAAGTGAGAAATGCATATCATACATAATAATTTATCTTCTAGATAACACAGCTGGAATTTTCACAGCAAAAAGTGGCTTCAGGAGGCAAGAGCAGTTTTCTTTCTACTTACCAATCTTAATTCTGGATAATGGAACGCCACCGCTGACAAGCACAAATACTCTCACTATCACTGTCTGCGACTGTGACACTGAAGTTAACACCTTCTACTGTCGATATGGAGCTTTCATGTATGCTATGGGTCTCAGCACAGAAGCTTTAGTTGCTGTTTTGGCTTGCATACTAATACTCCTAGGTAAGTATGAGCAAGAGAAATGACTTTGTTTCCTTTTACAGTAGGCTTGATTAAGTGACAAAAATGTGGTCCCTTGACTGGAAGCCTGGAAGCACTGAGCTATTGAGAAAAAATGCAATAAGGCAAATGTTTCATTTCTTTTCTGTTTTCTTAACTATAATTCCCCTCCCTTCCCCTCTCCCCCCCCCCCCCCCCCCCCTTCCACACAACATATC